>NC_040907.2:98783566-99087443 GCF_004126475.2 Phyllostomus discolor
TGATCCAGAGAGTGAGTTCTCTTTGTCTTCCCTAGGAGGCAGTGTTCAGTCTTCTGGGAAAATTGTGGATGTGTTCCCCCTGTCCCTACACCTTCCATCTTAGTCTGTCCCAGTTTATTTCCAACAATGTATAGTTTCTGCTTAAAAAGCTGTCCATTTCATGGGTAGCAGGGGGAAACCTGTGTAAAGGTGTCAGCTCTCTCCTTCTTGATGTTGTCTGCAGTTCTGTGTATGAGCCAAGTCTGGGCAGCACCCTGAATCCTACTTGTTGCACCCTTTCTTATCTTCCTCCTTTGATGGACTCAGTGAAATAGGGTACAATGTACTTTGTTTCCCTGTGGGTAGTTCAAATGGGCCCTTTAAAGCATTAGTCTTGCTGTCTTACCCTTGAGAAAAAGCCCCCTGATGGTTAAGACTTCCCAGCTGGTTTTGCAGATCTTTCTGGATCGTGTAAGCAGTGGAGTGTTGGGCTCAATTTTTCCTTCCCTGTGTTTCTGTTATGGAAGGGGGCTCAGTCTGGCCTACAGTAATCATAGGTGCAGTTTCCAGCCCACTGCTCTCACAGCACTCTGTAGCTTGGACTTTCCACTCTATGCCGAAAAATCACCTGGCTTTGCACTCTTTTGATCAATCCAGCAGATTCACCAAGTAGGAGCAATCATACCCACAATCCTCCCTCCTTGTTGGTGGGGCAACTGTGACCACACTTCGTCCCTGCCCAGTATGCCTCAGAGAGACTTTTGAAAATAGTCTCTCTGTGTGCTACTGCTGCAGCTCTGAGCCACTGCCTTGCTTTCCACACACTGCAACTCTCTGGCAAGTCAAGAGCCTATTTCAGTCACAGCTAGTGTCCTCTTCCCCAGGCTTCAGGTGAAACCAGAATTTCCCCCCACTCTCTGGCACTGTCCTGACTGGTGACTGCTCCCACAGCTAAGCTGAGCAGCCAGCTATGTGTGTGCAGTCTGTCTCTCCCTGTTGACTTTGTGCATTCAAATTACTCCCAGGAAAGGTCTGTTTTCCCCGCTCTGGGAGGAGAGGGAGCCCTTAAGCTGCTATCCCTTGCTGGGGTCTCCTTGGATGTTGTCCCTGCAGCAGCTGCAAATTTAGGTGCCATGCCCTGGGGACTTTCCCCATCTGCCTATACAACTTCCTTATTGCTCATTTTTGAAGCATCTTTGGTGTACTTTGGCTTCCAAACTTTGTATCAGCTAAGATTCTGTTGGCTGTTCACTTTGTTTTTTCAGAAGATCAGCTAAGTGTCCCAGCTGGGTGCATGAGCAAGTGGACTCAGCTCCCAAAAACTTCCCACCATCTTCCCCTGGAAAACTACTCTTATTACTGGGTATATGTTTTTTCTTTCTTTTCTTTTTCTTTCGTTCTTCCTTTCCTTCTTCCTTTCCTTCCCTCCCTCCCTCCTCCTCCTCTCCTCCTCATGGCCTTCCTTCCTTCCTTCCTTCCCTTCCTTCCTCTTCCTTCCTTCTCTTCATTCCTTCCTTCCTCCTTCCTTTCTCTTCTTTCTTCTTTCTTTCTTTCTTCTTTCTTTCTTTCTTTCTTCTTTCTTTCTTTCTTTCTTATTTCTTTCTTTCTTTCTTTTCTTCTCTCCTTTCTTTCCTAATTTATAACTGTGGTCATCTGACAAATATTTCAATTGTTACCATGTTGAAAATTATAACAAAATTATTTAACTCTGGTAAATGTAGCATTTCCCAATCATTTTTTTTCTTAAGCTATTCCCAAGTACTCTAATATGCTTGAACAGGCAAAATAAAAAAAATGCCTTTTTAAATCTTTTTAATGTCTACAGGTAATAATAACATAAAGAAAATTATAATGAATAATTTTTAAAGACCTTAACAAAACAAAAAAGGGCTAAGTCATCCACAATTGGTCAGAGATACAGGTGTATGATTTCCACTAAATTTTGAAAGATGAAAGTTTCAAATCCACTACTGGAAGATTTTCTAAAGGGGTCACTATTCTATTGTTTTCTTGTTGAAGAAAGTTGATGATGGCAATACTAGTATAACTTCTTTTTTTACAATTTAACAAAATAAATCTCCTCTCTAAGACTCAAATGTAGAAATTCCTTAACATGCCAATTAATGGGTTTATAATTTCAAAATAAAACAGAAATGACAATTAGCAGAAAGATTTATATAGAGGCAGAATATTCTGCTTTATAATAGTTATTAAACTAAAATGAATATTTGCTTCAAGTCCAAGATTGTTTAAACAGCCCACAGGGTCAGGGGAGCAACCTTCCTCTCATGAGCTTCTGCTATTTTAAAAAACAAATATAACAGAAAGGACGTGTGTTTTCCACCTTAAATTAGACATCATGTATGGAATAGCCATGGAAGCCAGGTATCCATATGCTAGAGAGCCTTGCTCCTTACTCAATATATGCAGCTCTGGTTAGAACTTGTTCTGTCCATTGTACAGCTACCTATTGTAGGAAGATATTCAATGGTTTCCAGACTCTAGTATGAGCAACCACTTGCACCAGGATGAAGAGTGAAAGGAACAGACAACATCATTCATTATCTGATAACTATAGGTTTCAGGGAAGCCTGAACATATGTTGAATCAGGTGGATCCCTCCAGGGCTACCATCTGTCATGCAAAAGGGCAGAATAAATTCCTCAACAACACACTATCGCACAGCATGAATTAAGAAATTAGCTTTATTGAGAAAAGGAAAAACTCGTTAGGCCAAGGTCAGCATAGCAAAATTCAAGTATATCACCCTTACCACACTCCCACTCCCTCACTCACATTATCCTACAGATATGCAATGCAGGCCAGGACAGCTACTGAACACAGACTGGATTTCTTTCTAATGCAAGATCCCTCCCCCTCTGGAGGTCTCTCTTCTAATATTGCAGGCCTGGCAAAAACAAATTTGGCAGCAGGAAAATAGACCATTTGGTGGCTGACTAGATTTGTGTCCCAGCTGTTTCTGGGAATGACTGAAAAACAGCTGCTCAGCTCCTGTATACTTTGTGTTTAAGTGATATTATAACATTTCCAGTAAAGGAAGAGAGCCACTCTCCTCTACCATAACCCAAACAGGCTGATTTGCCAGCTAAACCTATGAATTTCCAGGGTGACTTTATGATACTTCAACTTGTATACCACACAGAGTAGATTCCTGCTCTCAGCCTCCTTACTTGATCTTTATTCTCTGTACTAAAATACTTTATAATTTTGGCAATTTATCAGTCCTCAAATTAATTATATTTGCTTTCTTCCACAAAGTCATCTATAATGTAAAGTGATTCTGGCTTCCAAGTATTGGGTCGGCAAAAATAGTCCATTTAGGTTTTTCCATAAAAGACACATTTTTCATTTTCACCAATAACTTTATTGATTTGGATATTTTTGAGTATGTAAGCTATCTCCTGCTATTGGGTTCTAGTTGGTAGAGGCCAGGGATGCTGCTGAACATCTTCCAGTGTATAAGACAGCCCCAAAGCAAAGAATTATTTGGCCAAAATGTCAATAGTACCAAGAAACTTCTCAAACCACTTTTGATACATTCAATCAATAACAGCACCTTCTTCATATACTACACATTTTTTTTGCATTCAGTTGTGTTTTTTACACTTTTTGAAATAATAAAGCATCATATGCCAAAAATGTTGCATATTTCCTCCTATCTGCGATGTTAAAATGGCTACACAAAAATTCAACAATTTTGATGTTTTTTAAAAATGCATACTGATATGAGAGGCGTTACAATAAAATCTTAACAAGATTGTTCTGAAAGAAGTTAAAGACAAGTAGACTCTACTAGAGCCATTGTACGAAAAAAATAAATAAATATTTTTTTTGTCAACCCAATTCCATCCTGTGACTGGTGGCACAATTAAAGATAACCAGAAGTCCTATTATTTCAAAGTTATTATACTTTTTTTTAAGTTTAGCACATAATATATTATTAGATGTGGCCACTCTAATCCTTGCCTGAATAATTCTGCTTTCCATGTTCACATTAAAATTTCAACTAATTTTGTTCTTCATTCATTTGCTTCAGCCACACTCTTTTCATGAATTGAATAATGTCTCTATATGTAGATATACATTTTTCTTTCTACAAGAATTTGTTAAGTCCATTCCAGGAATGTGGTACCAGAAGGATACCAACAGATCCACAGAATATGTTGTCTGCCCTCCAAGTATATCTAGTTTATTGGAGGAGGGAAATGTCAATGAACACAGAGTTAGGACCAAATGGTTACAGGATTATTTCCTTTCCCAAGCTTCACCTCCTTCTCTAAATTTTTATTGGATTAAGAAGATATGGGGAGTTAGTTGGTTTTTATAAAATAAAATATTATAGGGAACCAATCTGCCTAATAATGACAATTGTAGCTCAGCCCTATGGGAAACTCATAAGCACATGGCAGCACACAGAATGCCAAACCCATGGATCAGTTCTCCTATGGGAAATCAGACCTGCATTATAACTAGACTGCTTTGAGACTTGCTCTTGCTAAAACTCCCTCACCCTGAGTTGAGGCAGAAAATGCTTACTGTATATCTTTAAAGTAACTTCCTGAAGTCTGTGCTAATTCTCCCAAGGATTGAAGTGTAACCAGATCAATTACTCTTATGGTCCCTTGCATTTGCAACATTTTTCCTTGTTAATCTGAAAGAAGTAATCAGTAACATCCTTTTTGTTGCTATCTGTAAAATGTAATTACCTAAAGCAAACCTGTTTTTCAAGGTATGCTATTAGAAAGCCAATAAAAGCTTGTCAAGGCAAGGGTTGTGGCGCTCTCCTCTTGAGAGAGTGGCTGTGCTGTGCCTTTTTCTCCACAGGACTCGGTAGTCCATCTGAATTTGTCTCATCTCATCCACAATTCTGCAGACACTGCAGGACAGTGTCCACATGAAAATATAAAATATTTCTCAATTTGTTTAAGAAATTTTTAATCTGATTTTTATAGATTTCCTTATGTAGATCCTATATATCCTTTGTTACTTTTATACCTAAGCATTTCAAAAATTTGCTGTTAATTTAACTAAGATTGTGTTTTAAATTTCAAATTCTAATTGTTCAGGGCTGTTATATAGCAAAGTAATTCACTTTGTATATTAACCCCATGTATCTTGAAAATTTCCTATTATCACTTATTAGTTCCAAGAGTGTTTGTTTGGACAATTTTGTACTTTTCTACATATTCAGTCATAAACATAGCCAGTTTTATATCTTCCTTCATAATCTATATACCATTTGTTTTATTTTCTTGTCTTACTTCATTAGTTAGAAATTGCAGTGCATTGTTGAGTGGGAGTGGTCAGACAAGGCATCCTGCTTTATTCCTGATTTTAGGAGAAAGTTATTTCATTTCTAAACATTAAGTTTGATGTTAGCTATAGATATTTTTTGTAGATGTTCTTTATGTATTGGGGTTTAACAAAATTATCTTTCTATATTTATTGATACAACAATGATTTTTTTCTTTAGCCTGTTTGTATGATTGATTATATTAATTATGTGTGTATGTCAGAAATAAATATCAGAAATAAATAGCAACCTTGCATATCAGAAATAAATAGCAATTGATAATGATGTATAATTCCTTTATATATTGTTCAATTTAATTTCATAAAAATTTTTTGAACAATTTTACATTATTCAGAGGAAGATAGGTTTTTAATATTTCTTTCTTATGGTATCTTTAACCAATTTTGTTGTTAGGGTAATGCTGACCTCATAGAATGGGTTAGAAAGCACTTCCTTGCTTTTGTTTTCTGGGGGAGATTCTAAAGAACAGGTTTTATTTATCCTTTAAATATTTGGTAGAATCCTTGAATGAAACCTCCTGGTGCTTTCTTTTTTGAGAGTATTATCACTGATTCAATTTATTTAATAGGTATAAGCCAATTAGAGCAAGGGTCCCTAACTCCCAGGCCATGGATCAGTACCAGTCTGTGTCCTCTTAAGAACTGGTCCACATAGCAGGAGGTGAATGGCAGGCAAGCAAGCAGAGCTTCATCTGTATTTATAGTTGCTACCAATAGATCAATCACATTATCACCTGAGCTCTCTGCCTCCTATCAGATCAGTGGCAACATTAGATTCTCACAGGAAAGTTAACCCTACTGTGAACTGCTCATGTGAGGGATCTAGGTGGCACACTACTTATGAGAATCTAATGCCTGATGATCTGAGGTGGAGCTGAGGCAGTGATGCTAGCAATGGGGAGTGGCTGCAAATACAAATTATCATTAGCAGAAAGATTTGACTGCACAGAGACCATAATAAATCAATTGCTTGCAGACCCACATTAAAACCCTATCAGTGAGTGGCAAGTGACAATTAAGCTGCATCTGGTGGAGGCTTTATAGTGGGAAGTGAGTTGAGCTGTATAGCTGTATCTGGTGACAGGCTTTAAGTCAGAATCTGATACTTATTTTAGTCCATGCATGACACACCTATTATTTAATTTACCACTTCCATCCACACCTCTTTCCCACACTGAGCACTTGTCTTAGTCAGTTTTGGTAAGCCCACAAGCTAACCCTAGCCAAAATGAGTAAAAAACAAATGTCTCTGGAGAGCTTCTTTGAAGAGGAGAAAAGACCCAGTGATGGGACAGCAGAAGATGCTGAGACTGTCAACAAAAAGAAATATGCATTTAAAAGAAAATACAAAGAATCCCACTTAAATTACAGGTTTATTGAAACAGGTGATTCACATTCTCTAAACCCACTTTGTATAATGTGTAGTGACCTAGGAGGCCATGAAACATTCAAAACTGCTTCACCACATGGAGACAAAGCACTCTGCATTAAAAGACAACCCTTTGCAGTTTTTCACAAGAAAAAAAATATGGACAAAAAGAACAGAAGAAATTATTGAAGGCCACCACATCATCAAATGTGTCTGCACTGAGAGCATCATTCTTAGTAGCTAACCGTATTGCTAAAGCTAAGAATCACTTTATTATTAGTGAAGAGTTGATCCTACCTGCTGCTAAGGAACTTGTGATAAACTTTTAGGAGAGGACACAGTTGAAAAGGTGGCATGCATTCCTTTTTTGTCTAGCACCGTAACCCAATGAATTGATGAAATAGCAAAAGATATTGAAGCACAATTGTTAAAGAGGGTTAATGAGTCACCATGGTATACAGTCCAGGTTGACAAGTCTATTGGTATTGACAACAAGGCAACAATGCTTGTTTTTATGCAATATGCAGTTTTCAGGAGTATGTGCATGAGGATAAGTTATGTGTACTTTGGTGGCCAACCAATACCACAGCTTCAGAACTATTCAAGTCTTCAAATGATTACATATCAGGAGAACTGAATTGGTCATATTGTGTCAGTATATGCATGGTCAGAGTGTCTGCCATGACTGGACAGCTTTCTGGTTTTATTGCTCAGGTCAAAGTCATCACTTCTGAATGTGAGTCTATGCACTGTGTCATCATCTATAGAGGAATGCTGGATAGTTGAAAAATATCACCTGAACTTAAAAACATTTTTCACGGTGTGATTAAAATTTGTCAACCCTATTGAAGTATACACCCTTAACTCATGTCTATTCACACAGCTCTCTGAGAAAATGGATGCAGAGCACACATATCTTCTCTAATACACAGAAGTGTGATGGCTTTATAAAGGTAGACCACTGGCCAGAATTTTTGAGTTATGAAAGACACTCCAAGATTTCTTTTAGAAAAACAGTGGCAGCACTGGCAGCACATTTCAGTGACACAGAATAGGTCACAAAACTTGTTTACTTGTGTGATGTATTCAACCTACTCAATGAACTCAATCTATCACTTCAGGAGAGAATGACAACAGTGTTTAAGCCATTAGATAAAGTGGCTGCATTCAAAGTCAAGTTGGAATTTGGGGGTGATGAGTGAACATTGGGATTTTGAACATGTTTCAAACCTTTGCAGAGATCTTGAAAGATACTGAGCCAGGGACTTCTTTCTCCTAACTGGTACATGATCACATACCTCAGCTTTCAAAAGAGTTTGAGCATTACTTCCAAATCACAAAAGACCCTCAACCTGAGAAGGAATGGATCTACGACCCATTTGTGAATAAGCCAGGTGAATCAACTTTGCCTGTGCTAGAAGAGGATCAATTGCTTGAGATCACAAATGACAGTGACTGTGAGACAACTTCAAATCTCCATATGTTCTGGATTAAAGTCAAGGTGGAATATCCTGAGATTGCAACAAAAGCAGTGAAAAACCTGCTTCCATTTCTAATATCTTGTCTTTGTGAAGCAGGGTTTTCTGCAATGACAGAAACCAAAATGAGATTACGGAGTAGACAGGACATAAGCAACACAATTTGAGTGTCACTTTCTCCCACCACTCCCAGACGGGACCATCTAGTTGCAGGAAAATAAGCTCAGGGCTCCCATGGATGCAGCAATATGGTGAGTTGTATAATTACTTCATTATATATTACAGTGTAATAATAATGATAGAAATAAAGTGTGCAATAAATGTAATGCACTCGAATCATCACCAAACCATCCCAAACCACCCCCCACCCCAGTCCATGGAAAAATTTTCTTTCATGAAACCAGTCCCTGGTGCCAAAATGTTTGGGGACCACTGAATTAGAGAATTTATTATCTTGGCATACAAACTCATTAGATAGTATCTTTTCAGGAATTGGTCTATTTCATTTAAGTTATCAGGTTTGTGGGCATGGAATTGTTTGTGGTATTTTTAATTTTATTTTTAAGAGACAAAAGATCAGTAGCAATGACCCCATTTTCTTATATTAGTAATGTTTGTTTTCTTTCTTTTTCTTAGTTATCCTGGCTAAAAGCTTATCAGTTTTATTATTTTTACAGAATCAGCTTTTGGTTACACTGATTTTTTTCTATTAATTTATATTAAATTTTATTGATTAATGTTCTAAGTTGATTTTTATACTCTAGTTTCTTCCTAAAGTGGAAGTGTGTTTGTTGTTTAATCTCCAAATATTTTTAGATTTTCAGCTATCTTTCTATTATTGCTTTCTAGTTTAATTGGTGGTCTCAAGGAAAACTTATGATTTCTATTATCTTAAACTTTTGGAACTGTGCTTTATATAGCTCAGAATATGGTCTGTATTTGTGAATATTCCATGTAAGTTGAGAAGAATCTTTATTCTGCTGTTACTGAATGATACATTCAATAAATATCATTATATCCAGTTGACTGATGGTGTTGTTCAGTTCAGCTATATCCTTACTAATTTTCTGCCTGTTGGATCTGTCAATTACTAATAGAAGCATGCTGAAGACTTCAACTATAACAGTGGATTTGTTTGTTTCTCCTTGAAGTTTTATCTATTTTGACAGTCAATAGGTGTTCCTATGCTAAAGATTGTTGTGTCCCTTTATAATTATATAACTCTCCTCTTTATTACTGATAATTTTCTTTTGCTATGAATTGGGCCTTGTCTGAAATTAATATAGGTACTATAGCTTTCTTTTGATTGTGTTAGTATGGCATAGTTCTCTGTTTACTTTTAATTTATCTGCAGTTTCAGATGCAGTTTTTGAAGTCGGTTTCCTATAGATAACATACAGTTGAAGTTTGAATTTTTTCTATCCACTTTGTCAGGCTTTGTCTTTTAATTAGTGTATTTAGGCCATATACATTTAAAGTTATTATAGATATGGTTGTATTAATATCTTCCATGTTTGTAATTTTGTTGAATTTATTTTCTTTCTTTTTGTTTTGAAAAATATTACTGTTTTTCTCTGTATTCTCTGATTTTAATTAAGCATTTTTATGATTTATCTTTCTTTCCTCTCATAGCATATCAAACATAGTTACAGTTTTTCATGGTTTCTCTAGAGTTTGCTATATATTTAGAACAAATTTAAATCTACCTTCAAATAATTCCATTCCACTTTGTGGGTAGTGCAGGTACTTTATAGGAGAATATACTCAATTTTTTTCCTCCTAGACTTTGTATATGCTTGTTTTGGTAAATTATATTTTCTTTGAAAATTATTTATGCCATATTATAATTTCTGCTTCAAAGTGAATTTTGTTGATCAAACTAAGGTATAATATGATTTTTTAAAAAATTCCCTGTATCTGTAGTTATTGCTTTCTTAGCATTTATCATGTTGCATATGTGTATTTACCTGAGGTTTTTCTCTTATTAAATTAATTGATATTTTATTTAGTTCATTGCCTTTACTAGAACCAGTTGTTTGATTATTTTTGCTTTTTCCTTTACACATCTTATATTTTCTTTAATATTGTTTTAATTATTTTCCTAACACCTGAATGAGGTGTTAAATTTATTTTCATTCTTTCATTTTTAGACGTGAGTATTTTAGGAGTGATTTTTCCTCACAGCACTAATTTATCTGACATATTATGTATTTCAACATTCAGCTGAGGCGGATCCTGCCCTTCAGGATCCATGTATGTTGTGGCTGCTAGTGAATAAATACTCATGGACAACAGAAGTCTTGTGGAGAAAAAGGGACAGCATGGCCACTCTGAGAGAGAGAGGGCAAGAGGGCCAGAGGCCCCCAGTCCCTACCTGGACAGGCTTTTATTGCTTTTCTGGGTATATTACATGGAGGGTAGGCCTCATTTACTATGTACAGGTTTGCTGCAGGTGATTACCTTTTACAGATAACAAAGGGAAGAATGTTGATAATTACTTCAAAGAGGATGTTTCAGACCAAGGGGAATAGTGGTTGAACCAGTTACACTCCATACTTGGGAGGTTTAGCACAGACTTTAGGAAGTTACAGTAAGCACTTTCTGCCTCAATTCAAGGTGAGGGAGTTTTAGCAAAAGCAAGTCTCGTAGCAGCCTAGGCACAATGTAGGCCTGATTCCCTATGGGAAAACCTCTCCACAGGTGTAGTCCTATGTGCCACTCACTGCCCACTGGTTTTTCCATGTGGAGGCTGAGCTACATTTCCACACCATGTGAAATGGTTCCCTACATTCAGCCTTCTAATTAATTATTTAATTACCTTCTGAATAGTATACATTCTTAATTTTTATTTTGTATTTGACTAAATATTTATTGATGAAATCTTTTAATAGCTTTCTTTTTGTTAAGAATTTACTCTCTTTTTCTTTCTTTTTGTAGAGCTATTGTATTATGATCATATTATATTTTATTATTTAACTTTTTGTTTTTATTGATGTTTTCTAACAATATAAAGATGTGTGTGTTTGCTGGTCAGTGAGATGATACAGGCATTGGACAACAAAAAATCATTTTTACATCTGGTATAGAATTTTAAAGCGACATAAAACTTATTGGAGAAATACATGAAAGGTAATATTTCAGGCACCTATTATTACATTTCTATTAACCAGTCTGTTTTTATATAAGCACCTTGGGCATTCAGTCAGAATAGCACTGGCACATAATCCTTCTTGTTCCTTCCTATATATGCTTGTTGTAACTGACAGCTTAGGTGTTTTTTTTTTTTTTACCTGTTAACAGGTGCTTTATTTTGAGCTACCTCTGTGACTCAGTTTTACCTCCTATAAATAAGGAAAGATGACATTAGTTCTTACTTCATATAATTTGTCAGAAGAGTAAATGAATTTTTTTTGCATTTTCAAATTGTTATCCAAGTACAGTTGTCTTTATTTTCCCCTCAGCACTTCCCCCACAGCACCCATCCCCACCTCCCACTCTTAATCCTACCCCCACCTCTGGCTTTGTCCATGGGTCCTTTATGCACATTCCTTGATGACCCTTCCCCTTGTTTCCACCATTATCCCCCTCCTCTCCCTCTTCTGGTTACTAACAATTTGTTCTTCAGGTCAATGTCTCTGGTTATATTTTGCATGTTTGTTGATTAGATTCTAGTTATAGATGAGATCATATGGTATTTGTCTTTCACTGTGTGGCTTATTTCACTTGCCATAATGCTCTCTAGATCCATCCATGCTGACAGCTTAAATTTTAGCTTGCATGTACCTTCTAAAATAACATTAAATTTATATACTCACAATTTTCTACTATTCCCCACTTTACTGTAGTTCTTTCTTTTCTAATTGTCTAATAAGTTCCCTGGTTGTAGTTGGATACATTAAGAAGACAGCTTTAACTAAGGCTTTTGGCATAATCAGTAAATAATCTCTGCTAGTATTAGATATAAAAAGTAAAGCAGGAACTTCAGATGAAGACAGTGACATGGGAGGTTCTCAAATTTTATTTCTCCTATGAACTCACCAAATATACAGATATACTCAGAGCAACCCCTGTGTGAGAAATCTGTTAAGTGACTCCTACAAATAGGGCAACTGAAA
The DNA here is from genome assembly GCF_004126475.2 of Phyllostomus discolor. Lineage (NCBI taxonomy): Eukaryota > Metazoa > Chordata > Mammalia > Chiroptera > Phyllostomidae > Phyllostomus > Phyllostomus discolor. Next base: position 98,795,842 of record NC_040907.2, read on the forward strand.
AAATATATCAAAATGGGGAGGAAAGGCTAACATACACTCCCACCATAGATTCCACTTTTGCACAGTGCTATACAATTGGGATGGAACTCCCAAGTCTCAGTTTCTCCCTAAGGAGCAATAGGTTAAGACAACATATTTAGCACTCTAACATTTGAGGCTATCATCTGAGGAATAGACACCTAATTCGCCTAGCTCTGAAAGTCAATAGGGCTTGCCTTAAGTCCTGAAGAGCTATATGAAATAAAATAAGTTGTTGACAAGTGTGCTGGTATTTACCATGTATATCCCCCTAATGATCACTGCAGAGGGAACAGAGGATGAAACTATCTCACAATCTAACAATTGAAGGAGTTTCACTGCATACTCAGAAACTTCTCCCTGAGGTGCAGGCTTCTAATTATCACACATCTAGTTGCTGAATGGGATTATCCCTAGAGTCAAAAAGAGCTAGTGGGCTCCTTCCCACCTTCTTCTGGCTTATTTCAACAACAGCACAACAACCAAACAAATAAAAATAAGTCATGGGTATCTTCTTGCATGGATCTAGTTCACAAATCTAGCAACCTAACTTTTATAGTTGCCACTCAACAGACCCATAAATCACCTAGCTCTCTTAGACAATGGTGCTTGCATACATAAATCCAAAAGGACTATGGAAAACAAAAAAAGCAGTTTTTAAATGGGTGAAGGGGCACGCCTACTGCTAAAATGCACAGTTTCAGAACATAAGAAGCATAGAAAAATGCTTATCTTCCAGTTTATCCCTGAAAGAGGTTTTGGTGTCTACTTTATAAGCTGTTGCCAGAGTCTCCAGCCTTTATTCAGCTTGCATCTAGGGGCTGACTTCAATTCTCCCAATTTGGACATGGATGGGTTTAGAAAATCTTCAACTGCTAAAAGATATTAAGAAGAAATACAGTGTCTCAGGCAATCACAAAGGCTTGAGAGACAACAAGGAACTTAGGCTGAGGTGATTGACTAGGCTCATCTCCCACACAAGACTAGTCTGTTGAGACTGAAAGAATCAGGTGCTTTTCTATTCTTCAGACAACCATAGAGTAGGTCAAGGTAAATGAGGAAAGGAGAAAATAGTTTTATTTTATTTTTAATATTTTATTTATTTATTTTTAGAGAGAGGGGAAGGGAAGAAAGAGAGAGAGAGAAAAACACTACTGTGTGGTTGCCTATTGCATGCCACCTACTGGGGAACTGGCCTCCAACCCAGGCATGTGCCCTGACTAGGATCTGAACTGGCAACCCTTTGCTTCACAGGCTTGTGCTCAATCCACTGAGCTACACCAGCCAGGGCATAGGAAATAGTATTCAATTAAAAGAAAATTTATGAATGTCTATAAATCAAATATAATAAAATGGAAATAAGTAATTTGTCAAATTAAGATTTCAAAATTAATGGTCAGAAGATATTCAATAAATATTTAGAATAACAATGCATAAACAAAGTGAGAATTGCAACAAAAGATAAAAATATAAAAAATCCAAACACAGACTTCCAGCCAAGATGTACGTGTAGGTAGGTAAATACATTTTGCCTCATTGCACAACCAAAAAAAATACAACAAATTTAAAAACAAAAAATAACCAGAACTGCCAGAAAAATTGAACAGTGTGAAAGTTCAACAACCAAAGAGTAAAAGAAGACACATTCGCCCACACTGGTAGGAGGGGCAGAGATAGGCAGTGGGGGTGAAGAGGACTCCCAGCAAGGTGACGGCTGGTAGACAAGGCAGTACCACATCTGCATGAAGATAAGTTGGGAGAAACAATTGGGGAGCAAGACACAATGTTCAACCCAGGGTCCCAGTGAGGGGAAATAAAACCAAAAAACTCTAACTGAAAAAAGCCTGTGGGGGTTGCAGTGGCAGGAGAAACTTCCAATCTCACAGGAGAGTTTGTTAGAGAGACCAACAGGGTCCTAGAATGTACACAAACCCACCCACCCAAGAATCAGCACCAGGATGGTCCAATTTGCTTGTGCGTAGCAGAGGAAGTGGCTGAGAGCCAGCCAAGGGCTGAGCAACTGTTATTGTTCCCTCTTGGACCCCTCTCTCACATATGGTGCCACAACACAGTGACATGATGTAACAGGCACACCAAGACAAAAAAAAAATGCCCAAATGAAAGAACAAATAAAAGCTCCAGAAAAAAATGCAACTAAGCGATGAAGAGATAGCCAACCTACCAGATACACAGTTCAAAACACTGGTAATCAGGATGTTCACAGAAATGGTTGAGCATGGTCATAAAATAGAGGAACAAATGAAGGCTATGAAAATGAAATAAAGGAAAATGTACAGGGAACCAACAGTGAAGGGAAGGAAACCAGGACTCAAATCAATGGTTTGGAGCAGAAGAAAGAAATAAATATTCAACCAGAACAGAATGAAGAAACAAAAATTCAGAAAAATAATGAGAGCCTTAGGAACCTTCAGGACAACTTTAAACATTACAACATCAAAATCATGGGGTGCCAGAAGGAGAAGAGGAAGAGCAAGAAATTGAAAAATTATTTGAAAAAAAATACTGAAAGAGAACTTCCCCAGTCTGACAAAGGAAATACACTTCCAGGAAATCCAGGAATCTCAGAGAGTCCCAAAGAAATTGGACCCAAGGAAGCACACACCAAGGCACATCATAATCACATTACCAAGGTTAAGGATAAGGAGAGAATCTTAAAAGAAGCAAGAGAAAAGGAGACAGTTACCTACGGAGGAGTGCCCATAAAGCTATCAGCTGATTTCTCACAAGAAACCTTGCAGGCAAGAAGGGGCTGGAAAGAACTATTCCAAGTCATGAAAGGCAACGACCTATATCCAAGATTGCTCTATCCAGCAAAGCTATAATTTAGAATGGAAGGGCAGATAACGTGTTTTGCAGATAAGGTCAAGTTAAAGTAGTTCATCATCACCAAGCCCTTATTATATGAAATGTTAAAGTGACTTACCCAAGAAAAAGAAGATGATAAAAAATACAAAGAGTAAAATGACAATGAACTCACAACTATCAACAACTGAACCTAAAAAATAAATAAATAAAATAAAATAAAACTAAGCAGTTAACTAGAACAGGAACAGAATCACAGAAAGAGAGATCACATGGAGGGTTATCATTGGGGAGGGAGCAGGGTAATAATGGGGAAAAAGGTACAGAGAATAAGAAGCATAAATGGCAGATACAAAATACGGGGGGGGGGGAGGGGTTCAGAATAGTATGGGAAACATAGGATCCAAAGAACTTACATGTACAACCCATGGAAATAATCTAAGTTGGGGGAATGCTGGTGGGAGGGGGTGCAGGGTGGAGGGGATTACAAGGGAGAAAAAATAATGGGACAACTGTAATAGCATAATCAATGAAATATATTTAAGAAAAATCCAAACACAAATTAGTGGAGCTATTCAATGAAAAATTGTGTATTAAGACAATCCAAATGGGAGAGAAATAAATAATGAAATTTCATTGAATACATTGCAAGCAAAAAGAAGAAAAAAATCAAAGTAAAATCCAACATACATGAGTGAGTCTTATAATTATCACAAATATTATATTACACATAATAGAAAGATTCCATTGTGGGTTTACCAGTTTTAAGTAAAATTAAAGTAAGCATTTTCTCATTTCTCATTTAACAAATATTTAGTGAGCATTAAATGTGTTAGAAAATAGAACAGGTAGTAACTTTTAATATATTTTTCATATTTTATGTACATAATTTTCTGTCTATGATTATCTGTGTGTGAGTTTTAAAAAGCTGGCTTAAGGTGCTGGGCATTCTCTCTCATGGGCAGCTCTGCTCCACAGTCAGAATAATAATTAAAATCAGACTGATGTTGTGTTCTTCCATCTTTGATACGTTTGGATGCCTGCATCTAAGCAATCAAATAAGGTCACTGCTTTTCTAGCTATCTAGTAGGTTAAAGAAAAGAAAAACAATAAAGCAGGTTTCACATTACTTCTCTTCACTTTCTGGGAGACAACTCAACCGTTTCACCAAATCTATCATCAAGGGTGAGTCAGGACAGCAAAGGAGGGTGCTGAGCAATGTAGTCCCTGGCTGGAAAAAGGTAAGGATACATTTGGTGGACATGTAGAAGTCCCATCATAGGGCATCTATCATATTAGGCATCAAGAGCATTGCCTTTGTGTAACTTGGTAGCCTGGGGTCCAGTCACTTGCTGCCTTGTACCAGCATAACCTAAAGATTTGTGGGGGAAAAATGGGTTTTTATTAACAGGGTACCAAATTTGTGGGGGTTTGGAGTATTTCTTCTCTGAGCCATTCTCTCTCACAAAGCACAGAAAAGCAGTCACTCCCAGGCTCAGAGCCAGTGTCTGGACATCTTGCCTCTTCTTACTTGTCCTTTTGATGTCCCAAGATGGTGGCTACATGAATGGGTCTCCATCCTCAGGCTCACTCTCTGGAGTGCATTTGTGGGTTTTCAATCATCATTGCCTCACAGCAGCTTTCTCTCTTTCTCAGGGTCTGGGGTATGCTACCAGATCACTTCAGATGATTGGGAAAGGGAAACTCCATTTGTGGGTCCCTGGGAACTGAGGCTGCCTGCATCCCTGAGTTGAGCAACTTCCTAGGCTCATGCCTCCTTGTGCTGCTCCCAGCCTCCCTGCATTGCTCTCAGGGAAAGAGAGTGGAAGCAGTCCAGGTCGCATACAATGTGTTGCAAAGCATCCCAATGGCTCATGACTAGGGCGCCATGTCCCAGCATTGGGCCCTGCTTCCAGAAGCTGGCTTCCAACTGTGCAAGCCATAAGTCCTTAGCATTCCCACCCATGCAGGGCAAAGCAAGATCCATCCCCTAGTGCATCCACGTATCTCCCTTTCCATGCAGAGCAAGAAAGGAGGAGGTGGCCTTTGCTCACCTCCTGTTTAAAATCCTCTCCCCAAATCCCATGCTTGCTGGAAGTACTGACTTCCAACCAATGTGGGTCAGACCTGGCCCCAGGTGAACAAAGAAGGTTAATAGTAACTAGGATGTATCAAAAGAAGACATTTGCTTTCACAATGTTTAGTGGAATGGAGCATAATGTTCAAGCTGATTAGGGACTTTACAAACTTTCTATCCTTGTCTTATTTACTTTCTTTGAAAATACTGCTCATGCTACAAGGAAAGGCTTCTAGCACCTTTCAGTTTCACCAGAAAATTGTGCTATGTTTATTGTGTTTATCATGGTAATTAAAGATAATCTAGATTATTATTAAAAATACACATTAACCACCTACTGAATACTGAACACCTTTTGCTTGCTCTCCAAAAACTTATAATGTAGTTACAGAAACAACATAAGTGACTTTATAAATCATACTCCTTAGTGTAAAAATGATATGCTGTAGAACACAGGTGTCAAACACAAGTCCTGCAGGCTGAATCCAGCCCTCCACCTTGTTTTATCTGACCCTGCACCTTGTTTTGTCTACCTGGTGGCAGCGCCGAGCTCTCACTTAACTGTTAAGGACTAGTTACATTTATACAGTCCTAAAATTACATTCGGCCCTTTGAAGGCAACCACGAGGCTGATGTGGCCCTCAGTGAAAATGAGTTTGACACCCCTGCTGTGGAATATTATGTATGTGGAAAGGAAACAATGCAACTTCATGCATAGAAATGTGAATGTGAACATTTAATGGAAAAGGAGACCAATATTGATTTGATAATTATTTCCAAAGAAGTATAGAATTTATTAAATTAAAGCTATTTTGTTTTTAGAAACATTTTGATCGTTTTTTATATGCAATAAAAAACCTGGAGTGAATTATAAGATCAAGAGCTTAATATAATCAAATATTTGATCATGTTATCTACAAAGAATTAGATGATATTGGGGGGATTCATCAGGAAGATGGTAAAGAAAGAAAACAGAAGTCAAACAAGAGAAAGGGTCCATATGCTAAGGATGGGGGAACCTTAGAATATAAAGTTACTGTGGGCAGTGAAAACCTTTGATGGTGATTAGCCAAAGATTTTGAACTCTGTATGGCTTACATTGCTCTGGGTACACAATTTTGGTATAAGTATATGCCAACTGAGGAATCCTAAGTTTTACTTTGTGGCTACATTGATGCATTGACAAATAATTAGAAATAGTATTAGAAACGATCCAGGATAAGGAAAACAGATAGGAGAGAATGAAAACATAATACATGTCTTGGATCTGACCTGGTATCAGTAAAAATAGCAGAAACTATGGAGGCCAGAGGAAGTGGTTGACTTATTAAAAGTACTGAAATTAAAAATACTGTCATATAAAATTTTTATATCCAGCAAAGCTATTGTATAAAAAATGGGGAAGAAAGAAATTAAGAAATAACCAAGATAGTTTATTGCTAGTTGACCTGCCCTGTAAGAAAGCAGTTTTTATTTGAAAAATAAATAATGGTTAACAAACTAGACAAACTTTTAGGTAGACTTACCAAGAAAAGGGAGAGCAGACTCAAGATAATAACATCAGCAATAAAAAAGGTGATAAATAATAATCAAAAAGTCAGACAAGGCCATATACTGCCAAGAATGTGGAGAAATTGAAACCCTCATACATCGCTAGTGATAGTGTAAAATGTTGTAGCAACTTTGGAAATGTAGCCTCTTGGAAAGACCCTAAAATATTAAAATAGAGTTATCATATATATGAGTTTAATAAGGTTGCCTTAATAATGTAGAGCAAAAGTCTACTAGTAGACTTTTATTTTCTCACAGTTCTGGAGTTAGAAGTTCAATGTCAAGGTGTTCACAGAGTTGGCTCCTTCTGAGGACTCTGAGGGAGAATCTGTTCCAGGGCTCTCTCTTAGCTTCCTTCCAGTGGTATGTTGCAGCTTTGGTGTTCCATCATTTAAAACATCACCCCAATTGTTGCCTCCTTGTTCTCATGGTGTTCTCCCTGTTCCTGTCCAAATTCCCTTTGTTATTAAACACCACTATTGGGATTAATGGTCCACTCAATTCCAATAGGACTTCATTTTAAGTAATTATATCTCAATTACTCAATTTCAAAATAATGTCATGTTCTGAGGTCTAGAAGGTTAGGACTCCAGCATATAAATCAGAGGGAGGATACAATTCAATTGCTAATATTGTCTGATCCAGCAATTTCACTCACAGAAATACACCATTCCACAGCATATACCCATGAAGACGTGTGTTCTTATAAAAATGAGTACATGAATGTTTATAGCAACATTATTCATACCAGCCAAAAATGGAAGCATTCTAAATGTCTATCAAGTTATGAATAAACAAAACATGACATAGCAATACAACTAAATGTTATTCAACCACAAAAAGAAATGAAGTCTTGATACATGTTATAACGTGGATATACCTTCAAAACATTTTGTAATTGTAAGAAGCCTGACACAAAAAGGCCTTATATTGTATTCTCCCATTTTTATAAAATTTCCAGAATAGAAAAATCAATAAAGACAGCAAATAACTCTTTGCTCCAGTATGGTGAATGGAAGAAGGGGTAGGAAGTGACTGTAGTGAGTGTGGGCTTCTTTTTGGGTACTGATGGTGTTCTGGAAAAAGACTGTGGTGATGGTTGCAGAATCTTGAGACTATATTTAAAACCTCTGAATTGTATGCTTTAAAATGATGTATTTTGTGGTATTAGATTTATATTTCAATAAAAATAAATGCATAAGTATCTTGATTTTTTAATAATTTACATTTCTCAGCAAAGCCCTCATCAAGACCAGTTGTTATTACTGAGCTTTGATGGTATCATTTCATCCTTTATATATATAGCTTTTGCATAAAATAGCTTGTTAAAGTTATCTTCTATATATATCTTTATCATTTACATAAAATAGCTTGTTGTCTTATTTGCAATCAATGAGGTATAATTAAGAATTGAATCATGAGATTCAAATTTAAGGCAGTTTGAAATTAGTGTCTATAGATCTTAATGCCCAATGTAAATGGAGCTCTGTACCTAGTGAAAAGCTATTCAGGTATCTTGAATGAGTCCACTGTGCCCAAAACAGTCTTACATGAAGACTGATCTGTCATTCACGTGTGCCCTGAATTAGAGGCATACCTTTCTGCCCTTAAATTACTTTAAGAGCTATTTGTCAAGTACAGTATATTACTTTCCGAAACTGCCATATAGAATTTCCCATTTAGAATAATCTCTAGAAATCAGAATATGGATGACGGAACTATCTGTTTTCATTAAAAAAATATTGTGACTTTTTCAAATGTAATTTCTACATTTGATGGAAGATGGAAAATTCTGCTATAGAATCACAGCATCAAGCTTTAGAGCAGAAAGGAAAGATTTAGCTCAATTTTTACAATTTCAGATAAGGAAAGTGAGGTCAGGATGGTTAAATGACTTTTTCAAGGTCATAAAATGAGTTAATTCTTTAAGATTTGGCTTAAAAAACTAAATCTGCTAAAAGCTTATATACATTCAACCCACTCTTCTTTCCTCATTACTTTCATCTCTCAGTAATTCTAAATAATTTATCTGTAACTTTATTTAATGTGATTACATTTTCTTTTTGCTTCTCGAATATTTTTATTTTGCCATAATCTTGGTAGTAAAACATTGTATACTTTATTCATTTATCATTTAATTTATACATTGTTTAAAATATTAAACATACAGTCAGTATACAGAGAATGCTGCACTAATGAGTTAATGGATACAATTCAAGAAAAAAACTTAAAAAGCCATAGTTATAATACCTACACCAATAGTGTAATTTTTGCAAGATCTCATAAGTGTCACAGACATTAGCAAAATACTGGAGAATAGGAGGTGTGTCAGGTTTCTAGTTATTATAAGTAAAGTCTGAGGTTAAATGTCTGCACAATATCTGTCTGGACAAAGTTAAACAGATTTCTTTGTGCAGCATGGCAGTTCTCAGAGCTTTCATACTCCACCATGCATTGTGAACTTCCAAAAGTCACACACCTGACTTAGGTTGCTTTTCTCTGAACAACTTTTGAAAGTAGTTTTTTATGTAACATAAATTTGGAAATGTTAATCTACCTTTTAACTATTTTATCTGCAGAATTTTGCCTCCTTCAAGATCCTATTTATTCATCCAGGAGGGTTAGACTTTCCAATGAAGATCTTTTTTCATTATCTGAACTGTTTCTATGAATAGTGCTAAGTGCCAACTCTATAAATAAGTGATTTCACAGAGTAATAAAGCTACCCAGGCTATTTCATGCTAAGATTTTCCTCTCTCAAGAAATAATGTAAAAGAGCTCTGGCTGGTGTGGCTCAGTTGGTTGGAGAATTGTTTGGCAACTGAAAGGTTAATGGGGTTCCATTGATAGTCAAGGCACATGCTTACTTTGTGGGTTCAATACTGGGTCTAAGCACTTGCAATCTCCAGTCTGGGTGTATCCAGAAGGCAACCAATGGATGTTTCTCTCTTTCTCTTCTTCTCTCCTTTCCTCTGTCTCTTAAAAGCAATGAAAAATGTCTTCAGGTGACTGTAAAAGTAAAAGAGATAGTGTAAAAGATATCAGAAAAAGATAGCTCACTCTTCATGAAGGTAAAACAATTCAATTTAAATGACTCTTATTTGAGGACCAGGTTCTTTCTTTTACAAATTGATAATGAGAATTCATGGGAGGATTTTTTTTATTGTTGTTTGGTAGATTGATTTTGCTTAGTAAAATTTAAAAAATGGTAATTTGGTTTGAATTCTTAAAATCCTTTCCAAAATGTTTTTGATCTGTGACTCTTCAAAGCTGGAAACCACTGAAGTAAATTATGACTGCATGTACACATTCCTATTGATTCTTTGGTGTTGTAATTTTTTTATATTTTAAAATAAATGTCATGTGTTAAAACCTCAAGGAAAAAAATTAGTCAAACTGATTGAATTTTAAAATGAATTCCTTAAAGCATATTTAACTGATATAATTAGACATATAAAACAGAAGGTTCCAGACTTACCTCCAGTGTAGAAATCATTTTTTTCCCTTTTTTGGCAGTTCCTAAATACCTTGAAAGAGTTAGACAAAATAATAACTTTATTTCTAAGAGAACTGATCTAAGAAAAGTTTGTTTTTATCTAATAAAAATGCACTACTTTAAAGCCATTCAAAAGTTGTACTTTTGGACTTCTGGCTAAGATGGAGGCATAGGTAGACACACTGTGCCTCCTCACACAACCAAATAAAGGACAACAAAAATTTAGAAACAAAATCACAACCAGTACTGATGGAAAATTGAACTATATGGAAGTCCAGCAACCAAGGAGTTAAAGTAGACACATTCATCCAGATTGGTAGGAGGGGTGGAATCAGGTGGCCAGTCAGAGAGGGATCATGGCAAAAAAAAAGTGGCAATGGGTGGACCCAGTGAAGCAGTGGATTATGCAGGAGGTTGGCACCCAAGGTGGCTTGCAGAACCAGGTGGCCCCACATTTCCACACAGATAAACCAGGCGAAACTGGGCAGTGAGACAGACCCCACAACACAGGGTTCCAGCATGGGGAAATAAAGCCTCAAAACACCAACTGAAAACACCTGTGGGGGTTCAGGTGCCGGGAGAAACTCCCTGGCTCACAGGAGACATTGTTGGAGAAATCTGCAGGGTCCTAGAATGTATGCAAGCCCACCCACATGGGAATCAGCACCATAGGGCCCAGTTTGCTTGGGGGAAGCTGCAGAAGTGACTGAAATCTGGCAGAGAGTGGAGCTAGTGGCATTGTTTCCTCTCGCACCCCTCCCTCACATACAGAGTCACAACAAAGCAAGGTGGGTTGCCCCACCCAAATACTTAAGTCTCCGCCCTTTACTGTGTAACATGTGTGTCAAGACAAAAAAAAAGGCCCAAATGAAAGAACAGATCAAACCTCCAGAAAAAATACAACTAAGTGCCAAAGAGATAGCCAACCTATCAGATACACAGTTCAAAGCACTGGTGATCAGGATGCTCACAGAATTGGTTGATTTTGGTCACAAATTAGATGAAAAAATGATGGCTACAATAAGTGAAATGGAGAAAAATACACAGGGAACCAATAGGGATGGAAAGAAAGCTGGGTCTCACATCAATAGAGTGGACCAGAAGGAAGAAAGAAACAATCACACAGAAAAGAATGAAGAAATAAGAATTCAAAGAAATGAGGAAAGGCTTAGGAACCTCCAGGACATCTTGAAATGTTCCATCATCTGAATTATAGGGGTACCAGAGGAGAAGAGGAAGAACAACAAGTGGAAAAGTTATTTGAACAAATAATAAAGGAGAACTTCCCCAGTCTGGCAAAGGAAATAGACTTCCAGGAAATCCAGGAGGCTCAGAGCCCCAAAGAAGTTGGACCCAAGAAGGAATACACCAAGGCACATCATAATTACATTAGCCAAGGTAAAAATGAAGGGGAGAATCCTAGAAGCAGAAAGAGAAAAGGAGACAGTAACCTACAGAGGAGTTCCCATTAGACTGTCAGCTGATTTCTCACAAGAAAACTTGTCGGCAAGAAGGGGCTGGAAAGAAGTATTCCAAGTCATGAAAGGCAAGGACCTACATCCAAGATTGTTCTATCCAGCAAAGCTTTCATTTAGAATGGAAAGGTAGATAAAGTGCTTCTCAGATAAGGTCAAGTTAAAGGAGTTCATCATCACCCAGCCCCTATTATATGAAATGTTAAAGGGACTTATCTAAGAAAAAGAAGATAAAAAAAAAACACATACAGTAAAATGACAGCAAACTCACAATTATTAACAACCACACATACAACAAAAACAAAAACAAACCAAGCAAACAACTAGAACAGGAACGAACAGAACCACAGAAATGGAGATCACATGGAGGGTTAGACACAGGGGAGTGGGAGGAGCAGAGAGGGGCAAAAGGTACAGAGAATAAGTAGCATAGTTGGTAGGTAGAAAATAGACAGCAGGAGGGCAAGAATAGTATGGGAAACGTAGAAGCTAAAGAACTTGTGACCCATGGACATGAACTAAAGGGGGGGAATGTGGGTGGGAGAGGGTGTGTGCAGGGTGGAGGAGAGTGAAGGGCAGGTAATGGGATAACTGTAATAGCATAATCAATAAAATATATTTTTTAAAAGTTGTATTTCTCCTTGTGAGGAGGAAGGCAAGAGAGTGTTAACTTAGAAAAAGCTAAACTTTAGTGGGTCAAAATATTTTTTAATATATTAATAGTTAAAATTAAACAGTATTATTTCCCTGTCACATACCCACAGGTAATGGAAGGAAAACACAGTAATAGTTAAACAATGGGTAAGAGAACACTTGATGTAAGAACTATAAACCTGATCACCTGTTTGAAAACAGCAATGCCAGCCATTGGCCCTGACTTGTGACCATGCATCAGGGGGCAAAAAGCCTTGGTATATGTGAACTGATGCTGATTCCAAGATTCCAATAACAACCCTCACTCTTATTAAAAGATATAAAAATAAAATGGAAATTAATAGACTTACAAATTACCACAGTAATTATAATAGTTACACAAGAGAATTTGAGAAAATATAATAATGAGACAAAAGCCATTATCACACTGAAGTTAGCCACATGTCTTTTGTTTTTCAAAAGATGAATGAAAAATGATTTTGCCAACTGTGACCAGCGGGCTTCATAAGAGACTTGGGAAAGACCCTGAATTTGTGAGCATGTACACACAAAAGCAGGGACCAGTAGAACAAAATATTGATTCATTATAAACCAGTATAAAAAGGCAGTTTTGATTTAATTTGTGATGATTAGTTAATTGGTGCAAGGCAATGTAATAGACAGATTTCTTGACTTCAGCTAAACATTTCATAATATCTCTAATGAAAGCTTTATGGAAAAAATTTAGACTAATTAAACGTATCTCATGCAATTTCCTGACAAAATTTTGGGGTTGCCAGCCATTAGCATTTGTCTCAATACTCATATCTTACCTGTTCCTCAGCTTCCAATTTCTCTGTTATATTGGATATTTCTACTACATTTCACTTCATTAGATCACTAATATTCTGTTGTTTCTGTGTCATGCATTCTGCCTTTTTCATGGTGTGCATTAATATTTTAAGTATAAATTTGGGATATTTAATAACTCATCTTCCTTAATTGGGACAGAATCACAACTTAAATTATCTTAATTTTCACCCAGACTTACTGCATCTTTTCAGATTCTGAATCTCAGTAAGTTTTTGTCAGAAAGAAGGATATTGTTAGCCATGTCTATCATGATTTTTGTTATCCTACTGGCATTCTATCTTCATAAGGTTGAGCTATGTGCTTGCCAGTTGCAGTGAGTTATGATGTCCCACTAACAAAAAAGTTTTGACCTGGACATAATATATTGATAAAAAATAAATAGTGGCTTCATGGTTCAAAATATTCTCCTAATGCTGAATTACAATATGAATCAAAATATTCAGTACTATGCTAAAAATGAGTGCAATTTTTTACAGTGCACTGTCTAGATAAAATTTGAGTACAAAGATTGAATTATGTTAGGATATTTTACATATTAAAATAGGACCATAAAATTAAATTTTCAGGATTTAGACCAGTTCAGTAGTTCAGAATAGTTTCTCTGTTTTTAAATATATTTTATTGATTATGCTATTACAGCTATCCCATTACCTGCCCTTCACTCTCCTCCACCCTGCACACACCCTCTCCCACCCACATTCCCCCCCTTTAGTTCATGTCCATGGGTCACAAGTTCTTTAGCTTCTACGTTTCCCATAGTATTCTTGCCCTCCTGCTGTCTATTTTCTACCTACCATCTATGCTACTTATTCCCTGTACCTTTTGCCCCTCTCTGCTCCTCCCACTCCCCTGTGTCTAACCCTCCATGTGATCTCCATTTCTGTGGTTCTGTTCGTTCCTGTTCTAGTTGTTTGCTTGGTTTGTTTTGTTTTTGTTGTATGTGTGGTTGTTAATAATTGTGAGTTTGCTGTCATTTTACTGTACGTGTTTTTTTTTTATCTTCTTTTTCTTAGATAAGTCCCTTTAACATTTCATATAATAGGGGCTGGGTGATGATGAACTCCTTTAACTTGACCTTATCTGAGAAGCACTTTATCTACCTTTCCATTCTAAATGAAAGCTTTGCTGGATAGAACAATCTTGGATGTAGGTCCTTGCCTTTCATGACTTGGAATACTTCTTTCCAGCCCCTTCTTGCCGACAAGTTTTCTTGTGAGAAATCAGCTGACAGTCTAATGGGAACTCCTCTGTAGGTTACTGTCTCCTTTTCTCTTTCTGCTTCTAGGATTCTCCCCTTCATTTTTACCTTGGCTAATGTAATTATGATGTGCCTTGGTGTATTCCTTCTTGGGTCCAACTTCTTTGGGGCTCTGAGCCTCCTGGATTTCCTGGAAGTCTATTTCCTTTGCCAGACTGGGGAAGTTCTCCTTTATTATTTGTTCAAATAACTTTTCCACTTGTTGTTCTTCCTCCTCTCCTCTGGTACCCCTATAATTCAGATGATGGAACATTTCAAGATGTCCTGGAGGTTCCTAAGCCTTTCCTCATTTCTTTGAATTCTTATTTCTTCATTCTTTTCTGTGTGATTGTTTCTTTCTTCCTTCTGGTCCACTCTATTGATGTGAGACCCAGCTTTCTTTCCATCCCTATTGGTTCCCTGTGTATTTTTCTCCATTTCACTTATTGTAGCCATCATTTTTTCATCTAATTTGTGACCAAAATCAACCAATTCTGTGAGCATCCTGATCACCAGTGCTTTGAACTGTGTATCTGATAGGTTGGCTATCTCTTAGTCACTTAAAAGTATTGGTTCCGGCGCTTTCATTTTTTCGTCTCTTTGAGCCATCATTTTTTTTGGGGGGGATCTGGTCATGCCTGTCACATATAATGGGTGGGGCCTTAGGTGTTCACCATGGTGGGGCAATCCAGCTCTAGGTTGTGATGCTGTATGTGGGGGTGGGGTCTGAGAAGGAAGAATGGTGCTTGCTCTGCTCTTTGTCGGGCTTCAGTTCCTTCCACCAGTTCCCCCAAGCAAACTGGGCTTTTTTTGTGCTAATTCCCATGTGGGTGGGCTTGTGTACCCTGTGGGTCTTTCCAATGACCTCTCCTGTGAGGCTGAGAATCTCGCCCTTTGCCTCAACCCCTACAGGTGTTTTCGATCAGTGCCCGAAGACTCTATTTCCCAATGCTGGGATTGGGTTGCGCACAGTGCCTTGCTTCACAATTGCTGCCTTGCTGGGTCTGCCAGTTGCCACCCCTTGGCTGGGGTATGCCAGTTGCTGCTTGTGCACCCGGTGTCCTCCCGCTGCAGTCTTGCACACCTGGGATGCCTTATGCTACCCCTCTCTACCCAGATGCCAGACTCTGCCCCTCCTGCTGGTCTGGATGATCGTGTCTATTTTAACTCCTTGGTTGCTCGACTTCCATACAGTTCAGTTTTCTGTCAGTTCTGGTTGTTATTCTGTTTCTAAATTGTTGTTGTCCTTATCTTGGTTGTGCGAGGAGGCACAGTGTGTCTAGCTATGCCTCCATCTTGGCCCGAAGTCCGAGAATAGTTTCTCTGTTTTTAAAGTCTCCCCATCACAGTCACCACCTCCAACAGCCCACCATCCTCCACATACCAACTAATTTTCTAAAACTTCTAGTAGCAATTTTTTTTTTCCCATCTAGCTCACATACACCTAGGAATCCCCTCCACCAACAGGAAGAGACCTACTATAACAAAATAAACATCTGCTAACATATGTAAATTAAACGCTGTTGAAAAAAGTAAACAAGGGATTAGAAATTAGTATTAGCATTAGTATTAGTATTTATTAGTATTATTAAAGGAGTAATCACAATAGTCCCAATATTTATAGGAAACAGTAGTCTTTATCAGGCACCAACAAGCAGACTTATTTACAAAAATTAAAAAATAAAATTAAATGGCTCTCCTTGCTAAGGCTGTAAGAAGGTAAGAAGCCCAAACATTGGAATTTGGAGGAATGATAACCACAGAAGCTCACTAAAGAACAACTACAAACTCAGCTATTTGGGTGATAGTGAACTTTTCTCAGATAGTAAACTATATTAATTTTCTCAGCCTTATACATGTATCTATGGGGTGACATTGAGCATGAAAGTCAATGGCTTAGTCATTAGGGGGTAAGAAAATGGGCTGTGTGAGAATCATCAGGAATCAAGTACACTCTCTTTGCAATTATAATTCTACAGAAAGCAAAAACCTCAAGAAATGAGAATGGTAACTGACTGAGGTCAAACAAGTTCAGAATATAAGAATAGCAATTAAGAGATATAAAATCCACCAATAACACACTTCTCATTTATGCATTACTTATTTTATAAAATATTCCTTTAGTGTCTATCTAGGTAGAGCATTTGGGTGCTAGTTACTAGGTGTATAATAGTGAACAATATTGGTATGGTCCTTGTTGGTTGGTCCTGAAGCAGTGCAGTAGGAGGGGGACTGTGAAGAGAATAAAGGCAGCTTAGCTGATGACTGAAAATCACAAAGCATACACCTAACAGATGAGGAGTTACCTTTGAAGTGGGAGCCCAGTTGGAAGCCCAGGACCAATTAAAAAACCAGTAATCAGCTTATAAATAAGATATTGACCATGAAGAAGAAAAGGTACTCATCCATATCAAGTATTAGAACCATTATTACAATGAGTAGTTCTGCTGGAACTGTTTTTATTTATGCCCTTTAGAGAAAATACAGCTGAGAAAACAAGGCTTATATGAAGAGGAAGGATATTCTGAATTTAAAATAACTGGTTAGGTCCTTGCTTGCCAGTCTGGTTGTTGTTTTTATCCAGCCAGAGTCACTACTATTGACAAGGATAGTACTTACACTGTGAAATTTTATGATGGAGTAGTTCAGGCTGTAAAAATATTCTTTTTCCAAAGATCAGAATATTGTTGATAGTACTAGGCCCAAAAAACAGTTCACAAAAGTTTTTCATTATCTCTGATAAAGGAGAGAAATTTAAAGAGCAGAAAAAAGTCACAGTCAACCTAAAGAAAGATAAGGATGAAAAACCCTTAAAGAAAGAAAAGCAACCCAAGTAGCCTAATAAAAAAAAATTAATCTATTCTTTAAAGGGGAAAATATAATAGAGAAGCTTTCCCAAAAACAAGAAGGAAAATGAGGAGAACATTTCAGAAAATGACAGAGAGTACTCTGGAGATATTCAAGTGCATAAGAAACCTGAAAATGATATTGTAAAGAATCTACAAGAACACTTGAGGGAAGCAAAAAGAAAACAAGGTAGAATGATATTGTATGTGTAAAGCCCTAAAGGGTTCACCTAAAAACTACTGGCTTTAATAAATGAATTTGTCAAAGTAGCAGGGCATAAAATAAATATTCAGAAATCACTGGCATTTTTATATACCAATAATGAACTCTCATAAAGAGAAACTAATAAAACAATCATATATATGATTGCAACAACAACAAATAAGGTACCTAGAAATAAACTTAACCAAGGTGGTAAAACACCTGTATTTGGAAAACTGTAGGACACTGAATAAACAAATAGAAGAAGACACAAACAAGTGATAGCATATGTTGTGTTTATGGGTTGGAGAATTAACATTAAAATGTCCATACTACCAGCAATTTATAGATTGAACATAATTCCTATTAAAATATCAATGACATATTTCACAGATCTAGAACAAATATTAAAAAATTTATATGTAACCAAATAAGAACCTAAATAGTCTCAGTCATCTTGAGAAAAAAGAACAAAATTGTAGGTGTCATGGTGCCTGACATCAAACTACAAGATCATAGTAATCAAAACAGCATGATGCAAGCATTAAAACAAACATGCAGAGAAATGGAACAGTATAGAGAACCCAGAAATAAACCCACATTTTTATGGTCAATTAATGTTCAACAAAGGAGACAAGAATGTATAATAGGGTAAAGATAGTTTATTCAATAAATGGTTTTTGAAAAATTTGACAAATACATATAAAACATGAAATTAACAACCTTCATACACTGTACACAAGTATAAATGCAGTATGGACTAAACACTTAAATGTAAGTTGCAAAACCATAAAAATCCTAGAAGAAAATAGGCAGTTAAATCTTGGGCATTTCTCATAACAATATTTTTTCTGATATGTCTTCTTGGGCAAGGGAAACAAAAGAAAAAATAAACAAGTGGGGCTACATCAAACAGCAATTCCTTTGCTGTTTTTGCACCACAAAGGAATCTATCAACAAAACCTATTGAAAATAACCTATTGAAGCCCTGGCTGGTGTAGCTCAGTGGATTGAGCGCGGGCTGGGAAACAAAGTGTCCCAGGTTTGATTCCCAGCCAGGGTACATTCCTGGGTTGCAGGCCATAACCCCCAGCAACCACACATTGATGTTTCTCTCTCTCTCTCTCTCTCTCTCTCTCTCTGTCCCTCCCCTCTCTAAAAATAAATAAATAAAATCTTAAAAAAAAAAAAAAAGAAAATAACCTATTGAATGCAAGGACATATTTGCCAATGATACATCTAATAAGTGGTTACTATCCAAAATCTATAATTAACTTACACAACTCTACACCAAAAATACAAATGATCCAATTAAAAAATGGGCAAAGAACCTAAAATGACATTTCTCCAAAGGTAACATATACATGGCCAGTGGACATATGAAAAGATGCTCAGCATCACTAATCATCAGAGAAAAGAAAATTAAAACCACCATGAGATATCACTTCATACCTATCATATGGCTGTCATCAATAATCAACAAACAAATTTTTTCAAGGATGAGGAGGAAAGGCAACCCTCATGCCCTGTTGGTGTGGATGCATACTGGTTCAGTGATTTTGGAAAGTACTATGGGTTTTCCTCAGATAATTAAAAATGGAACTGCCTTATGACCCAGCAATTTCGCTTCTGGGGTTACATCTGAAGAAATCCAAAACACTGATTCTAAAGAACATATGCACCCCAATGTTTATTGTGGTATTATTTATGATAGCTAAAATTTGGAAGCAGCCAAAGTGCCCATCAGTAGATGAGTGGATAAAAATGCTGTGATACACTTAAGCAATGGATTACTACATAGCCATAAAAAAGAAGGAAATCTTTTGCAACAGCATGAATGGACCTGGAGAACATTATGCTCATGGAATAAGTTCATCATAGAAAGACAAATTCTATATGATTTCACTTATATATGTAGTCTAATGAACTAACAAAATAGAAACGGACTTATAGGAACAGAAAACAGACCAAGAGCTATTAGATGGAAAGGCGGTTGGGGGGCTAGGTAAAAAAAAGTCA
Source organism: Phyllostomus discolor (assembly GCF_004126475.2). Lineage (NCBI taxonomy): Eukaryota > Metazoa > Chordata > Mammalia > Chiroptera > Phyllostomidae > Phyllostomus > Phyllostomus discolor. The sequence continues at coordinate 98,815,092 of NC_040907.2, forward strand.
TGTGGCCCTGGCTGGTGTAGCTCAGTGGATTGAGTGCTGGCCTGCAAACCAAAGGGCCACTAGTTTGATTCCCAGTCAGGGGACGTGCCTGGGTTGTGGGCCAGGTCCCCCATGGGGGCTCATGAGAGGCAACCACACATTGATGTTTCTCCCTCTCTTTCTCCCTCCCTTCCTCTCTCTCTAAAAACAAATAAATAAATTTTTTAAAGTCATGTGATTAAGCAACAAAACCCCAATACTCATAGACACAGACACAGTATAGTGATCACCAGAGACAAAGGAGGGTGTGGGGAAGGTAGAAAAAGTGATAGGAGGAAACTTGACTTTGGGTGGTAAACACAAAATATAATATACAGATGATGTATTAAAGAATTGTATACTTCAAATTTATAATTTTATTAACCAATGTCACCTTATTAAATTCAATTAATTAAAAAAAACCCTTCCTTATATCTGTTATACAAATGGCCAGTAAGTACATGAAATACTCAAAATCATTAGTCATCAGGGAAACAAAAATTAAAACCATAATGAAATACCATTTCATATCCACCAGGATGATCAAAACAGACAAACAATAACAAATGTTGGTAGGAACATAAAGAAAATGGAACCCTCATATGATGCAGATCCTGGCCCGCAGGGTCCATGTGTTGTGGATGAGACAAACACATTCACACAGACTACAGAAGTCCTGTGAAGAAAAGGGGACAGCATCATGGCCACTCTGAGTGAGAGAGAGCCCTGACTCCTGCCTGGATAAGCTTTTATTGCTTTTCTGGGCACATTACATTGAGGATGGTCCTCATTTAGTATGCACAGGTTCACTTTAGGTGGTTGCCTTTTACAGAAAACAAAGGAGAAGATATTGCTAATTACATCAAAGAAGAAGGATATTTGCAAATGCAATGGGAAAATGGTTAAACTGGTTACATGGTCCTTGGGAAGTTTAGTATAGATCTTAGGAAGTTACTTTAAAGATATGCAGTAAGCATTTGCTGCTTCAATTCAGGTTGGGGGAGTTCTAGCAAAAGCAAGCCTCATAGCAGCCTAGATACAATGCAGGCCTTATTCCCCATGGGGAAAATCTATATATGGGTTTGGCTTCCTGTGTGCCGACCTTGCTTCCCATTGGGTTTCCGAATCAGGGACTGGGCTACGTTCAACATACCACATGGACAGGTTCCCTATATTTATACATTGCTTATGGATTGTAAAATGGTAAAGTTGCTTTTAAAAGCATTTTGGCTGTTCTTCAAAATATTAAACATACAGTTACTATAGGGCTGAGTAATTCCATTCCTATAAATATATCTCAAATTGATGAAAACATACTATTATTTAAAGTTTACTTAATTTTTTACATAAATATGTCCCCATAACTTTGTTATATAAATCATATATATGTATAAAATATTTCAAACTTTTAAAAAAGAAACATTTATGAATTTTCTTATCTTCAGTATTTGTTTAACTGGGCATTAATAGATACTTAAAGCAAAGAAGACTGTCATGTTCTGTGCAAAATGAAAAACCAGAAGCTATAGTTTACAAAAAAGACAGCTATTACAATCTGTAACTTTATGAATGTTCATCAAGAGCAGGCATTTGGACTGATCAAATTGCAAGTAGTATCAATCAGTCATTAGCTCTCTGCTTATGTACTAGTCACACCAGGGATGAATTGTTTATAGCAGTAATCACAACTTGGAAACTTAGGAGTAGGAGTCATTTATGAGGCATTTTTATAAATAAAAAACAATTAAAATGAGTTGCCTGTTTATAACTAATGATAAAATAAACAAGTATATCTGTTACCAAAAAGTCTATGTAGGAGAAGGAACAATAAAATGAAAGTATTAAATACAGCATATAATAATATCAAAACAGTTGAACTTGAAAGTCTGAAATATGGCCTCCTGTGATTCAAAGGCAGTCCATGCACACTATGTGACCTTTCATCATCTTCTACCCAATCCAGGGTGAGAATATCAGAAAGAAGTAGACTCCAGACGCTGTGGAATGAATTTTGTCTCCCCCACCCATTCCCACAAAATCTATGTGTAGAAGATCTAACTCCCAATGTGGTTCTCTTTGGGAGGTAATTAGGATGAGATGAGGTCATGAAGGTGGTGTCCACACGATGGGATGGAGATCCTTATAAGAAGACACCTCAGAAATACAGTGTATTCTGTATCTGTCTCTCTCTCTCTGTCTCTCTCTCTCTGTCATGTGAGGACACAGCAAAAAATATGGCCATCTACAAACCAGGAAGAAAGCCCTCACAAAACAAAATCAGCCGACACCTTGATCTTGGATGTGCTACTCTCCAGAACTGTAAAAAACTTTATGTCTTTAAGTTTAAGCTGCCCAGTCAATGGCATTTTGCTAGGGCAGTACAGGCTGACTATGACACCAAATGAGGAAATGCTGGTGATATTTCGTGACAAATACAAATTATTACATCAAGGAGTGAACACTATCTTTTCTTATATCCTCAGAATAATATTTCATTTTATCTATCTATCTATCTATCTATTATCTATCTATCTTATCCATCTAAATACTTGATTTTTAAATCAAGTATTTTTGGGCCATCCATTTAATAAAAAACTCAAAACTCTCAGGGAACTTGTCTAATAAAAGCTCATTAAATATAATGACAGTACATGAGAGCCACAATAACACATATTCAAAAGGAGAGCATCTTAAAACAGCACACTGCACATGGACTTGTAATCTGGACAGTCCAACTTACAAATGAAGGGTTCTTCTATGCTGAAAACAGAACAGGTGTTGGACTCTTGTTGGTTCACAGAAGCAGGAGATTTTCTAGTCATAGGACACTATCATTATGTATTCTAATCATTTGTTGTTTGTTTGTTTAATCTTTATTGTATTTTTTCCCATTACCACTTGGTCCCCTTATACCTCCTCCCCCAAGCAATCACCACACTGTAGTCCATGCCCATGAGTCCTTTTTCTTTTTTGCTCAATCTCTCCACCTCCTAATCCCCCACCACTAGCTGTCATATGCTCATCATCTATGAGTCTGTCTCTGTTTTCCTTGTTAGTTCAGTTTGTTCATTAGTTTCCACATATGAGTGAAATCATATGGTATATGTCTTTCTCTGACTGGATTATTTCACTTAGCATAATGTTCTCCAGGTCCAACCATACTGTCACAAAGGGTAAAACTTCACCCAACAAGTTTAATGAAGAACAGTCATTTGCAAGCCCAGGCATTCACTGATAAGAAGATCCATTACTTCTTACTCCTCGTGAATGCACAGTTGCTACTATAGCATCTGTGTCAACCTCTGTTGTAATCCCTAATATAAAAGCAGGTGTTGAAATGTCAGCGTCTGACAGAGCTCCTTCCATGTATATGTCATACAGGCTATATTTATCTCTTCCATGGAAAAGCCTATGTAGAGCTTAATCAATAACTGGAGTTTTATGTACTTACAATATTTTTTAAGTATAAATGTATACTATTGGGTTGGCCATAAAGTTTGGTTCTTTTCTATAAGATAGTTCTAGTAGTGCCTTGTTGTCTTTAACTTCATTCAAAACAATTTGTTAGATTGTATTGTAACAGCTGTATGTCAGCATGCATTTTATAAGAAGGTATCAGAATTGGTGAATTTTTGTGTAGTCACTTTAATATTGAAATAGAAGAAAATACTTAATATTTTCAGCATATACTTTATTATTTCAAGAAAGGTAAAGACATAACTGAAACACACAAATAAAGATCTATGCAGTGTAGGGAGAAGGTACTGTGACTGATGGAACGTGTCAAAAGTGGTTTGTGAAGTTTTGTGCTGGAGATTTCTCTCTGGATGATGCTCCATGGTCTGATAGATCAGTTGAAATTGACAGTGATCAAATCAAGACATTAATTGAGAACAATCAACTTTACACCACACGGGAGGTAGCCAACATACTCAAAGTATCCAAATAAATAAAGTTACTGGTGAACATGAAAAACATGTCTTTTATTTTACAGAAAAAAACTGAACACTTTTGGACCAACCCAATATGTTAATTTAAAAAAGTTTGGAACTAATAAGAAAAAAAGACAAAATTACCCTGCATTAAAAGGAGAAAAGCACTATTAAAATTTAGATTTGAAAACTACTAATTTCTAGCATCAACTTTTTATAAAGTTCAAATTTCACTGAAGTCACAAATAAATTTGCTTCTATCAAAGTGAAATCATTCAGATCATTATATTATTATGTTGAATCATTTATCTATGCTCTCAAATGCCTCCTGAACAATGAAGAGATCCAGGGTCATCTTTCTCTACTATGGGATTAAGTTTCTAAGTTCCCTCATAGCATCTTCCTTGTCAAGGTTATCAGCCCCCTTGAAGACATCTAAGGTGTGTAAGTACTGGAGAATAAGTATCAGCTCTGACCGAAATGTTAGATACCAGTGGGAGAGACGTTACATTAATTTGTTCTCTAAATTTTCGAAAATGGTTTTAGTTCTGGAGCAGAGCCTAGTGACTATATGAGGTAAATAGAATAAATGCAACAAAAACAAATATTTTAAACATAATGCTTACTATGTCTAAAATTGGATGCTTGATATGTCATATTCTCCCTACTCCTCCAATTAGTCTCTGGTTCAGTGTTTCCCATCTCATTGAATGTCAATACCCTCAAACAGATGAGCAGGATAGAAACCTGGAAAGCCTCTAAATCTCTCCTTGCCAGCCTTCTCATGTCTAAATGCCCACCACTTGGTGTCATGGGTATCTCCCTAGCTTCACTCAGTCTATGCTTCACTCCATCACCACCACCTCAGTCCAAAACATACCTTTTCTCACCTACACTGTTCTCCTGACTGGGCATTTTGCACCTACTGAACACACCCTACCTTCACATCCATTTTAAATACTATAGCCAGAGTGCTCTGCACAAAATACACATCTAATAGTGTCACACCCCAGCCTCCTACTCCTGTCTACACCTTTCATTCACTTCTCACAGTTATCTCTAATCTCATTGGCCCTTTTTAAGTTTCTCTTATCTTCATGTTCTCCTTTTCTTCACTGAATTTAAATGCTATTCCTCCTGTAATGCTTTTTCATCCCATCTGGTCTCAATCAAGCAATCTGGGAAGCCTAATTCTGAAGCTAGGTCAATTGTGCTATTTAGAAGTCTTTCAAGAAAGAAAAAGTGTTCTTCCAAGTGGTTTATGTAATTGTCATTATTATTTTTGTTTGACAAACTGTTTAATGTATTATGTCCCCCATGGTTCATATATTTCCTAAGAACAATGATGATTTGTTTTATTTTTTCCTACAATCTCACAATCCTAGCACAGTGCTTAGAATATATTAACTATTTAATAATATTGGTTAAATTATTATATGCAGAGTTTGGCAAATCAAACAATGAGTTTATAAGTAATTATGATGAGATTTTATACATTGCTAAAATATATGATTGATTTGGCTTACATGATTGGTCATAGGTAGTACTGTATTTCAGATTAACATTTTTCTTCATGGATGTATCCATTGACTTACATATTTCAAAAACATGTATTTTTGCAAAAAAAAGTCATAAATAATATAATGTCTTCAATAAGCCTATAGTTGAATAGAGAGGAAAATGAATGTCCTATACCTATAAAATATCTGTAATAAGAGGCAATTTGTGTTTAGTTCCTAAAGATATGCAGAGAGCATGCCTAAGGAATTTAGAAGAGCAAAACAGAAAGATAGATTATTCTTGTTGTTTGATTAGGAAGACTTCCATAGAGAAAGTTACATATGAACTGAACCATGGAAACAAAAGTAGAAGGTAATAGTAGAAGAGCAAAAACCATGTTTTCTCAGAAAGTGGGAGGGATGCATGGCTTTTTTATTCCTACTTATGGTGCAAGGAGTGATTTTTTATTATACTTTTAATGCCCAAACACTGCAATTCTAAGACAATGTTTAGTTTTACAAAAATAAAGAATAGAATATTTGGTACTAGAAAGGTGGTGATAAGAAAAAAAGTAGAAGACATGGGGAGGCAAAACAGTTTTTTGACTCTAAATGTAATTTTCTTATCTTGGCTTATCTGCTTATTTCTTCAGCAGGTTGATAGACATGAATAAAGTGTGAAGTATGTGGAATCCTGCTGCAAAGAGCCTAGTCTTACCAGAAAGAAGTCTTAGCACCTGGCTTCTGCAGGGCTGAAAACCTGGCCTACTGAGTCAGCACAGCTGGTCGTGACCTATGTTGTAAGAAGTGCCTGTTAGTAGAGACCCAGTAGAAGAGCACTCAGCATTGCACCACTGATGGAAGTCTATCAGTGTTGGAACAAGTGTCTAACTTTCCTTCTGATTAAAAATATTCAAGATTTCTAAAACAGTATGTATGCCTGGATCCCATACCCAGGGATTACAGTTCATTTGTTCTGGTATGGGACCTACAGATGAGTTTTGGTAGTCATGTCTTATGGGAAGCCCTGGGTTAGACAAAGAAGGGGCTTTCACAGAACTATTGGGAGATAAACTGAACACTATCTCCAGGGAAAAGCTGAGCAGACAGATAGACTCAATGAAGCAAGAGAAGCTCTCTTTAGAGCTGCCCCATGTCTTTTCTATCACTGTTTTGTTTATATTTCTCAGCTAGAATTTTGCAGTTTGTAATTGAATATTTATCTATGCTTATTGTCTGCCAAAACCATTGGACTGTTATCTACATGACAGCTGGGATCTTAGTGTTTAATTAACCACTGGGTACACCGTAGCTAGCCCAATGCCTTGCATATAAATGATACTCAACAAATATTTTGACAATGAATAGACAAAGGCAATTAATTATCTGGCAATAGAGCAACAAGGTAGCTCTGCACAATACCTTCAATAAGAACACTAATCAGAAAAATAAAATAAAACTCCTTAAAATTCCAGTTCTTGAAGTAAATAAATGCAGATTTTACTTAAAAATGGACAATCTGCTCAGAGCTGCGAGGACTGGTCATGCGTTGATTTAAGCTAACTAATCCCAAAATTTATTCAGGTGCACAATATCTGAATACCAATTTGCTTTTTCAGTGTGTAGAGAAACTTATTCCTCTTAATGTTTTAGGAATATAGTTTTCTAGAAAAATTTTGTAGCTTCATGTAATACGTATCTCTTCAATTAAAAAATGTTAATACATCAAATAATTTTAAGAAATAAAATTTAATCAAATTTAAAGGAAAGAGAATTTGACTTTCAAGTTTTTTTTCTTTTTGTAAATTGTATTTCTTTTTCTTTTTCTTTCATTTTACTTTTAGGAGTTACTGCTAGAAAGCAGATCAAGAGAATTTTTAAAGATTATGATAAAAGGAAAGATTAAAATAGAGAAGTGTTTAACTTTTTATTTCCTTGAATATTTAATAGCCTAACTCACCCCTGGGTGCAGTTGTTGGAAAAAAGTGTTGCACAAGATATAAAGGGAGAGATGTTGGTATGCCCCTGTAGATGCTGCCAACTTCACATTGACCATATCCCATGGAACTAAGAAGTCACTCTACAAGTCCAGGGTGAGCCAGGACAAGTTCATTTTAGCCTTCTTGTTTTAAAATATATAAAACTCAGGATTTCCAGCCAATATGGAGGCAAAGGTAGGTACAATTTGCCTCCTTGCACAACCAAATGGTCAACAAATTTAAAAACAACAACAACAAAAAAACAGAACTGCCAGAAAATTTAACTATATGGAAATACACCAAGCAGTTAAAGAAGAAATGTTCATTCAGACTTGTGGAGAGGTACAGACAGGCAGCTGGGGTAGAGAGGACTCACCTTAACATGGCGGCTGGCAGACAGAGGGTAGCAGCAGCTGGCAGGGTGGGTTTGCATGAGGATAAATTGGGAGGAACAACTAGGGAGTGGAGACAGACTGCACAACCCAGGGTTACAATGCATGGAAATAAAGACTAAAAACCTCTGACTGAAGAAACCTGTGGGGGTTGTGGTGGTAGGCAAAACTCCCAATCTCACAGGAGAGTTTGTTAGAGAGACCCACAGGGTCCCAGAATATACACAAACCCATTCACCCAAGAATCAGCACCAGGACGGCCCAATTTGCTTGTGGGCAGCAGAGGAAGTGACTGAAAGCCAGCCAAGGGCTGAGCAACTGGCATTGTTTCCTCTCAAACCTCTTCCCCATATACAGTGCCACAATGCAGTGACATGGGTTGCCCCACCCTGACAAATACCTAAGGCTCCACCCCTCACTATGTAACAGGTGTGCCAAGACAAAAAAAAAAAACGACCCAAATGAAAGAACAGATCAAAACTCCAGAAAAAAATACAACTAAGTGATGAAGAGATAGCCAATCTACCAGATGCACAGTTCAAAACACTGGTAATCAGGATGTTCACAGAAATGGTTGAGTATGGTCACAAAATAGAGGAACAAATGAAGGCTATGAAAAGTGAAATTAAGGAAAATGTACAGGGAACCAACAGTGAAGGGAAGGAAACCAGGACTCAAATCGACGGTTTGTAGCAGGAGAAAGAAATAAACATTCAACCAGAATAGAATGAAGAAACAAGAATTCTAGCCCTGGCTGGCATAGCTCAGTGGATTGAGCGCGGGCTGGGAACCAGTGTCCCAGGTTCGATCCCCAGCCAGGGTACATTCCTGGGTTGCAGGCCATAACCCCCAGCAACCACACATTGATGTTTCTTTCTCTCTCTATCTCCCTCCCTTCCCTCTCAAATAAATAAATAAATAAATAAATAAATAAATAAATAAATAAATAAAATATTAAAAAAAAAGAAACAAGAATTCAAAAAAATGAGGAAAGCCTTAGGAACCTTCAGGACAACTTTAAACATTACAACAATAAAATCATAGGGGTGCCAGAAGGAGAAGAGGAAGAACAAGAAATTGAAAAATTATTTGAAAAAAATAATGAAGGAGAACTTCCCCAATCTGACAAAGGAAATACACTTCCAGGAAATCCAGGAATCTCAGAGAGTCCCAAAGAAATTGGACCCAAGGAAGCACACACCAAGGCACATCATAATCACATTACCAAGGTTAAGGATAAGGAATCTTAAAAGAAGCAAGAGAAAAGGAGACAGTTACCTACAGAGGAGTGCCCATAAGGCTATCAGCTGATTTCTCACAAGAAACCTTGCAGGCAAGAAGGGGCTGAAAAGAAGTACTCATAGTCATGAAAGGCATGGACCTATATCCAAGATTGCTCTATCCAGCAAAGCTATAATTTAGAATGGAAGGGCAGATAATGTGTTTTGCAGATAAGGTCAAGTTAAAGTAGTTCATCATCACCAAGCCCTTATTATATGAAATGTTAAAGGGACTTATCTAAGGAAAAGAAGAAAAAATATGAACAGTAAAGTGACAAGGAAGTCACAACTATCAAGAGTGGACACTAACAAAACAAACAAAAATGAACTAAGAAAACTAGAACAGGAACTGATTCACAGAAATAGAGATTACATGGAGGGTTATCAGTGGGTAGTGAGAGGGGTGAAAATGGGGGAAAAGTGACAGGGAATTAGAAGCATAAATGGTAAGTACAAAATAGACAGGAGGAAGTTAAGAATAGTGTAGGAAATGGAGAAGCCAAAGAACTTATGCACATGATCCAAGGACATGAACTAAGGTGGGGGAATGATAGTTGGAGGGGTGTATAGGGTGGAAAAAAATGGGTCAGTTGTAATAGTGTAATCAATAAAATATATTTTAAAAATAAAAAATAATAAAATTACTGAAAAAAATTTAAATATGTAATAAAACCCTCATGTTTATAATTATATTCAATGGAAATAAACTTACTCTAATGGCTTACTCTAAAGTATCTAAAGCTTACTTTCTTTGCTTATTCTGCCTCAGACTAGCAACCTTTTGCAGACCAGCTTCAGCCCATGACCATCCTATAAGCAGCCATGAGCTAAAACACTGCCTAGAATCAAATGAAAACCCTCTTATGAAGAAATTATTGACTCTTTTTAAGAAATACATATTTAATTCATGACATTGTTTAGATCTAAAAATGAAATTTGTTTCATATTTAATCTCTTATCCAGCCACTCTTCCATTTTACATCCAGATTAGTTCAATAGAATGCTTAGTGACTCATCAGGAACAAAGATTTGGAGAATTTTATGTGTCCAGTAGAAGATGTAACACTCATGGCAGAAAGTGTTCTAAATTTTCTAATAGCTTTTTAGAAATTCCTTATTCATGTTTTTCCTATAATTTGACAGTTGAGCAGAACATCAAATATTCTTAAAGGAATAAAGGGTAAGAACATTTTGATGCAGATTTACTTTACTATTACTTGAAAAAATTGATTCCAGTCATCTTTCACCAAGTTTGCTGGTTCTGGCAGGGGTAATTCCTGTCCAATTAAGATTCATTTAGCTTTTTTTACTTTGTGACTCTACATAACTAATAGCAAAAAGAAGATTTTGAAGCAGGCTTCTAAATTTTAGAGAGTCTTAATTATCAAGTAAAATTCTTTTTTAAAAATATATTTTATTGATTATGCTATTACAGTTGTCCCATTTTCCCCCTTTCACTCCCCTTCACCCTGTACACCTTCTCCCACACATATTCCCCCCTTTAGTCATGTCCATGTGTCATACTTATAAGTTATTTAGCTTCTACATTTCCCATACTATTCTTACCCTCCCCCTATCTATTTTCAACCTACATTCTATGCCACTTATTCTCTGTACCTTTTCCCCCTCTCTCCTCCTCCCACCTCCCTGTTGCTAACCCTCCATGTGATCTCCATTTCTGTGGTTCTGTTCCTGTTCTAGTTGTTTAGTTAGTTTGTTTTGGTTTTGCTTTAGGCGTGGTTGTTAATAATTGTGAGTTTGCTGCCCTTTTACTATACATGTTTTTTCTTTATCTTCTTTTCTTAGATAAGCCCCTTTAACATTTCATAAAATAAGGGCTTGGTGATGATGAACTCCTTTAACTTGACCTTATCTGAGAAGCACTTTATCTGTCCTTCCATTCTAAATGAGAACTTTGCTGGATAGAGCAATCTGGGATGTAAGTCCTTGTCTTTCATGACTTGGAATATTTCTTTCCAGCCCCTTCTTGCCTGTAAGGTCTCTTTTGAGAAATCAGCCGACAGTCTGATAGGAACTCCTTTGTAGGTGACTGTCCCCTTATCTCTTGCTGCTTCTAGGATTCTCTCCTTCATTTTTACCTTGGCTAATGTAATTGTGATGTGCCTTGGTGTGTTTCTTCTTGGGTCCAACTTCTTTGGGACTCTCTGAGCTTCCTGGATTTCCTGGAAGTCTATTTCCTTTGCCAGAATGGGAAAGTTCTCCTTTATTATTTGTTCAAATACATGTCCAATCTGTTGCTTTTCCTCTTCCCCTTCTGGTACTCCTATAATTCGGATGCTGGAACATTTAAAGATATCCTGGAGATTCCCAAGCTTCTCCTCATTTTTTTGAATTTTTATTTCTTCATGCTTTCCTGCTTGGTTGTTTCTTTCTTCCTTCTGGTCCACTCTATTGTTTTGAGTCCCAGTTTCCTTCCCTTCACTATTGGTTCTCCAAGCACCTTCCTTCATCTCTTTTATGGTAACCTGCATTTTTTTATGTAATTTGCACCCAAAATCATCCAATTCTGTGAGCTTCCTGATCACCAGTGTTTTGAACTGTGCATCTGATAGATTGGCTATTTCTGGGTCGCTCAAAAGGATGAGTCCTGGGGGACTGATCTGTTCTTCTGTTGGAGACATCTCTCTCTCTCTCTCTCTCTCTCTCTCTCCTTTTTTTCTTTTCTTTTTTTTTTTTTCAGGTCTGGTTGCTCTTGTTATGGTGAGGGGCTAAGCCTTAGGTGTTCACCAGTGCTGGGCACCCCAGTTGCTAGATTGTGACTTGTATGTGGGGGTGGGGGCGGGGGTGGGGGCAGGGGTGGGAGGGAAGAATGGTGGAAGTTCCGTTCTCCTGGGATCTCAATCCCTTCTCTGGGATCCTGGGTTGCGCGCTGTGCCCTGGTCCACAATGCTGCCTCACTGGGTCTGCCAGCTGCTGCTTGCGTACTCAGGGTCCACTGCTACAATCTTTCACGTCCTGGAAGGCTTATGCACTCCCAGTGCCTTGTGCACCCAGTTCTCCCCATCTCTGGGCACCCCACCGGCGCCCGCTCCTCCTCTCAGCCCTTCCTGCCAGTCTGGATGAATGAGCCTACTCCAACTTCCTGGCTGTCTGACTTCCATTCAGATAAATTGTCTGTCAATTCTGGGTGTTATTCTATCTCCGAATTGTTGTTGTTCTTATCTTGGTTGTGCATGGAGGTACGGTGCGTCTACCTATGCCTCCATCTTGCCGGAAGTCCAAGTAAAATTCTTTAAATAAATTTCTTTTTACAATAAATAAAACTGAACTCTCGGAACTGAAAAATTACTCATTTTAATGTCTTATTTATTTATTTATTTATTTATTTCTGTTTAGACCTGTCCCAAAAAAGAACAAGTCAGGGGCAATGCTTTTACTGGTGACAAAGATTCCTGTGAACACATCAAAGATGCCTATGGTGAACACTGTCACATCAGATAATGGGGTGACAATGAACTTTCCTTTTTATCCTAGTATTTCTACCAGTCCATGTGAGTGATAGATGCAATTACACCTGATATCCTTTATGGTGATTACTAAATATTTTGTTAGAAACATTTTTATGGCAGCAAATAAAATTTGTCATTGCTACTCATGTGCGAATACAAAGTTTAGCATAGAAAATAAATGTGTACACACACAGAGAGATTCTTAGAAGCACAGCAAATAATAAGTGCCAGACATTAAGCTCTGCAGAATGTTTTCTTTCTGCTTTCACCAAGAGGCATATGAGAAAGTTGAATGTTAGATAAGGGCTTAAAACTTAACATCTTTGTATAAAGCAAAGATAAATTTGGCTATACCTTACCACATTCTCATGTTTGACAATCATGATTCAATGTGATTTTTAATCTACCAGAATTTACCAAATATGACATACAACATTTAGGTGAATCATAACCATAAAGTCTAACTTTTCCAGTGCCCTGTAGACTGACTTTCTAAGAATTCCTGCTTCTTCTTGAGCTCATAACATACTTTTTCAAAATAAAAATGACATATATTTCTTTTATGGCAATAACGCTATCATGTGAAGCCAAACTACAAAGTCCTACATCATTCACACTAATAACATTTTTTCATTTTTCTATTTCTATAAATTCAGTTATCCATAGATTTCAGCATTCTTGATTTATTTGGATTTCTTTTTTCCCTGCTCCTTTCCATATTAAGGATTCATTTGGTTAACAATGAAGACTGATTTTCTACTTTCATATGTTGGAAAGCTCACTAGAGTTTCTTGGTGCAGAGGTGCATTTTCATCTTATTTATCAAGCTGGTGACTAAGATCTGTACCATCACCACTCATTACCTTATTTTGCTTGACTTCCTCCAGATCCTTTTCTCAAGAAACTATAGTTTTTCTAATGCAAAATCTAGCCCCCTCAAAAGTTGTTCAATGGTTATTCTGGTCTGTTATCTCAGCACATGTAGCCCATTGTTTTATAACATAATGATAGACATAGTTTTGGCTCTGTTGTTTAAGCAGACCCTCAACCATAATTAAATCCTTAAGGTCCTTTTACCCTAAAAAAATGTGTGAATCATGACCCAAGTTCCACACAACTAAAATAAGTCAATTATACATATGTGTAAACACCTTGCTAATATATTGTGTGAACATATAATTTACTATCCAAACCAGGACACATCTTTAGTAACAGCACCATGATTAGTAATCACATTGAGTCAACAGGTAAAAACCAGAACCATTCTGCATGAACTAGGACATGGTGTCAGCCTATGATTCTATGGCATAAAAGAAGCTACAACACTGTTCCCATTAAATTTATTATCTACATCATTTGCACATAGGGAACTTCTATATGTTGCTAAATCTCATTTCTCATAGAATTTAAATAACCAGATTCAGACTGTATTGTATACATTTACAGCCTTGGAAGATTTCCCTAGACTAATTATTACTAGACTTACTCAAAACAAATTTTACTATGTGTACACATCATCTACAGTTTGTTAGTTTTATTCTGAGTTTGGCATTTTGTCATTTTCCTGTGCTACTGTGGACACTTGCCCCTTATGATTACCATCTTAATTATATTTTGGCATCTATTGCTTTGCAGAAATGTTTCAAAAAGAAAAATAAATATAAAAGGAAGAAAGAAAGGAAAGAAAGAAAGAAAGAAAGACAATAAGAAAAAGGTATTTTGTTTTACACAAACATTCACTTTGAAGAGTTTTGAGTGAAATGTAGAAAACATAATGAAATAAAAATACACAATAAATCAAATTTCCCTTTTCATAATGAAAGTACCTCTTTAGAAAGCATTTGAGAAATTATCTTTATTACCTTTTTAAATTGTTTTTACAAAGACATCATAAACACTGGATTTTTTTGCCTCAAATTTGGAAAGTAGTTTCTGGATTTAAAAAAGGCAAAATATGTGCAACCAGTTGATGCTTCTCTCGCACGTTGATGTTTTTCTCCTTTCCTTTCTCACTAAAAGCACTTCAAAAATGTTCTCAGGAGAAAATTTTAAAAAAGATTTTTTTCAGTTATTTTTATATTTTTAAAGAAAAAGTACATATATTTATAGTATACAACATGATGGTTTGATATACAAATAGCAAAATTATTATAGAGTCGATCTAATTAACTTTTCTCCTCAGATATGAGACAGGAACTCAAAGCCTGCCAGAGTTTATTCATAAAAAATTGTGTATTTATTCCTACATGTTAAAACTTCAGTCACCTTCCAAGTGCTCTCCATTTTATGTGATATACTTACCAACACATTTTTTTCCATTGCTCAAACGTTTTTAAACTTGTTAAGTTTGATGCCTTTTAGTGCTGCTTCTGTTTCTTATTTCACTCTTCTGCATCAGCAAAATGTTTCTCTTTGATGACTTTTTTTCATCTGGGAAAACAAAAAATGTTGTTCCAGACAGGATCAGGTGAATAGGGAGGGTGGGGCACAGGGGTCATGCTGTTTGGTAAAAAATTGTTGAACACCCAGTGCGGTGTGGGCAGGTGTGCTTGTAAATCATCCATCAAGAAATGAGCTAACATATTGAAAGAGTTTTTTAAAAAAAAATCACTGAAGCCTCTCACAACAATGATAATTGGTATAGAAATATAAATGGATTCCTAGAACACTTACTTAGTGGGGTAAGCCTATATTACAAGGGGCATGCCTTCCAGAAGATAATTCTATTTTGGGGGGGGTACCCCTTCATAGTTACCATTATTTTGTGTGTGATGAATTCACCTGAAATCTACCCTCTTAGTATGTGTACAGTATGCAGTAAAAGAAGTATTATGAAATGAAGTCACTATGCCAGTATATTAGATTTCTAGGCTTATTCATTTTTCATAACTGTAACTTTACTCCCTTTGACTAACATTTGTCAGTTCCCCTACTTTTCCAACTCCTGGTAACCATCAGGAACTCCCAGTGCTTCTAGGAGTTCTAGTGGTTTTTTTTAAATCACATGTTAAGTGAGATCATATACTTTTTGTCTTTTACTGTCATATTTCACATAGCATAATTTCCTCTAGGTTCATACATGTTATTACAAAATATAGGGTTTTGTCCTTTCTCATGACTGAATGGTATTCCATTATGTACAACTATAATGTTTCTTCCTTCCTTATATAACATTTTTATCCATTCATCTGTTGATGGATACTTGGGTTGTTTCCATGTTACAATGAAAGTTTTCCCTATACCACTGAATAGAAAGACAGGTGATTAAAGAACAAGGTATATTTGTACAAGACACAAAGTAATATTGAGGGGGGCATGATTAAAAAAAAAAGACACTGGGATTTGTAGTAAATTCAAGGACTCACCTACAGGTAAGGAGCCACAGGTGAGCATGAACAGAGAACCTCTTCCAACCACTTAAGACATGCAATAAATTATCAATTTCTATTCATTTCTTGTCTTCAGACAAATTGAAACAAGTCAATTGAGATTAGGATCTAACAAATTAGACAAGTCTCTTGTATGCAAATAATTTATATAATAAATTTTATGGCAGCAGTGTTTAGGTTATCTTAAGTCATTTGTCTGTATGTTGAAATGACATTGGGTGGGAGCATTAAGGTTTGGGGTGAGCTAAGAAACTGGAGGTTCTGATCCAGTGATCAAAAGAAAGAAATCACTAAAACCACTCTTCTATAGAGTATCAAGGTATAGAAGAAGTTGTTTTACTTGACTGAAAAATTTTCCCCAAAGGTAAGTAATTCTAGGGTTTTTTTCCCTGAGATACTATAAAATTGGTGAAGTATGTTATGATATTGGATATAAATTTGAGTCTGAATGTAGTCAAATGAGTTAGAAATTTTTTAAAAAAACTAATGTGAGAAAAAAATTGAGTTTATTTTTAAGTAATGCAGTACTCTGCAATTTACCCCTTTACTACCCTGTTACAGTAGAAAGGTATTGAGATAAGAAAAAAAGCTACATAGTTGAATAATTGGATTTGTTTACTAGAACATAGGTCCTGAATTCAAATAAGCTCCTTTTCGTTTTCTCATTTTTTGTGGGGGTCAAAATAGATAGCAACCTGATATGCTTCTCCCAAGGCCCTCACAAGAGTGATAAATTGCAAATAATGAACACTAGAATTGTCTTCAGAATTTAGTGAGCGAAACAAATGACATTAGATTTTTTAAAAGAAATGTGACATGCAAATGAATTAAAAACGGTGAAGTCAAAAAGAAATGTGGATTCATGAGTCACTTAGAGATTCTTATTCTTCAAGCCTGTGATGTGGTTACAGTACATTTATGTCTTGGGTGCATATTTTTGAGTTTATGTCAAACTGTCTGACCCATGTTACAACCTTTCTGTCCATCTGACCCTAGGGATAGCTCCAAGCAGGTTGGTGGGACCTACCTCAAACTCAAAGCCCTGGCTCCTTTCCACAGATCCTGGAGATATTGGGAGTCCTCAACTAATGGAGAAGAGAATCAGTGGTAAAGTTCCAAGACTCCAGTTCTTTACGGGACAATTCTGATGCACATTCTACACAGTGCCTCAGTGGCTCCAACAGGACCAAGCCCCAGATGCATACCATAGTAACTGCTTCTTCATGAATCTCTGGACTGCTTTTTCAACACTTCACTTCTGTGGTGTGAATGTAATCTGCTATTTAAACCACCCACTGATTTTGAGTGACTAATTTTATGTTTTCTTTTTAAAAAGTCCTAATTGCTTCTCTTGCAGATCTGTGTGGTAATTTCTTTTAGTCTTCAACTGATTGCCAATTGATGTGATTCCATCTTTTTCCATGTGTCTATGACAGAATAATATTATGTCATATTTGTGATAATTTTCATTTTCTGAAACCCTCAGATTCTTAAACATGTTGCTCTTGTTTCTGCTGATTCTCAACCATGTATTTTATTTTATTTCTTTTTGTGTTTGATGATCTTTGATAGTGAGCTCTTATCTGTATTCTCTTAACTGGTGGAAAATCTGAGGCCATAAAATAAGGAGACATTTTTGTCCAGAGGACATTCATGTACCACTCTAGGATCTAGGCAGTGTTAGTAACCCTAGCAATAATGCTGTAGTTTGAGTTCATCTTTCCTTTGTGGCACTGGCCCAGTTTAGTTTACTGAATGCACTGAGGATGCTGGTAGTTGTCTTCAAGACTGACTTATCTGTTTATCTTGTGCTTACAGTTTCCATCTTAGATCAGATTTCATCTCACAGGTTTTAGTGAGAAGGAGTATATACTCAATATTTCTCTTACTTGATGTAGTTCAAAAGAACCATGAAAAATATCTGGTTCCCATACTGAAAAAAGAGAATATTTTCAGCCTTTCTGTGTGAAACTCACTATGTTGTATATGCCTAAAAATACTGTTACTTTTAACTTTAACATTTAAATATATATAATTAGATAAAAAAAAACCTGGGTCTAATTTTCTCTTCAACACTTTTAAAATATTACTAAATTGCCAAATGATTTTTTTTTTGCCTGGTAGATGTTAGTGTGATCTTTATGTCTTTAAAGTTCTTATATTTGGTTCTAAAGTGTTTTGTATGGGTTTTTTAATCCATTTTGTAGGTTTTCTATGAGCTTTTTAAATCTGGCTTTATTTATCTTTATTTCCTGGAAGCTGTCCATTATGATTTTTTCATCTATTTCTTCCCATTTATTTTTTTTTCTTTTCTCCTTGGAAGACTATTCCATTAATGGCACTTTTACTACTATTCTCTCTATATATATACATCTTACATTTTCTACCTTTTACTTCTTTCCCAATGCCTTTAGGAATTTTCACAAATTTGTTCTTAACAAATTAGTTTAGTCATTAAAGCCTTTATTTCAGCTGTTGTATTTGTCCAACTAAGTGTATAAACTTTCTTTTTATAACTGCTTTTTATTTTCTCTTATATTATTATTACTTTCTCTTACCTCTTTGAGTGTATTTATTATGCTTATTCTAAATATTTGATTTGCTTCATTATTATGATTCAACAGGTGGTTAAGCATGTGTCATCTTGTTACAGTGAACTGTACAAATATCTGAGTTCATTATGCCCTGGGGGGGAATAAGCAGTCCCCAGGCCTATAGTATGTGTGAGTAGAGGTGTTTGGGCACAAGTCTGGCAAAGTCAGCTTCAGTGTGCTTTGTTGTGTTTCAAATGTGGTGGGGAGATAAGAGCAGGCCATGAAAGAAGCTAGACAAGGTGTAGAGTAGTGAACCCTGAGTTTTCTTTCCTCTGTTGGACACGGCACCTTACTAAGTGCACTTGTCTTCAGGGTCCTAGTCACTGTCCATCTCTTGAAACTTTTCCCCTTGATTGCATTGACTACTGTTAGGGCAGAGAAGGGGCAAAAGAAGCTCTGGGTGTTCACCCCAGATGGTTCTGGCTTGTTGTGTCAGTGCTGTTGTGTTTTGTTAGACTGATGGTGAGTTTAGGCTCCTGAGCAGAAGAAAACAGAGTTCTGTGGCTGCCAACCCCTTCTATCTTGATCCACACTGCCCCAGTCCCAGTAGCTTCTATAGTTTTTGGCTTCTCCAAGTGTACACTAAAAAACCCTGATGTTTCAAAAGTTGTGATTGGAGAGGAGCCAGCACCAGGTGGGGCATCTCCAGGGGTCTTATCCCAGTTCTCTCTGTTTCCAGAGACTGTTCATTCCCCTCATGATCACCCAGTGCATTCTGACTCTACCTCCTAAAACTATTTCAGGGTAAAAATAGAGTATACCTATACTACATATAAAGAAAGAGACTAAAACTATGGATGTTTTCAAAGCTTTCATTAATCATTAGAACACAGTATATAAATATAGGATGTAACATCATTTTATATAAATCAGTAGAATAACCCCGACTCTGTACCAGCTCCTTTATGTAGCAGACTTTGCATTTAGTCCAATGTCAAATGCTAAGAATGTTAGTCACAGCATATTCAAAGCTTACACCAAAAGAAAGAGCACACTCTAAATAAAGTAGTTTTTCAAACTTTTGTTTTAGGAACTGCCTTTATTCTAACATTGGATTATTTTGTAAGGAAAATAAGATAAACAAGATAAACAATTTCCACAAAGTAAATTTTCTGAAGTTTCAATAATGGAATTTTTGGTGACTTGGATAAATGGTATTCTAAATTTGGTAGTTCCATTATGCAGCTTATGAGCAGAAAAGTAGAGAGGAATGTGTACATGCTGTGCTAGGAGTGCACAGAATTGTGAGGGTGTCACATGGACAATTACATTTATGTTGCTTATAAATTTAAGACAGAAGAATAAAAACACACATTTTAAACTAAGTATATTAATCTGACTTTTAAAAATAATTAAGCATTTTTATAAGATGCTAAATTAAAGGAATATGATTGGATTATTATTTAAAATTAATGATTACTTTTGTGACAACCAGAATCTACTTCCACCCTGAAGCCTCATTTTGCAATATTCTATCACTCAAGAGACTTTTTATGAAGCTCTTTATGTGTCCAGTAGCTCAAGCCTTTCTAGTGTGCCTAGGCATTGACACCTATGCAGAAAGTATATCCCAAAGTGTTATATATTAGTGCAATTGGCAACCTATAGTAACAGGAAGACATGCAGAGATTAACCATTAAAATTGGCAACTAACATTTTAGGAAATCTGTTTATTAAAAAAATAATTATTTTATTGTTGTTCAATTACAGTTGCCTGCATTTTCCCCCAACAACTCCCCCCTGCAGCCAAACCCACCCCCCTCCCTTGCTTTCATCCTCCCCCTTGATTTTGTCCATGTGTCCTTTATAGTAGTTCCTGAAAACTCTTCCCTTCATCATCCCCTCCATCTCCCCTCTGTTTATTGCCAAAATGTTCTTAATTTCTATGTCTCGGTTATATTTTGCTTGCTTTTTTCTTTTGTTGATTATGTTCCAGTTAAAGGTGAGATCATATGGTATTTGTCCTTCACCTCCTGGCCTATTTCACTTAGCATAATGGCCTCCAGTTCCATCCATGCTGTTGCAAAGGGTGGGAGCTCCTTCTTTCTCTCTGCTGCATAGAATTCCACTGTGCAAATGTACCATAGTTTTTTGATCCATTCATTTACTGATGGGTACTTAGACTGCTTCTAGCACTTGGCTATTGTAAATTGTGCTGCTATGAACATTGGGGTGCACAGGTTCTTTTGGATTGGTGTTTCAGGGTTCTTGAGATGTAATTCCAACAGAGGAATTGCTGGGTCAAAGGCAGTTCCATTTTTAGTTTTCTGAGGAAATTCCATACTGTTTTCCACAGTGGCTGCACCAGTCTGCAACCCCACAAACAGTAGACTAGTGATCCCTTTTCTCCACATTCTTTCCAACACTTGTTTGTTGCTTCATTTATAATGGCCATTCTGATTGGTGTGAACTGGTACCTCATTGTGGTTTTAATTTGCATCTCTTTGATGGCTAGTGATGCTGAGGATGTTTTCATATGTCTCTGGGCCCTCTGTATCTCTTCCTTGGAGAAGTGTCTTTTGCCCATTTTTTTAATTGAGTTTTTTTCCCATTTTTTAGTTCAAGTCTTTTTGCCCATTTTTTCATTAGGTTTCGTGTCTTCCTGAAGTGGAGCATGGGAGTTCTTTAAATATTTGAAAGATTAAACCCTTGTCCAAGGTATCATTGGCAAATATGTTTTCCCATATAATTGGTTCTCTTTTCATTTTAATGCTGTTTTCTTTTGCCATGCAGAAGCTTTTTAATTTGATGAGGTCCCATTTGTTTATTCTTTCCTTTATGTCCCTTGCTTTAGAGGACATATGAGTGAAGATGCTGCTGTGTGGAATATCTGAGATTTTTTTGCCAATGTTTTCCTCTAGGACATTTATGGTGTCATGACTTATATCTAAGTCTTTTATCCATGTTGAATTGATTTTTGTGTATGGTATAAGTTGGTGATTGAGTTTCATTTTTTTCCATGTAGCTGTTCAGATCTCCCAACACCATTTGTTGAAGACGCTATTTTTACTCCATTTTCTGCTTCTTCTCCTTTTATCAAATATTAATTGACCATAGAGATTTGGTTTATTTTTGGGCTTTCTATTCTGTTTCCTTTGTCTACCTGTCTGCTCTTATGCCAGTACCAAGCTGTTTTGATGACTATAGCCTTGTAATACAGTTTGATCTCAGGTACTGTGACCTGTCCTACTTTGTTTCTTTCTCAAAATTGCTGCAGCTATTTGGGGTCATTTATGGTTCTGTATATATTTTTGAAATGTTTGTTCTATATCTGTGAAATATACGATCAGCACTTTAATAGGGATTGCATTGAATCTATAAATCGCTTTGGGTAGTATGGCCATTTGGATGATGTTAATTCTTCCAATCCATGAGCATGGTGCATGCTTCCATTTATTTGTGTTTTCCTTAACTTTTTTCTTCAACATTGTGTAGTTTTCTGAGTATAGGACTTTTACCTCCTTGGTTAGATTTATTCTTAGGTACTTTATTTTTCTTGTTGCTATATCAAATGGAATTTTTTCCTGATTTCTGTTTCTGATATTTTGTTCGTAGTGTACAAAAATGCCCTTGATTTCTGAATATTGACTATGTATCCTGCTGTTTTGCCAAATTCAGTTATTAGGTCAAGCAGTTTTTTGGTGGAGTCTGTAGGATTTTCTATGTACACTATCACATCATCTGTAAACAATGACAGTTTTGCTTCCTCCTTTCCCATCTATATGCTTTTTACTTCTTTTTCTTGTCTGATTGTTGTGGCTAAGACTTCCTAATACTATGTTGAATAGGAGTGGTGAAAGCAGGCATCCTTGTCTCATTCCTGATGTTAGTGGGAAAGCACTAAGTTTTTGCCCATTGAGTATGATATTGGCTGTAAGTCTCTCATATATGGCTTTTATTATGTTGAAGAATGCTCCCTCTATTCCCTCCTTGCTAAGTGTTTTTATCATAAATGGGTGCTGTACCTTATCAAATGCTTTTTCCACACCTATAGATATGATCATGTGATTTTCATTTTTTGTTTATGTGATGTATTATGTTTATTGATTTGCAAATATTGTACCATCCTTGCATCCTTGGGATTAATCCCACTTGATCATGATGTATGATCTTTTTAATGTATTGCTGGATATGGTTTACCAATACTTTGTTGAGGATGTTAGCATCTATGTTCATCAGCGATATTGGTCTGATGTTTTCTTCCTTTGTTGTGTCTTTATCAGGTTTTGGGATTAGGGTAATGCTAGCTTCATAAAAAGAGTTTGGAAGTCTTTATCTTCTTGAATTTTTTCAAATAATCTGTGAATGATAGGGGTTAGCTCTTCCTTAAATGCTTTGTAAAGTTATCCTGTGAAACCGTCTGGTCCAGGGCTTTTGTGTGTCAGACACTTTTTGATTACTGCCTCAATTTCATCTGCTGTTATTCGTCTGTTCAGCCTTCTGCTTCTTCTTCAGTTTTGGAAGGTTATATTTTTCTAGAAATTTGTTCATTTAATGCAGATTTTTATATTTCTTGGCATACAGTTCTTCATAGTAATTTCTTAAAATCCTTTGTATTTCTGTGGTATCAGTTGCAGTATTCCCTCTTTCATTTCTGATTGTGTTTATTTGAGTCCTCTCTCTTTTTTTCTTGATGAGTCTGCTTAAAGGCTTGTTGATTTTTTTTTTATCTTTTTAAAGAACCAGCTCCTGGATTCATTGATCCTTAGAATTGTGCTTTTAGTCTCTATGTCATTTAATTCTGCTCTTTTCTTTTCTTCTACTTGCTCTGGGCTGTCTTTGTTGTTGTTTCTTAAGTTCTTGTAGGCATAAGGGTAGTTTGTTTATTTGAAATGTTTCTATCTTTTTTAGATAGGCCTGAATCATTATGAACTTCCCTCTCAGGACTGCCTTTGCTGTGCCCCAAATGTTTTGGATTGTTGTGAGTTCATTTTCATTTGTTTTCAGAAACTTATTGATTTTTTTCTTAATCTCATTCTTGACCCATTCATTGTTTAATAGCATGCTATTCAATCTCCATGAGTTTGAATGTTTTTGGGTTTTTCCCTTGAGGTTGATTTCTAGTTTCAATCACTGTGGTCAGAGAAAATGCTTGATATGATTTCAATTCTCTTAAATCTGTTGAGGCTTGTTTTGTGTCCTATCATGTGGTCTATCTTTGAAAATGGTCCATGTGTATTTGAAAGAATGTGTATTTAGCTTCTTTGGGATGAAATGCTCTATAAATTCGGTAAGTACATTCCTTCTACGGCATTGTTCAATGCCACAATATCTTTTTTGATATTTTGTTTGGAAGATCTATCCATTTTTGACAGTGGGGTGTTAAAATTTTCTATTATTGTGTAGCTGTCAATATATTTCTTGATGTCCCCCAAGATTTTCTTTATGTATTCATGTGCTCCTATGCTGGGTGCATATATATTTACAATATTTATGTCCTCCTGATGGATTCTTCCCTTGAGTATTACAAAGTGACCTTCTGGGTATCTTTTAATGACTCTTTTTTTGAAGTCAATTGTGTTCGATATGAGTATTGCTACCCCGGCTTTTTGTCCCTGTCCATTTGCTTGGAATATTTGTTTCCAACCCTTCACTTTCAGTCTGTGTAGGTCTTTTGTTCTGAGGTGGGTCTCTTGTAGGCAGTATATGTGTGCGTCATGGTTTTTTTATCTATTCTATTATTCTCTGTCTTTTGATTGGGGCATTTAAATGATCCATTTACTTTTAATGTTATTATTGATAGGTACTTATTTGTTGCCATTTTTTTGTACCTGTGTTTTCTCTCTCACTGCTTTTCTTCCTGTTTTTAAAGCAAACCCTTTAGCATGTCTTGCAGAGCTGGTTTGGAGGAGGTATATTCTTTGAGGCTTCTTTTGTCCAGGAAGCTTATTTACCCTTCTATTTTAATTGAGAGCCTTGCTGGATAAGGTAGTCTTGGTTTCATGCCTCTGGTTTTCATTACTTGGAATATTTCTTGTCATCCTCTTCTGGCTTGAAGTGTTTCCATTGAGAAGTCAGCTCTTAGTCTTATTGGAGTTCCCTTGTATGTTACTTCCTATTTTTCCTTTGCTGCCTTTACGATTCTTTCTTTGTCTTGGAAGTTTGCCGTTTTAATTATGATGTGTCTTGAAGTGGGCCTCTTTGGGTTCCTCTTGCTTGGGACTCTCTGTGTTTTCTGGATTTGTGTGACTTTTTCTCTCATAAAATTAAGGAAGTTTTCCATCATTACTTTTTCAAACAGGTTTTCTATCCCTTGCTTTTTTCTCTTTATGGTATTCCTATCCTAAGATATTATTATGTTTCATGTTGTCCTGCATTTCCCTTAACCCTTCTTTGTTCTTTCTGAGTCTTTTTTCCTTTTCTTGCTCTTTCTGGGTGTTTCTTTCTAACTTGTCCTCCAGTTTACTGATCTGATCCTCTGCTTAATCTACCCTGATTTTTATTCCTTCTACTGTGTTGTTCAGATCAGAAATTATATTCCTTATTTCCTCTCGGACCTTGTTGATAGTTTCTATTTCTTTTTTCATGTTGATATAGTTTGCTGTGAGTTCATTGTAGTTTCCCTGTAGTTTTTGGTAATTCTCTGTGAGCTCATTGAACTTCCTGATAACCATTGCTTTGGATTCCATATCTGATAGTTGACTTTCCTCTATTTCATTTAGCACTCTTTCTGAGGCTTTCTCCTTTCATTTCATTTGGGGACTGTTTCTTTATCTTCCCATTGTTTGTTTGTGTTCAGTTGGAGGGGGAAGGCAAAGTGGTTTAATACAGCAAGAATGTATTCTATGGTATTTAAAGTACCAACTTGTGGAGAAGAGATAGGAAATCCTTTGTGTGTGTGTGTGTGTGTGTGTGTGTGTGTGTGTAGTGTTAACCATGATATTTCCCCAAAGTAGCCACATTTTAGAAGAAGTAGAAAAGAGACAAGACTTTTTAGGGGGAGGGAAGGACTGTGAGTTGGATCTAGAAAGCAGTGAGTTTGTGGGAGGTCAGATCATGAGGTAAATCAAGAGTAAAGAAAAAAAAGTAGGTGTAGTGTGTGAGAGAATAGAGTTAACCACAACAGTATTGAAGTTCTGGAAATAGTGAATTGAAATGAGGTCTGAGAGGGATGCTGTGTAGTATTCACAATTGCATAGAACTGCAATTATTTACAATAGTTATGGAGCAACAATCATATAACAGAGTCTATGTGTTCTGAATAACAAGAATAGGAAGTATGGGACCCAGAGTAGTGTGCTATTGGAACACAAGTGAAGTGGAAGATGGAAAATTAAAAATACACTATGAAAGGGAGAACAAGGGAAACTAGTCAAACAGTGCAATTTAACAAACTGAGTGAAGAAGACTAAACAGAAAGAAGAGAAATAAAAAATACTAATAAAATAAAAGATGTAAAAATAATGAGAAAATAATAATAAAAATATACAATGTCTTGCAAGTTCTCTGAAGTAGCGAAGTGAAATTTGTCTCACTGTCAAAGTGAAAGAGGAAAGAAAGAATAAAAAGGAAGGCAGGAAAAAAAGGAAGAAGAAATTAAAAAATTAAAAAATAATTAAAATAATAACAGGAAGAAAGGAAGAAGGAATAAAAAGGGAAAGAAGGAAAGAAAGGAAGTAATTAAAATAAAAAAGGAAGCCTCCTGCTGGCTTTAAATAAGCCAAACCACTTCTGCTGGGCTTCCTAGCTGCAGCAAGCTGAAGAGGAATTGGTGGGGTTAGGCTGGGCTCGAGGTGGCAGAGTCAGACACTTCCCAGGCTGCTGGCATTAGCTTTTGGCCTCCATCACTGGGGTGGGACTGACAGCCTGGACTGCAGGTTTGGGTGCACACTGTCCCCAGGGCTGCAGGCATGAGTGCTTAGCCTCCTCTGCTGGGGCAAGATGGGCAGCTGCTGGGCTGGGGATTTAGGTGCTTACCATCCCACAGGCCTCAGGTGTGAACACAGGGCCTCCACCAGCAGCTGCTACAGCAGCTGGGGCAGCAAAGTCAGGCATGCTCTGCCCTTGCCCTTAAGGCTGTAGGCATGGGCATTTGGCCTCTGCTGCTGGAGTGGGAGTGGCACTGGGCCACAAGTTTGGGCCCCCACCTTCCCTGGGGTTTTGGGTATGAGCTGGCAGACTCTGTGGCTGCAGCTGGGGTGGGGTGGGGGGCAGCTGGGTCAGTGGCTCACCTCTAGGGTCACAGGTGCTACAAGGTGCCCTCCACTGCTGGGACCAAGGTTAGGGGTGCAGTTGCAGTTCTGGAAGCAGAGGTGGGCCCACACCTGAGGCTGCAGTGGCTGCTGGGGTGTAGCCAGGGGAGGGGAGGATGGCTGCCTTGGGATAATTCCCCAAACAGCTGCTGAGTACCTCTGCTTTTCTTTTTCTTCTTGAAAATTCTTCCTGCTCAAGCCTGTCGCTCCATACAAGGGCCTGGACTCACACAGCCCAACTCTCCAACCAGACCAGAGACTATCTGGGTCAGGGTCCATCACAGTCTAACTCTTCCCAGACTGCATCTACAGTCTCAGCGGGTGCACACTACTCCTGTGTGTTCACCAGTTTGTCCTTATTCCCCCAGTGACTTCAGGCATCCAGGTCCGTCCTAAGGCTGCTCAAATCTTGTTTGGCAGAGGAGGAAGCCATTGACCTGACTCTCTCCCAACAATCTTGGAGCAGAGCTGGTGGGCATGGGGCCTGGGGCTGTAGCCGACCTGCTCCCTGGGGACCTTATTGTCCCAAAGCACTCTCCTTACTGTCTGATTTTTCAATGACTTCTGTAATTTTGGCTTCTAATCTTCAAATATACTGAGATGCCGTTGGCTGTTCACTCTGTTCCTCGGAAGACAGGCTAGGTGTTCCACTCATGTACAGGGGAAAGTGGACTCCACTCCCACCTATCTCATCATCCAGGAAATGTGTTTTTTAACAAAGTAAAAATGCCTCCAAATGTGATCATATATAAAGACAGAAAATGTAAAAATGATGAAGTGCTCTTGTTAATGTAAAATATCCCAAAATGCTTATAGCTCTGGCTTTAAAAAGGCATTAATTATGTTCACTTTTGGATCTGAGGGAGATAAGGGTTTCTCTTCCCCTTCTCCCATTTTACTATTCTGTATAAGAAAATAAAAGAGTGATCTCCCCAGTGCTAGACAACAAAGGCTACTATTGTTACTTCTTTCTGCTCCTAAATGGATTTACCAACTGCTTTTAGCAGTGTTTTGACAAGTGCCACGTGAGCTGCTATTATCCACATTCCTCATGCCACCCTTAAAATACCTCAGCTGCATCTTTTTTTAGAAGTTCATTACCTAGGCCATGCCCTGAGCACTGCAGGTAATAATGAAGCACAGAGGACATATCATTCCCACAGAGAGTGGCATTCTGCCTCTGATCTTCCCTATAACCTCAAACAAATTTCTCTCCCTTTATCACATAGGGCAGAAGCCATCTGTCTGTGTGACAGGCCCACCACCAGACTGTGAGATCCTCTAGGAGAAGGGTCATTGGTCCTTCATCTTTGTATGCCCAATAAAAAGCCCACACAGTGCATGTGGCATATCAGGGCTCATGGACATTTCCTGACCTGAACTAAACTAAAAACAAGGGAAGAGTACCACACTCAACAACAGTCTATAGTCCACCTTCATCTCTCTAGGATCATCAGCCAAGCACAAAATCATCACCATTGAAGTTGCTATCTTTGTGGTTGCTATGCTTACATTGGCCACTCCAGGTCACAAAGATATATCTCTTACTCATCTTTAAAAATAAACATTAAATATAATGCAGAGGTGAAAGAGAATCTTATACAATGCTACTCAGTCCTGCCCAAGAGTTATACCCACTCCAGCAAAAAGATCTTTTGGAAAGATTGCATAATATTGACCTTTGCAAAATTATCCTCCAAGAATATATTAATCTTCCTCCATAGTCATACTTTTTTTCTTCATCCCACTTCTGTGTATGCTTTGGTACAAATTTTTGAATTTCTTCTTCCTTGTATCCTAAGATATCCCTCAGGTGTCTTTGAGAATCAATCTAGTTATTTTTTTAAATTCTGTTCAAATAACATAATACATAATGGATAGGACATATAATAGAGTGCTCTTGTAATTCAAAATTTGTCATAAGAGATCTTGACCATTATACCAAAAATAACTAGTTTGCTAGGGAGCTGGAGCACATCCAGTCTTTGTACTTCTCTGTTATAAAATATAAATGGTGAAGCAGCTGTCATACATATGTCTATGGTAAATCTGATTATTTCAGCTCTCTTGCTGGCCAATGACTGCTCATATGGTAGACTAAATTATATGGTACTTGGCATTGATCTTAAAAGAGGCAGAAAGATTGACTGCTGTTCTTAATATAAGATTACTTCATGCATATGGGCGGAATCAATACCTACTGAGATTCAAAAATTAGGTGATTCACAAATGGGAGATTTTTTAATAGTTATGCTTTTAAAAAGCATTATTTTTGAAAGTCAATGAAACATATGACTTCATCAGGCTTTTATAGAAAAAAACTAATGAATGCTAATTAAGCACTTAATAGTTCAGAGAACACTCTAAAGAAGAGTCATGATCAAGAATTTTGTATCAACTGACAGCAGAAATATTGATTCCATCAAAGAAATGCCAAAGAAATGATAGACTTGACTTTTTGCTCTTTCCACATATTTTCCCCTAACCTTATATATTTTAATATAACATTAGGGTGATAAAGAATGCCAGTCTTTTATTTTTCAGTTTGATATGATCTTTTCTTGCCTACAGGAACCTCTCTGATTCTCTTTGAGGCATTTTAATAGCATTTAGTCTCCATGATGTAGTTAAGCAAAAATGAACAAAGCTTTGAGGAAACCATTTAATTATTTTATATGCCAGTCAACTATTTTCCCAGAAGTATTGCATTGTTTGTTTGTTTGTTTGTTTGTTTTTACTGCACTTAGAATCACCTGGAGCAAAATTCTCTCCCCTTTTATTTATTTTTTAAGCACTAACATTCACATGTGCTTGGTGTTGTCATGCTGCTGAACTTATAACCATAGTTCACTCTCCTCACTCAAACCTGGAACCAAGGGCTGAAAGAAAAACTTCTCCAAATGGTGCTTGATTATCTCACACTCCCCTGCCTGCTTGTAACATATACACATACTTCATATTTTATGGATTTTTTTGTTTCTTGAAATTTTGTTGTTCTAACAAAATAAATACTTTTATTTATTTTGCAAATATATATATAAATATATATATATTTATATATTTAAAAATTTCCTTAAATGAAACTAGGGTAATAATGACAAGTAAGAATAACTGGGAGTATAACTTCCCCTGAAACAGCAGAAGACTAAAATAGAATCAAATAATAACATTTAAATATGTCAGCTAAACGAATACCTATGAAATATAAGTTTTTTTAAATGAAGTTAGCTATAAAATTTCAGGCCAGAATTCTGGTATAAAATTGTACAGTTGTAAAATCTCTAGCTAACTGAATCAAACAATTCTGGCTAAATGTATAGCTCTAGAGTAATTATGTAAACTAATTGGAGGATCCTTGGGAAATATCGCCTATGAGGATTAATTGCCAATTAGAAAAGAACCCATTAGCTGGCTCTATAGTCGCCATCCGTTCCAACTGTTCTGTGTGCTCACTGTAGAAAACAGCTGTAAACCACATTTTCCTGAATTCCATAAAGCTTGGTCTACTAAATAGAAGCATTCATTCAAGACTTGGAAGATGGGAACTGGGTACCATGAAGTGTCATTTATTTTTGGTAGTTGTTGCTGGCAAATATGGTTTTGGAGATACTGAGGTCTTCTGAGCAGTGTCCCAGGGCTCCTTACTTCATTCTGATATGTCAAAGAGCAGTTACGACAAGAATTTTCTGTTCCTTGCTTCCCAATGTTAACAACACTCCAACTAATTGAGCCACAGCAGCCATAGCTAAACATGCATTTCTAAGTTATCATTATTTTCTTAAAATGAATTCAGTACACATCTAAATTCACAAAGTATAATTAATTATACTTTCTATATTTTATGATAATGTTATATCACAATTCTGCATAAATTAAAAGTTTCATCTTACTATATAATGTTTGTATTTTAATGTCTGCTGGTATTTTTTTAAGAAAATTAACATAATGTATATGCAAAGTTGGTGACACCTAAGAAAATTTGGTTTATGTCCTAAATATTTCTGGGAAAACTGGCACATGGAATTGTATCCACATTGAGTCATAAAAAAAGAGATTCTGTGTTGAAATTAAGCTTAATAAAGGAGGTTCCTAGAAGCAAGTGGGAGGAAAGGCCATCTACAGAGGGGAAGAGCAAGAAGACTGTTTTTGCAGTTATCACTTCCTTCATACTTTTTCCAGGACCAAACCTACATTTGTATTTGTTCCCTTTGTTTAATATGTACATCTTTACTATTTTAATATAAGACTTTGAGACCTACCTAAGCAATATAATCAGATACTTTTTATGGGAAAATAAACAAGAAGTTCAATTACTCTTTAAATAAAGTTAATACTAATGAATAATACTGCAATTTCCTGAAATGAAAATAAATACATTGAAAAGTAAATGCTATTTTGTTCCACCTGAACTCACCCAGCAGTGATAAAACCCACCTTTGTTTCTTCGGAAACCTACAGGCTGAAAAGCTTAAGACTTAACACTGATTATTACACATTGTGCTATATTCAAATAAGGACATTAACTCAAATCATGATTATTTAACCTTAACAGGGCCTCTGGGTGTACAGACATCAGCACTTTGTATATATTTCCCTTTTATCTAAAGAGCTGTCTGGAATAAGAATATCATATCATTTTTCTACTAAACTAAGCTGAGTAAACACATGTGGAATTGTGAGTATTCCTGAATATCAAGTTGGAATCTTGTTATTTCTTTTTACAAACATCTTATTTAGACACTGTTCTGTAAAGTTAATGAAAAAGAAATACCACATTTAGAATCTTTAATGTGCTGGAAACAGGAAAAATAGAAGCTTTCATAAGATTTCATAGCCAGGAATTTTCAAATTTTAGTTTGGTCATTATCTGCTAGGAAATGTATTTAAAATGCATTAACTAGACTCATCCCTAAACCTTCTGTTTTGGCATAACTATCTCACGTGACAGCCAGGAATCCACATGTCTAAGGAGCATCTTAGGGTTTGTGTTTTGTGTTGTTCTACCATCACATTTTTTAAAACATCTGAGAAGATTTCTGAGTAAAGATGATGGGATAGGGCAGCTCACAACCCTCTCCCCAGTAGTTAATGAGAACAACACAATAAGGTTTTGAAACAAATGCCTGCAGCATGACAACAAGAAGCACATCTTTTTGTCACAAACATAAAAGTGCCAGCTAAGAAAAGAAATAAAAGGATGACTGATCTCTAATAGTAAAGTAACTTCAAGTAAACAAAGAATTTAGAGAATACACTCTTTTAAAAATTTCTTAATATGAGAAGTGAAAATGCTGCTGATGAGAAATAGGTGAAACTAGTTAAGTAATTGACAGGATATCGTTCTCTCCTACAGAAGGAAAGCCTTTGGACTTATTGGATTTGAGGAATGATTCAAAGCTAAAAGATATCATGATTTGAAAATGATATACACATCCCACTTGATAAAGCAAATCCTGACATACTTACTATCTCAAGAGTAATTATAGATTCTACTCCTCTAATAATGACTACGCATAAACTTATCTGGGCTTCCCACAACCACAGTCAACACAGCCTTCCAGATTAGGCCTCAGAGAAGTGTGTAAAATACAAAATAGCCTGTCTTCACTCAAAGCTGTTAGGAAAATGATAAATTAACATGCATTAAATTAAAGAAAAAAAAGTCTGGACAGGGAACCATGCTTTAATGCCTGATTAAGATGGAAAGAAATGTCATAGCAAATTTGCTCAAATATTAGACAGGAAAAGGAAGGGAAGAGAAAGGAAAGAAAAGTTGGAGAAAGGGAGAACAACAATATACAGAATACAGATAAAAAGTCTGGATCTGAAAAAAAATGTGAGGAGGAAAAAAATACTTTTTTGAATTTTTGGTGTTCAAGAAGAATCATTTTTAATTATTTTTATTTTTTTAAGATTTTATTTATTTATTTTTAAAGATGGGAAGGGAGGGGGAAAGAGAGAGAGAGAAACATCAATGTGTGGTTGCCTCTCATGTGGCCCCCACTGGGGACCTGGCCCGCAACCCAGGCATGTGCCCTGACTGGGAATCAAACCTGCGACACTTTGGCAGCCCATGCTCAATCCACTGAGCTACACTAGCCAGGTGTTCAAGAAGAATTTGATAAGGTCATGACATCATAAAAATTGAAACTCAAAGGAGATATACTTAAACAACAAAATGACATTAAAGAAAAATTATAAAGACTCATGCTTTATAATAGTAATTACATAACTTAGAGATATCAAAGTTCTAATTTAAATTCTAATTCTAATCTAAAATTCAATCTAATGGAACAGAAGAAAGATAATTGTGATGATTTTAAAAGAAAACAGGTCAAAGGAAATGAAAAAAGTAAAAAAGAAAGACAATATGTAAAGGGATAATTTGTGTTAAGAAAAAAAATTAAATGGAGAAAATTTCAAATGTATAACAGAATAAAAGTGTGTTGAAATATGGGGAAAAATCTGACTTGGATTTTAAAAGTCTCTATTTTATGGGGCACATTGAAAAACTACTTAATATTTATTCATATTAAGATATGAATTTCAAGAATAAAAGAAAGACTTTTTAGACATTTAGGAAATAAAATTGAATAAAGTGCATGGGAAAACAAGACAGTTGTCAGATTTTCTATATCATTTATATGAAGAACAATGCTTACATTGACTCATCACTGTAGCCACTTAAAACGTCCTAGCCCCTCTACAGTTAGTTTAGAGCAACAAGTTCTGGAAGCTTAATGACAAGAGAAAAAGAAGCATGAGTCACTCTAGAGTTCAGGAAGTTGAGTGATTGTCAAATCTCCACTTCCTCTGTTTCCCTGTCCTGGTGAACCTAGGTGAAACAGGCACTTGGTATGGATATTCTGTAGTCTTGGCCTTCCAAGTAACCATGCTGAGAAGAAAGCTTTGTTGTGCTAAGCCACTAAGATTTGGGGGTGGGTTTGTTTCTGCAGTATAGCCTCCCTTTTATTAACTTTACACACCTTCATAAGTAATCAGGGTGTCTAAGATTAAAGGAAAACACTAGACACCCTCCAATATGAAATCCTCAATCAACAGAGTCCCTGAGTATTTTTGACAAAACTGCCACTTGATGAAGTCCATTTAGAGGATAAATCAAAATAAAGAACTCAAAAGTGGAAAAGGTATACTAAAATAACTAGACAGAGAGATTGGAATATTGAATTAAAATGGCAGGTAATGTATTTATAAAACAGATAAAAATATTATGAACCTTGACACATTAAAAAACATAATATATCTAATTAAAAGAAAAAAGAAATGAATCAGAAGAGAAGTAAGGAAGAAGTTTGAAGGTGCTAATTTTTTTCATCATTAGTAGTAAGTATACAAGTGATAATATATTTTACAAAATCACTCTAACACATAAATATTATTTTTAAGATTTTCTCTAATCTTAAAAATGACTTTTAAAAATGAACATTTTGACTAATCAAGAAATATTTCTATCAGTTCCACATCAATTTACTTTCCCCTCCATGACAATTAAAAAAAAAACTAGCGTGATTTTTAAATTTTAATATATGACATAAATAAAAAGATTCCATTTTAATAAAAATATTCTATCTGGGAATTGAGTGATTCCTTATTTTGACTTTTTTAAAATATATTCTTCATTAACTGAATTATTTTATATTGAATGTGTGCTAATTTTATTGCAAAAATTATAAAGTCATTAAAGAAGGAAGACAGCAATAGAAGAAAAGACAGTAAATTAATTTATAAATTTATACAAGCTCAGGAATAAATACTATAAGATTTTTTTATTCTGAAGTTAGATATGTTAATCATAAAGTCATCTGAAGTAACAAGCAAGCAAGAGTAGCCAGGAAAACATTGAGTGTGAAGGCTAATACTACCAGACATAAAATAATATAAAAGCACTGTAATTAAAAGTGCTGATATTGTTACAGAACACACAAGGGGGCGCCTGGGACGATATACTATTATTAAAAGAAGGCCCCGGTCCATTATGTCCGCCGCCCTAGGAAAGACGTCTCTCAATGCCAGAGATTTGTGAAAAGGAAAGAAAATGTTTATTTAATGCTATACTAACTTAAAGTAGTGACCTAATGTCTTTATCAAAAAAAAAAAAATCCTAAAGTCCCTAAAAACACCCACAAACACACAGTCCTTCCTTCCTTCCCCCCTTTGCCCAGTCCAGAGTACCGTATCTCAGGAAAGGAAATAGAAGTCCATGACTTAGGTAGTCTTCTGGTTCTTCCCAGTTAGAACTCCATCTGGACTGGGAGACCTCCCTGGATTCCCGGCACCCTCGGCTGAGTCACCAGGATCTCTGCTAAAACCAGGTGGTGGTTCCCCCTTCTAAAGCTGTGGGGGTCCCCACTCTGCCAGGCATGTGGTCCTCTCTCTCTCAGGGCTGCAGGAAGGGAGAGTCCCCACTCTGCCAAAACTGCATGGTTCTGTCCTCCAAGGCTGCCGCATGGTTTCTCCCTCTCTCAGGGCTGCAGGAGTCTCCACTCCATCAAGGCCGTGTGGTTTTTTTCTCAATGGCTGCCGTGTCCGTGTTTAAATCCCCCGCGCCAATCTTCTTCTGCAAGCCCCATTTCCGACTCCTCCTACACTTGGGCACACTTGCCCTCAATCTGCTGTCTTCTCCAGCTTTTCTGGTCGCCATCGTGGGTCTGGGCAGGTGTCACCCCATGTCATGGAGCCAATCTTCTCCCAGCTCCCACGCAGGCGCTGTAACTCAGGGGACCTGCCTCCCAGGTCCCATCTTGGGGGGAAGGTCCCTTTCCATCCTCCTGGCCTTGAGCATGGCCATAGCTATTTAGCATATCTAAGTGACCAGCCAAAGGCTATAGGTATGCTAAATGACCATGCCATGGATTAGCTGCAAAGCTGCCCTGCATGTTCTTGCTCTGTGTGCCCCTTCCCCCAACTCACACCTGTGGGGGAAGGGGTGAAGACACCTTAAAATCTCCTGGACACCTTGAGTTCTGGACCCCATTTCAAATGCCTATTTGGGGTCCCCCCTCTTGGCTGCACCCTGTAACAATATCACATAAATAAACAGAAATATCTAGGGAACAAAATAAAAAATCATACTTCACAAGGAAACTTCTGTAATATGATATGACATGAAAAGGCTTCATCTTAAATCAGTAAAAAAAAAAAAAAAGAGAGATGGACTTCAGAACAGGAATGACTATGTGGAAAAAAAAATAAAACTGCATCCATTCCTCCCATACACAGACATGAGTGATCAAATTTTCAAATAATTAAATGGAAAACTAATGAGCAAACAAATAATACCATAAAAGTACTAGAAGAAACATGAGTGAATCCTTTAGAAATTTGGGAACAGGAAATGTTTCCTATGTATACTAACAAATCAGAAGCAATAAGAGGAAAGAGGGAAAATTTTACAGCCCAAAAAAGGGCAGGGACCTATCAACATCGAAACACTTTTATCTGGGAATAAAGCAAAATAAACAATATAATTAAGTGAAACATAGAAAAATCTATTTTTAAGCAACATCACAAAGTATCTCTAGTCTTAGGAAAGTTTCCAAAAGTACATCAGAAAACTATAAAAGTAGAAGAAAAAATGTATTTAAAAAAGGGTGAGAAAAAAGAATAGACAATTCACACATAAAAAAGAAATGAAAATGGCCTTTCAAAATTGAAAGTTGTTCAATGTATCTCATCATAAGATAAATTAATTTAATAAATTAATTAAGGGAAATTTAACACTGACTTCTTGCCATGGAGGAGAATTGCTCACAATCATTACCTTCGTAGCTTGCTGTTAACATGTCTTGATTATCAACAAGCCACCTTTAGACAAGGGCCTAACCTATGGACCTATTTCAGAATAATGTTTCAAATGAATAAAATAAAATATAGAAGACTACAATGAAAACATTTATAAAACTACAATGAGATATAATTTTTCCCCAATTAGATTAAAATCTAAATATGACTTATATTATATTCTGAGGGAAAGCTTTGGGTACACAGCATTCTCATATTTTGTGGTGGAAATGCAGATTAATTCAACAACCAAGGAGAAATATGAAAATATCTAGTAAAATCACCTAGAGAGGTTTAAAGATAGAAAAAAACTGACAATAACATATTAGATGTAATCAATAATTAAATTCTTAAGAATAAAATTATATTGATTTTTAAAATATAATATATAATAGGATAAAAAATAAATAATGTAGCCCTGGCTGGCGTAGCTCAGTGGATTGAGCGGGGGCTGGGAACCAAAGTGTCCTAGGTTCGATTCCCAGCCAGGGTACATTCCTGGGTTGCAGGCCAGAACCCCCAGCAACCGCACATTGATGTTTCTCCCTCTCTCTCTAAAAATAAATAAATAAAATCTTTAAATAAATAAATAAATAAATAAATAATTATGTAAATGATATTTAAAGCCAACATTCTCTGTATAAAATAAAAAATGATACACAAAATGATATAATGTTAAAAATACACATTTCATCTCTCTACTGGAAAAGCCCAGAAGCAATGATTAATTCTGTTACATGACCTTGCCTAGTTTTTAGGCTATAGCTTCTAAATAGCATTTCCCAATAAAAGAACCAAGGCTCCATGACAAATGACTTATCCTGGGTCTGGGACAGAAAACATACAAGTTATTTTTAAAATAGTTTATAACTAAAAACAGATGCCAGTAAAGAATTCTGGGGTTATAAGTGCACATGAGGCAACTTGAAAGCATTCTAACTGGCCCCATGCTAGGACAATTGGATCATTAAGAAGACCAGTGACTATGATGAATTGAAGCACATCAAGTATGTTAAAATTGATGAGATGCTAATGAAAGCAAACAAACCCAAACTCTAGTTAACTCTGGAGGTCATTAGGCCATTACTGTATTCTGAACATTGGCAAATACAGACAAAGAATCAAGAATTTCGTATACCTTTTTTATACACTGTGCAGCATAATAACAAAATATCTCATAAAGAAATTTCTTCTTTTTAGAATTCCAACTGACACATACAGAAGGAAGGGCAGAACAACATCATTTTGCAAATCCAAGCAAAAAAAAATCTCTAAACTACATCATAGCAGCTAACAACACCACTACATAAAAGGCTGATGGGAATTCTATAGGGGTTGGATCGAGCCATTACTACAGGGATCCTTCATCCAACTTTAGTATCACCAAACAAGAGAGAATTGGAGTCTGTCTGCTTCCTGATGGCATGCAATGGGAGTTACACAGCACCACCAATGAGGTTTTCTTTCAAAAACAATTGAACATGAATCTGATAAAGCCTCTGGAACTTAACTAGTAGTCTAAAGGAAGTGAAGGGAAAGGATATGTAAAACAACATCACAGGGATACAAATATTTAATATTTGTATATTAAATATTTTATTTAATATTAAAATATTTAATGGGTGGTCTAAACAATAGACATCTGTGTGTCACAGCAATATTTAATTTTGAAAAACTTCTTAAGCAAATGACAAATGACCTGGATTCTTCAGTGAGTGGAGAAAGGAGAAAGAGAACATTTAGAATACTGAGTCTTTTGTTTTATTTTCATGAGATCCCTATACAGAATGACCAATCATATGTTTATTCTGTCATTATGACAGCACCCCTTATCACTCTCTGAATATGTGTACAATAATAATAGGGTCATCTTACCCACCGGTTTGTATTAATTAACAAGTATGTAGCTAAGCTATCACAGATCCTACTATACTTTTTTAAAATAAAGATAATAAAGGAATTATAATTCTAATTAGTATGGCCTAACTGAGCACTTTATTAGTCCTCCTGGGTTGCCATAACAAAGTACCACTGACTGGGTGGTCTAAACAATAGACATCTGTGTGTCACAGCTCTGGAGGCAACAAGATTTTGTTCCTCCTGAGGGTTGTGAGGGAGAATCTGTTCTAGGCCTCTCTCCTTCACTTGTAGATAACCTTCTCCCTATGTCTTCACATTTTCTATCCTCTCTATGAGTGTGTTTAAACTTTCTCTTCTTGTAAGCACACCAGTCATATTGGATTAGAGCCTACTCTAGTACCTCACAATAACTTTGTTATATCTGTAAAGATCCTATCTCCAAATAAGATCATGTTCTGATGTATTGGGATTGGAACTTCATCCTATAAATGGGTGGTGGGGGGCACAAATCAGTCCACAAAATCACCAAGGTTCTAAGTAAAGCCATTTTTTTTCCCAAAACAATGGAAGCGATATCAGATTTACAACAGAGACTTATAATGCTGGGTTGAAAATCCTCAAATACCATAACCTCTGGGGGAAGGGCCCTGAAGCCTCCAGCTCCCTATCCTGAATTAATGGAGATCGAAGTCTCAAAACCAAGTCTTGAGACATGGATTAACCATGGGTCAAGGGAACTCTAAGATTCAGACCTCTCCATGTCCTTCTTAGCCCTAGAGAGGTTTTTGCTTCTAATACCTGAAGCTAATACAATAAGATGTCAAGACTGAGTTCCTTGTTTGGAAATAAATTTCTGGTGGGAAGAAGCTCTCTCCTGCTTTTCTCAGAACAATCTCAGCCTCTGTAGGATGATAAGCCCACAGGCACAGGCAGCCAGCAGCATTTCCAGGAGACAAGCAGAGGGTAGAAGCACCAGGTATGACTAATCACCAAATAGTAAGACAAGATAAACTTGAGGCTGGATGTCAAAATGTAACAACCCCAGTAACTGAGCCTTGCTGAGGGCCCAGGGAGGACTTAAAAGATCTGAAATTCAATATCATTTTTCAGTTTGTATTACAATCATTATTTATATTTGCTTGTTTTTTCCCTAGTGTGATTTGACTAAAAGATCAAGGATTTCACAAAGACACATTGAAACTCTGATACAGAAGAAAATTAGTCTTTTTTTTTTTCCTTTAAATGCTAAAGACTTTACATCTGGTACTTTTATGAGTGGTTTTTTTTTTAACTCACTTGAAGGTGTGACCATAATTGTCTAATTTGATTGAAATTCTTTCTAAGGTTCTGAGCTGGGGACATAATTATACTCACTAACAAACATTTTAATCATTTGTGTTAGTTTGTTATTATTTTTATCATTATTAATGCTGGCAACATAAAACAGTGGACTGGGTAAGAAAGATGAAATGCAATTGTTTATACTTTTATGCATTGTAGGAAAATCTCATTCTGTATGCAATCACATTTCATCGTATCCAATTGTTTAAGAATACTGTTTGTTGAAAGTGAATGTATGAGTTCCTGGAATACTTATTTTTTTTAAAAAGTTTCCTTCTTTTATGAACATATATTCTTTGGCTGATTTAAAGTGTCCTATATTTGAAACAATATTGATATTAACTCAGTATTTCAATAAATATGTTGAGTGGCAGTTATAAATAATGCATATGAGGTCTATATGGAAAAAGTCCAACCATTGTTAATATAATGAGAATGGTTGGTTCAATGTTGATGTAACCTGGCAGCCAAGGAGAGTGGACTGGAATGTGTACATGCGAACAATGATGACTTCACTGTACTAGTCAGTGGAGGTAGTAGATGCTGTTGAGTGAGCATGTGGACTGAGTGGACATTGAATTCAAAATGACTGAGCAAGTAGAATAATGAATCTGCATCAAATTTTGAGTGAAGCTTTGTGGAAATTACTTGAATGATTTAGAAGACCATAGTTACAAGCAACTGTTGACTGGCAGCTTCATCACAACAAAGTGCCTGCTCATGCATCATGTTTCATACAGTTTTTTGGCAAAACAGCAAATCACCCAGGTGACTCATCCACCCTACAGCCCAGATCTGGTGCCCTTTGATTTCTGACATTTCACAAAGCTAAAATCACCTTTGAAAGGGAAAATATTTTAAACCATCAGTAAGGCTCAAGAATATATGATGGAGCACCTAATGGTGATTTGGAAGAATTGAGTGAGGTCCAAATGTGCCTACTTTGTAGGGGACTGAGGTATCATTATCCTATGTACAAAGTTTCTTGTATCTTGCATGTTCTTCAATAAATGTCTCTTTTTTCATAATACATGGCTGGATACTTTCTGGGCAGACTGGTATAGCTAACAAGTTAGTAATGGTCTCCCAAATTAATTATTCTTTCAAAGTTATCCCTTTATTTGAAATAATTTTGTGCTATTGGGTAGCCACCGATGTCCTACACATTCAAAGATTATCTATCCCTTGCCCTGGGGAAAGCAAACAGACTGCCTACCTTTACTCACCTGGCCATGCACAATTCCAGACAGGGCACTGCAGGGCACTTTTATGATACCAATCTAAATCGACTGGATGCTAAGCCTTGGAATTAGGTAGGGATTAAAAAATAAGTACATAAAATGTTTTAAAATTGCTGCAAGAAAAGGCAAATGTTGGCAAACAAATTGTTTCTATGAACAGCCTAGTCATAACTAGAAAGTGTATCCTGAACTCAGCAGTGGGGTTTCTCACCAGAAGCAAGCAGGATGCAGAGCAGCACTTATTGACAAACATGGAACATCGAGGATAATGACTCTACTTTGTTTGAAATGGAAGGGGCTTCTGAAAGAAGGATGTGGAGGTGTTGAGGCATAAGTTGAGCCCTAAAAAAGACAGGCAGAAACACACACAAAATGAAAACAAGAAAGTCTTCACTCAAACTTTAATGCAATGCTATGTCTGCTTATAACAATTTAAAATATTTCTTCCTTTCCAGAAATACTGACACATGATGGTGAAGTTTCACTTTCCACTGAATGGATATATGTTAGTTGTTATTTGCCTAACAAATAGGGATGTGGAAAGGATTAATGAGGATCTGGGTGCAACACTGATTGTTGTCATAGAAATGCATAGATAAATAGAGCGCATAAAAAATGTGTCCATATAATGCAGTCATTTTCAACCTGTGGCTGCAAATAATAGGAAGATAAAATATCTCTTTCTTTTAAGGATTCCAATGAATTAGCCATGGGTGTTAATTTTTATGTTGCTCTCCTACTCTCTTTTGTGTGTACAGCTCTTAGTAGAATCTTCATTCTGAATCTAAAAGGGTCCTGGCAGAACTGATACAGCCCAACAAGTCAGTGGATTTTAGTGACCCCAAGCAACTCATGTCGTAGCAAATGCCCTGAATATAAAATATCCATCTCTGTCAAGACAGTGTCTTCATAAGGAACATGTTAATTACTTTGTTTCTATTTTTGTTAAACTTTACAACAGTGTATGAGGTTTTTTTCTTACTTTTTCTGTTGTTTTCTGGAAAATAAACCCAAACACCTACTTTTCCATCACATATGGTTGTAAATCCATTCCACACACTTCCCAAAATCTTACACCCATACTGAGTTGTTTTTAAAAGAATGGGAGTCATACCAACAAAGTAAGAGTAAATAATTTTGAAGAAGTGGGAAAATGGCCACTACCCTGTCTCAGAACTCTGTGGCTTGGACTGTTCTCTGTAACCCAGACTATATCTATATTTTAGAAATAGGAATTGTTGTGGTCATCTAGGAATGTCCGGAAGTAGAGGAAAGGATGCAGCAGCAAGGAAGGTGTACCCTATACATTTTTCAATAGGAGGATTAAGGTAAGTGAAACTCGTGTGAGACACTTTAGGGTGGAATCACAAAGCAAAGCTGGTATGGATATGCATTATCTACATGCAATACAGAGGGGCAGCTGCATCACTTTAATGTAATGTGTATGTCATGTGTATGTGGTGAATGCATGTGTCAAGTGTGAGAATGCAGGAGTTGGAGACAATGCTGTTTATAGCAGAGGCATAGTTGTAACCATGAGCAGGGAGAGCAAGATTCAGATTGGAAGGGTTCTCCCTTTTGGCTTATAGATGAGTGATGGCTGCTGGCTGAAGAACAAGAGCCAGCGGTTAAGGGTGAGCCTTCAGAGTTTCTCCTGTACAACCAGTACAAGCAGCTCTGCAGATGGTCCATCTGGTATACTGGGCAAAATCAAAAGGATACCATTTCTTCTGGGCATTTTACTCCCAATAAGCTGAAATTTTTTGCAGTAAATTTATGACTTTCTGAAAGCTGTGAGGTGCCTGTCACTCCTTGGGGTTGTGCAATGCACAGCCTGCCAGGTCTGTGGCAAACTGTAGTGGTTGTGGCTGCTGCTGCTATTCCAGGGACCTGGTTCCTATGGGTGTGCACTGACATGACATAGTCAATATGTTAGGAAGAACTGGGCACCAGCCCCATTGTTCATAAGCAATGGCCAGAGATAGGATTAACAAAGTGACACTGAGCATGTCTGTTTTGGCCTCGAATAGTCCTGAAGGGGACCTGTCACATCCTGTAAGGATATAGGCCAATCTGTGTGAACATTTGCAAGTGACAGGTGAGACTCAAAAGTTAAAAAACATAGTTATGAGAACATAGGTACTCTCTTGAATGCCCATTTTAGGGGGAAAAAGAGAGAATTTGAAAAGCAATGAACTAAGCCTTTCTTTTGAGAATTTAGTAAAAGAATAGGCACATAACCCTAAGGTAAGGTGAAAGGAAATAATAAAGAATCTGACCACATTAGGAAAAGTGAGTTCACTGTGTCATCCAAGGGTTGAACAAAACTGGGCCCTCCTAAGGATTTTGCTAACTGCAGATGAGGGAGAGCTGGTTCTAATTAGAGCTTATCAAGAGGCCCAATGTCTTCACAAAGAAGGTTGCAAGGGGACCCTGGGTCCAGCTTGGACAATTCCTCAGGTGCAGCCAGGTGGGGACCCAAATAAAAGTGGAGGCCTTGCCTCTTTGAAACATTATATAAGGTGCTTATTGGAAGGGCTTAGAAATGGAGTACCCAAGCATAGGAGCCTGAATTTGATACAGACTCTTCAGTAGAGGTTGGAGGAGGATCCTTCTGAATTTGTAGAGAGGATCTATCAGACTTATAGGAAGTACACTGATACTGACTCAGAGGCATCAGAAAAAGTGAGAATGATAAACATTGGGCAGGGTGCCCCAGATATCAGAAAGAAACTCTAGCGTGTAGATGGAGTACTGGGAATGAGTCCCTCCTAGCTGGTGGACATAGCATTTAAAGTTTACAATGCCTGGGAAACATGGAGGGCAAAATGGGCCTTGGTGTTTTTAGAAATAGTCTGGGGAGGCCAAAAGAAGAGGCAGGACCCTAAAGTACAGAAGGCAGACTCATTAGGTGACCACTATGGTGTGCCTATTGCAAGGAGGGCCCTACAGAGAGGAGGACTCAATAGGCATCAGTGAAAGTTCCTATTGCAAGGAGGAGAGTCATTGGAGGAATGAGTGCCCAAATCACAAAAGGGAAAAGAGAAATGAGGCCTGGCTGGTGTGGCTCAGTGAATTGAGCACCGGCCTGTGAACCAAAGGGTTGCTAGTTCAATTCCCAGTCAGAGCACATGCCTTGGTTGTGGTCCAAGTCCCCGATAGGAGGTGCATAAGAGGCAACCACACACTGATGCCTTTCTTCCTTCATTTCTCCCTCCGTTCCCCTCTGACTGAAAATAAATAAATAAAATCTGTAAAAAAAAAAGAATAATGATATTACTTCAGCTCAGATGTTATCTTCAGGAAATAATGCATATTTAAAAAGCTTTTCAAACAAGAACCACACCATGCAAAAGGAAAGTAGCTGATACATATAATATAGTAGTTCATACTTTGGTTTCTCTTCAGATAAAATAAATCTTTCACCTTTTACATATAATATAGTAGTTCATACATGGCTCAGCTATGTGGTAGAAAGAATGACCTTGTAGAAGGCAAGCAATCTCAATTCTATATCTGGTCTGCTACT
Organism: Phyllostomus discolor; assembly: GCF_004126475.2. Lineage (NCBI taxonomy): Eukaryota > Metazoa > Chordata > Mammalia > Chiroptera > Phyllostomidae > Phyllostomus > Phyllostomus discolor. The sequence continues at coordinate 98,859,609 of NC_040907.2, forward strand.
GTTCAGCAACATGACCTTGAATCCATCACAAAAACATGCAGGTCTCAATTTCCTCATCTATAAACCAAAACATCTGTATCTAAGCTACTTGTTTTCACTACCATCCTATATTTCCATGACCACTGCACACATATGCATGTACACATGATAGATAGATGATAGATGATAGATAGATAGATAGATAGATATTAGATATAGATAGAGAGAGTTGATTGCCCTACTAGGGAGGTAGTGAATAAATAATCCAGCTTGCTCATACACAGGACAGACACACTCTGAGCTGTGTCTGGAGCATGTACTGCCCACTTGCTTGACAGCATGCACTATCTTATTTTCCTTTGCTTCTCAACTCCCCTACATAGGCTTTCTGGGATCTAATAAAACCAGCTGCCCTCTAATTCTTGTGCCAGTGTTGGCTTCTGCAGAATCCAGAAATTAAGACCTCTCTAATGAAAGTCTAGAATAAAGTGAGTGAGCAAAATGTGCAGATATTTGAAGTGCTTCTAGGCAGAGAGGAGTATAAGTAAAAAACCATAAGGTGGGTGGGTGTGCAAGGCAGGAAGCCAGGAGCTATGACAGACTTATGTAAATAATAAGGAGACATTGGCTTTAAAGAGGAGGAAGCAAAATCAAAAAGGAGCCTGAGGTAAGTATTATATTTATAAGTTGGAAGAACACTAGAGGGAGAGATCAGTTCACCTGTGAGAATCAGAGAAAACTGCCAGGACAGTAGGGGCATGTAGACTGGATGTTGTGAACATTGACAGGAGGAAAAGATATTTCAGATCGAGGGATCACCATGAGCAAGGCCTGAAGAAAGGAGTCTATAGGATTTGTCCAAACAATCAGTAAAGTGGAACAGAGAAATAATCTACGCTTCACCTGTGTCAACCTACATGTAACTATTTCCACTTTAATTCAATTCACTAAGCTCTATAAAAGGGCTTATATGAAGCCTGCACTGAGCAAGGCTGCACAGTAGAAACTGGAAGAAAGCAAAATTTTTGTTTTACAGATCCACTTGCTATAGCTGAAAAGACAAATTATGCATGTATGAAACAATCAGAAAAGATATAGAAGCAGAAAAAACAAGGATCTGCCTATATTTATAGTCCTGTAGATTTCCAAAATGAGGGAATGATGCAGACAACAGCCCACAGTGCCCGCAGTGTTGTGGATAAGATGAGACAAATCCACGTGGACTCCCAAAGTCCTATGGAGGAAAAGGGATGGCATGGCCACTCTCTCAAGGGGAGAGTGCTCGAGGCTTGCCTTGACAAGATTTTATTTGATTTAATTTGCATAGGAATACAGGGTGTGTATGTAAAGCTCACCAATCATTGTCAGGCAGAAATGATTAAACAATAGATAACATTCAAAGAACTCTTATTCCGAGTCAGGGTCAGATAGTTAAAGGGCCATAAACTTTGCAGAACAAACTCACTTCATGCTTGGATCCTTATCATTTAAATTGAGTGTATTAGCAAAGTAGATTTCATAGGATTTTATGCATTCTTCCTTGACCTGATCACCCCAGGGAACTTGCCCATTCCAAAATAGGGCCACACCCACCTCCCTCATTGTTTCAGGCTTAAGCCATTGTTTCAGGCTTAAGTCAATTGGGGAAAGCAAGGCAGCCAAGAGATTAGGGGACTTCTGGCAGATAGAATGAGGACTCAGGCTATGTCAAAGCTGAGGGATGAGGTTCCATCACCCCTTTTATCTATAGCCCCCCAAGTCCTTCCCTGAGGGCCCCTTCATGACCATGCCTGTCTTAGGTTGTCCCTCCTTTGAGAAATCTTACCCATCTAACCAGTCATCTGCCTGGGACCAAGCAGGGTAAAGAGAATGGGGGAAGAGGTGGTGCCCCTACAAGGAAGATAAGCCTTGTCTCCTAAGTGGCTTATGGTCCCAAGGTCTTTCTACTCAGCCTTAGCCACAGGGGATTACAGCTTCTGAAATGAGGCTGAGGGTTCCCAACAAGGGAATCATCATGGCATACTGATACAAAGGAAGACCTCATGAAGAGTTATGTGCTTAGCTAGTCCTTGCTTGTCAACATGGACCCATATATTGGCACCTTCATGTGCTCAGAAATATTGTTGCCAAGGTCAGGATGCCTGGGTTGGATCCCTGCTCTGCTCTTTCTGGCAATGACCACAGCAGTATTCAGTGTCTCATTTCCTCATCTGTACCTGACGAGGATCACTGAAATGCAAGTATACTGTCTACCCTGCAATAGGCACACAATAATTGTGAGCTATTATTTATCCTGCCTTTTCCTCTTCTTTGCTTTCTCCTTCATGAGTATTATTGGAATGCCTTTCTCCTTCATTAGTATCACTGGATGGTTTTCTAAAAACCATCACCTTTGATTTTTTAGCAAAACTCATTCTTGGCTTGTTGTTAAGAGCAATATTATCTGCCTGCTCTGCCAGAAGGCTCTTCAACTAGTATGCAGCCACAACTTTGTGGCTATAATTGACTTCTTGGGCATGTTCCTTTGACAATTTTCTGTTATTTTTTATCTTAGGTATATACACTCATACACACATTCTTGTTGAACATTTTAAAACACCTAGGAATCCAGCCAAAAAATATTTAAAAATTTAATGATATTTTTCATTTATAAAATGTGGATATAAAACTATCCCAGAGAACTGTTGTATTAAATGAACTAACATAGGTAATGTATTTCCAATGTATCTGATCTTACTATGATAACTGCTAGCCATTATTATTATCTGTATTATTCACTGCTTTTAAACTTGGAGTAATATTTTATCCCATAAGTGACTGGTCCCATAATTTATCCCAAAAAAGTTTTCCCATAATTTATCCCATAAAAATTTTTCCCATAATTTATCCCCCCAAATTTTTCTTCTGGTTTGTGTGTGCCTATAAAAATTGTAAATGGAATACTTACCTATTTTTTAAATAAAAATAATAGAAAACTATTAAGAAGAAAAGAGAAGTCCTGTGGCAATATTGACCTCTAACATTAAAATTATTAAACAGTTCTGTTTACTTAAAAGTTGCTACCATAATTATAGGGGAAATATAGCAACAAAAATATCCAAGTAGACTATTAAATTCACAGGATCTAGAATGACAGAACAATTATCTTGTCCTTACAAAAATACTTTCTACCCATTATAAAATCATTCCATTCCTGTCCAATTGTTTCTATTCAATAGTTCTCATATTTCATAACTCTTTTTTGTGCTTCATGTATCATTGCATTACATGCCTGTGCCTGTTAAAATAGACATCTAAGTAACAGCCACATTTTTATTGCCATTAGTTCATTGAGAAATTCAATTTAATTTTTTTTAGAAAAATTGCTCACTTTTAATATTTTCAATACTTTAACATTTATGCCTCATGTAATTAGTATTTTAAAACTCACTGATGATTCATAATTTTTTAAATGAACATACATTTTGATCTGTAAACCAAAGCCTGTAATTGCAAAAATAGGTCTGAAGCTGTTACACTCTTTGGAGAACCTCTTGATATTTCTTTTTAAACCACAGTGGGAAAGTGTTGCTATTCATCTAATTAGAAAGCATATGATCAGGATCCAAAGAAAACAATTGTGTAGGAAATCTGGGTTATCTGTGGGAGTTTCTAACCCAGAACAACTTCTCACCACTGCCTAGAGCATTTTAGCTAATTCCTCCTGGAGCTAAACTGAGCTTAACTAAATGAGTATATTCTCAATTTACTACTCAGTCTAACAACTACATCCAGGAAGGCATATTTGCTCTAAAATATAATAAACAGGATAAAAACAACAATTTGCTCTATTAGAAAGCTCCAGAGAAATTACTTGGAAACTAAGTTGTCTGTTAATTAATTTCATTGTTCTTTCTTTGGCATTCAAGTCAGAAATCTGACTAAAAGAATGAAAAATCTATAAAGAATGCAGGTGCCCCAAATAGGTTATTTTGTTTTTAAACAGGCATTACGGAGAAAACACAGCAAAATTTTTTTCTTCTGGTTTGTGTGTGCCCGTAAAAATCGTAAATGCAATACTTACCCATTTTTTAAATAAAAATAATAGAAAACTATTAAGAAGAAAAGAGAAGTCCTGTGGCAATAGTAATGTCTATGTGACCCTGCTGTGTTCTTTTGCTGTGCTACTTTTAGTCCTAGATCCCACCCTGCCATTTGAGTAGAGTCCACTCAAGCCAGGCTTGAGATAACCTTCCTTGGGATCTCTTGTGGCTAGATGAGGGTATCCAACTAAAAGTGATATGTACAAATTTCAGATCATATTTTTATAAGGAAACTGCTAATCCAATCTACTCTTCACACTCCCCATGGGCTATATAACCCACAGCGGCAAAACTGGTCAAGAAGCATGAGCTAGGATGTGGTAAAGAATATAAGGGTCCCTGAAGGAGCTCTGAGAGAAAAGCCTCCTCTCAGCTCTTAACCACTTACTGCCTCCAAACTATTATATGAGAAATAAACATTCGTCTGTTTTGTTTGAACAAGTATATATTTTTAAAGATTTTTATTTATTTTTAGAGAGAAGGGAAGGGAAAGAGAAAGAGAGGGAAAGAAACATCAATGTGTGGTTGCGTTTCACCTGACCCCTACTGGGGACATGACCCGCAACTCAGGCATGTTCCCTGACTGAAAATTGAACTGGCAAACCTTTGGTTCACAGGCCTGCACTCAATCCACTGAGCTACACTAGCCAGAGCAAACAACTATATTTTTGTTTTATTTGTTATAGAAGTTTAGCCCAATTCCTAACTTATAAATCACCCTCTATTCCATTATCCTAAAATGATCATCCCTGTGATTTTTGATATATTTCCATCTAGCTGATTTTTTAAGGATTTAAAAATAAATATGGTTGAGATCTGAATTTCTGTTCATAATTTTGCACTCTTTTTGTTAATTTGTCATTTTATTTAATATACTTTTCACGTCATCAAGGAATCCTTCAATTTATCAATAATGTGGGTCATTGTTATAATGCCATTGTATATGGTCATTATAAAGGTTTACTTGACATTTAAGGATAATTCCTAATGAGGTACTCTAATATGAATAAAAAATAAATTATACACTATTTTCTAAAAATATAATCCAAGAAGCAGAGAAGAAAGCATTGCTACCTCTTTCATAACACAATTTCCCTGTCAGTTATTGATTTTTACTCATCTCATTCTCAGTAAGGGTAGGTGTTCAATCAATTTTTCAAGAGTGATGCATGAATATCTGAGTGATTCATTCATCACTCAAACTCATATTTCTGAGTAATATATTCATGAATAAATAATGCATACATATATATTTATATATATATATAACTGGGAAGGATTTTTATTTCTTTCACAGATAAAAGATTACCTTGCCTAAATATAAATTCTTGCATTATCCCTATTGTTTACATTATAATTCCAATGTTTTTATTTTTCAAAAATAAAATTTAAATTTTAATAAAAGAGAATATATGCTTACTTTAAAATCTTAGCAAATATACATATAAAAAAGACAAAAAACTGAAAATATTTTAACAGATAAAACTCTTAATATGTTGGTATATTTTCATTCAGTCTTTTATTTCCATATATGTGTGAATGTGTGTGGGTACATTTTCCTTTAAATTTTTTTTCAAGTTTTATTGAGACATAATTGATATATAACCTTGTGTGTTTATGGTATATGACATGATGATTCAATATATGTATATATTGTGAAATGATTACCACAATAAAGTTAGTCAACACATCTATCACCTCACATAATTACATTTTTGTATGTGGTAAAAACATTTAATATTTACTTTCTTAGCAACTTTCTAATATCTAATACAATATTCAGTCACCCATGCTGAATATTAGATCTCCAACATTTTTTCATCCTATAACTGGAAATTTGTACACTTTGACCAGTATCTACTCATTTCCTTGTCTTCACTATAAAAATCCTGGAAGGAAACATGGGCAGTAAAATTTCAGATACTTGCATAGCAATATTTTAGCTGATATATCTCTTAGGGCAAGGGAAACAAAGGAAAAATAAACAAATGGGACTACATCAAATTAAAAAGCTTTGTCCAGCTAAAGAAACCATCAACAAAACAATTAGGGAACCCACTGTATGGGGGGAACATATTTGTCCATGACACATATGACAAGGATTTGATTTCCAAAATATATAATGGACATATAAATCTCAACACCAGGAAGACAAACAACCAATTTAAAAATGGGCAAAGGACCTGAATAAACACCTCTCCAAAGATTTACACACCGCCAATAGACATGAAAAAATGCTCAATGTCTGTAATGATCAGAGATATTTAAATTAAAACCACAATGACATATTATCTCACACCTGTCAGAATAGGTACCACCAATAAATCAACATACAAGTTCTGGTGAGGATGCGGGAGAAAAAAAGGAACCTTAGTGCACTTTTGGTGGGAATGCAGAGTGGTGCAGCCACTCTGGAAAACAGTATGGAGTTTCCTCAAAAAAATTAAAAATGGGCCTTGGCTGGTATGATGCTCTGGAGAGCATCATGTTAAGTGAAGTAAGCCAAGTAGTGAAAGACAAATACCATATGATCTCACCTATAGGTGGAACATAATTAACAAAACAAACAAGCTAGCAAAATATAATCAGAAACATTGAAATAAAGAACAAACTGACACTAACCAGATGGGAGGGGAGAGAGGGATAATGGGGAAAAATAGAGGGAGGTCCATCAAGGAACATGTATAAAGGACAGGTGGACAAAGCCAAAGTGGATAGTTCAAGGGTGGAAAGTGGGGATGGCTGAGGTGGGAGGCAGAGGTGGGGTGAAAATGGAGACAACTGCACTTGAACAACAATTAAAAAAAAGAATATAGTATACAATACACATAAAAAATTGTGTTAATCAATGATTTATGTTATTGTTAAAATCTCCAGTCAATAGTAAGCTATTAAGTTTTTAGGAAGTCAAAGTTATATGCAGATTTTTGACTGGGGGTTAGCACCTTTAAGTTTTGTGTGCGCAAGGGTCAGCTGTATATATAGGCAACCATCTGTGTTAATCTAAACACGTTTTCATACTGTTGTCTCCAACTCTAATTTATTACCAACTGGTTTATCCTCCCCCCCTCCACTATTTATCCATAAACTCCCAGTCCAATAGTGAGAAAAGTGTCTCCCACCACCTGTCACCCATTTACTTAATTTCCTAATTCTGGTATACATGTATAGCAGTGTCAGGATTATTAACTCATACCCCCATAGGAAAAAGTATCAACTATAATACAGTGTTTATATGCAGTTCCTTTTGCCTTTAATTATTTCCAAAGTTACTTAGTTAAATAGCATTATTCCCATCTCATTCAGTGAGGATATTTCGCATATTTGTAAATACAGTTAGATTATTTGTTGGTGCCTAAATTTCTTCCTAGGAATGATTTTTGTTTTTTACATTTTAGACTTGAGGGTTTTCTCTTTGTTCTATAAGCTCTATGGGTTTTGAAAAATGTATAATGTCATATATCCACCATTATAGTATCATATAGTATCATATGCCTTAAAAATGTTCTGTGTTAATTTATTCAATCCTCAATTTTATCCCTCAAACCCTTGGCATCCATTAATCTTTTTTCATTGTCTTTTTGTTTTTGTTTCTGTTGCTGTTTTCAGAACTTCATATAGTTGAAATCATATAGTATGAAGTATTTTCAGACTGTCTTCTTTTACTAAGTGTGCATTTAATGTTCACTCATCTTTTTTTGGCTTGGTAACTCATTTAATTTTTTTCACTAAATAATATTCTGTTGTATGGAAGCAACATAATTTTTGAATTTATAAATTGAATTATATCATGGTTGTATTTATTTTTAGTGATTTTGAATAAAACTTCTACAAATGTTTGCAAGCAGGTTTTTATGTAAACTCAATTTGGTAATTATCTAGGAGAAACAATGCTGAATTCTCTGGTAAAACTATGTTTACCTTTGTAAGAAACTGCCAATCTGTTTTCTAAAATGGATGTAAACTCAGACCTCTTTTTTGCAACTGTACTTTGAGAGATTTTTAACATTGTTCACCATGTTAGTGGTTAAATTTTCCATGGCATCATTTGTGCTCATACTGTAACCAATGTACAATAATTTATTGGACTTTTCCATTTACATTCAATTCTTCAAAAGTTGTGTCTTTATATGTTTTCTTAATTTATATAATCTCTCAATAGCATTCTGTTTCTATTTTATTAGATTTCTTTTTCCTTTCTATTGAAAGTACTAAATTGCTAAACAGCTTTCCAATGTTTTTATTTTCCATAAGTCATTTTCAGATGTCTGATCTTCATTTGATTCAAGATAATATATTTTTTTATTTTTTCTTGTGAATGAGAGAAATTTATGCAGCTAAGTGATAGAATGATTTCATTTTTCTCATACCTGCTTTCTAGATCTACAGCTGGATAATAAGAATATATATCTAGTTTCTAGGCCAATATCTATTGACAGGCCTGCAATTTTTTGTTGGGAACAAGGAATTTAACAACTAAATTTAACCGTAATAGACAAGAACCACATTGTAGCTAAAAGAAATGATAAAAGAGACAAAGTACAGTTAAGCAAACATCCTGTGTCTAGCAGATGCTCTCCCCTGAGTAGGCTAGATAAGCAGTGCTTTGTAGTTTTTAATGAGAAAATAGAAAACTAGCTAGCTAGAGCCAGGAGATTACTAGGTTAATGAACAAACAGCCTGTCTTCCCACCTTATGCAAGAACGCTTGGTTTGAAATTCCCGTGCGAGGTCTTTGTAAGCGAATTGCTAACTGCCACGTCTGCTTCTGTATAACGCTTGCTTGCCGCCCCTATATAACGTAGTTGTAAGTGCTCGCGGTGTCTCTTGTTTGCGGATCCTTGCAGGCACTGTGTCGCTGGACACTTTGAGAGTTCGCCCCTGCGCAGGTTAAACTTGGCCAATAAAGTGACATCTTTGATACCCAGAAAGTCTCCGATATTTGTCCTCGAATTTGCTGAATGCTACTTTTTTAAGCATACATTAGTTGGGATTAGAGGATCTCTCTGAAGTCCACTGCTGTTTCTCTCACTTCTTATCTAGTAAGACTTCTTCAAAATATATGATTCTCATATGTATTGCTACCAGGGTTCTCTCTTCTTTGTCTCCACTTCCCCATGCTATGCTTTGCATATTGAAATATACCTCTCCCAAATCAGAGAGGTATATTACTTTTGGCTTCCCATATTTCTCAGTTATTTTTCCCCCCTGGATTGTTTGCAGAATACAGAAAGTAGGTTAGTACGGAAAGCAACAAAGGTGGGGATCACAGAGGTAAGTTTTGTTCAGGGAGAATAAGAAAAGCATTCTGACACAAACATCCTCTCATAAAGAATCAACTGCCTACTGTTTGCTTTGTACTACAATTATAATTTCTGAACTGGAAGGCACACGTCTAGAAGACAAAAACTGCCATCATCCATATAATTAGGGGAAATATATACAGTACATTATTTTATATGTGGGGTAAGATTTTCATTTTTCTTATTTATCCTCAAGTATGTTCATGGGAACTGGGAAAGAATGCATCCAATCTTCTGACCAAATGCCAATTGAGAGTAGATGTCCATAAAATTACTTATCTGTTTCCCTTTTATTTCTAAAAAAAATACGATATTAAAATTAGATAGAAAAGCTTTTAAATTCTATAAATATTTACCTGAGTTGATGTTATAAAATATGCTCTTCTAAATATATTCAAAAGTGTTCTGTTAATTCTGTGTTGGCCTACACATTTTTCATAGCATCTGGAAGTGTGCATTTTGAAAGTACTCTGAAGAAATGAATGTGTGTATTTATCATCTCCTTCCTCGTATTTTGCTTTCCAGTCACCCTGAAGAGACCAGTTCCATTTTCCAACTAGAAGATGCATGTAGTAATGAGAAAGTATAAATCTATAATAACTAAGATGCTGAGAGGGTTTCAAATCTAGGCAGATAAGGAAAAAATCAAGATATACTTGTGAGTTAGTGGTCAGAATCAACAGCAGTGAGATTTCCAGGCAGGCAAGATTAAAGTTTAATAGCTTGAAGGAACAGTAACTCTGACTCACAGTGGGTTAGGAATTTAAAATGAGTAGCAGATGATTAACAACAAAGGGACAGTAGTAATCCCATTGCTAAAAGGTGAACCTGATATTAACGCAGCCAGCCAGAGTTCTCTTGAATACTTGATTTTCTAAGTACTAATTTATTGTGAGTGCAGGAGCCTTAACCAAACACAGGCCAAATCCTACAGCAAGTAAAGGAAGAAGAGGCAAGGAAACAATAATTACATTTTAACAGGATGGGTCTGGACAGATTGCTGGGGAGCAGAGGAGGGGACCTCAGAAGCGGCCAGAGAGCCAGCACCTCCCCCACAGAAGGAGAGGGTTGCAGGAATCTTTGAAGGCAGCCTGGGATTGAAATTGGAGCTTGGGTTTGATAAACTTCCATGCCCCTAGGCAACAATAAACAAAGCCACCAGAACTCTGTGAACCAGCTCGTCTATTGCCCCAGCAGCTGCGCAGCTCTTGACACCACTTGCACCAGCCTGAGCAGGCTAAGTGGGCTGACCACCCCACCCCAGGCTGAGGCACCTGAGCCCTTATGCGCACCTGTGCGATTGGGAAACTCCCCCTTCCAGATTACAGCAGCTGGAGGAGGGGCAAAGACACTGTGGGCTGGCACTCAGGACAGACATTGGTTGGGATATGTACATTACCACAGGGCATAGGATTTGGGGGCAGGGTTTAAATGGTGAGCTTGCAGAAGCTTGCTTACTTCCTTACCCCTCGCTGCCAGTTGGGGTGGGGCAAGGAAGTGAGCAAGCTCCTGCCAGTTGGTGTTCACAGGATCCTGCAGGATTCTGGGCTCTGTCTGTGGTGTTTGCCTTCTCTGCCCACACTTCTAGAGCAGGCCTGAATGGAGGACACGCACCGGTGGGACTCCGCATCCATGTGCCACACAGCAAGGTTCCTGGACTATTTCCACTCTCTTGCCCTGACAACAGCACAAAGATTCATGGGCCAGGAAAGTTCCTCAGTCCCGGGGGAGTTCAGTCAACTTTGGATGCCTGGGACTCCACAGGGAGAGTCCTCACATGACCAGCTGCAGTGGCCCGGCAGTGCTCCGTGGCTCAAGGAAAGGGTAAGAAAGTGTTGGAGGTGATGGCAATGCTGGCCTCCCAAATGCCCACGGAAAAGAGAGAGGGAAACAGAGAGCAGGAGCCTGGAGTTGGAGAGACAGAGACCCATTCATGTAGCCACCTTGGGCTCCAAAAGGATAAACAAGGAATGATGGGGAACTTCTGGGCATGGGTTTGGATTTTAGTTTTTCTGGGAACAAGGGAATTTCTATGTTTTGCAGAAGAGGTTGACTTGGAGCAGAGATATCCCCAGCTCCTTGAATGGGGAATCCTGTTAAAAACTTTTTCCCTTCCCCAGCAATCTCTGTTTTATGCTTGTGTTTGACTGCAGGGGGCAGAAAGAACCCCAGGCTGCTCTGTTACAATATAACTTTGTTTCAATTCAGATATTTTCTGTGTGACTATTGTGTGTGTGTGTGTGTGTGTGTGTGCGCGCGCGCACGTGTGTGTATCAGACCCTGTGATAGCACAGGGAGAAATATAAATAGTAAAACCCAGAACATGCCTAGAAAAACAAACATTTGAATAGTCCTACATTGGACTATTCACAATGCTCAAGGAAAATGACATTCATGTAAGCAGAGGCACAAGACAGAGAAAAAGGCACTTAATTCTGCTTGAAGTGTTCAGGAAAATCTCCACAGATAAGGTGGCATTTGCATGATATCTTAAAGAGTTCTTTTTTGGGGGGGGGGGGGGCGGTAGAAAAGTGGATTTTTGGAAGAAAGTATTTCAACAAAGGCTCAGAATACTCAGTCTATAAAAAAGTGATGATTATACCATAGAAGCCAGAGTATGGAGTTATAAAGAGAGATCTCAGAAAGAAGGCAGAAAAGATAGTTGAACATCAAATCTTGCTCAGGAATTTAGATTTGTTTTCATTTTTTAATTCCTCACTTGAGGATATATTCATTGATTTTAGAGAGAGAGGATATGAGAAGGAGAGAGACAGCGACAGAGAGACAGAGAGAAACATGTATGTGGAGAGAAACATCAATCAATTGCCTTCCCTACAACCCCCAACAGAGGATCAAACCTGCAACATTTTGGTGTGCTATGCCAGAACAATGTTCCAACCAACTGAGCCACTGGACCAGGGTTAGATTTGTTTATAAAATAAACAATAGAGTGAGTTTGCTGAAGGTAGTAACACCATCTTATGGTGACACAGGAAGATCTTACACTCACCTCCTCCCTGGACACACTGAGTCCACAACTGCATATGGAACATTTGCTCTGAAAAAAAGAAAAGAAAAGAAAAAACCCTAAAGATTGCTGAGTGACAACTACACATTGGGCACACAAGAAGAAAACTACATTCATACCAAAGCTGATAGAATAGGCTGGGCCACTACCTTGCCATCAAAACTACTCTGGAGCAGTGCTCCAATATTTGAAGGGAACTCTAACCTTGACCTCTCCCTGAGGAGCAGAGGATTTTAGCCCTACATTGGGCATCCCAACTTTTAAAATGCACATTTGAGAGAAGAACCCTGAGAAGATTCTAGTGATTTGAAAAACAGCCTTTAAAGTGCCTGCTTGTCCAGACTCACCTGACCCAGGGCTACTTCAGAGGCAGCCTATGGGCCAAGACTTAAAAGCAAGGGAGGCTCTTCTGCCTATATTACAGCATAGAACTTTGGGGTAGGCATCTAGTTCAACACATGTAATTAGAAGCCTGTGGAACATGCTCTGGAAATAGAGACTGCCTCTCCCTTTGCCAGTGCTCCAGAGCAACAGAATGTCCTGGAAGGAGCTTTTGCACTCCCCTGGTCCCCTGATCTTTGTGACTGTCATCTAGGAAAACCACTTGATCAATCAATCACCTGGTTGAGAGGTCAAGAGAGCTTGTGTTCCTAGTCCCAGAAAGGAGCTCATACCCAGATTTCTGCAGCTGCGACCAGGGGACACCACATTGCCTGGCTGTAGAAGCCAGTGGGGTTTATGCTCATGGGTCTCACAGGACTGTAACTAATGCAGAAAGAGTTCTTAAACAGCTATCATCCCCAGGGCATAGCAAGAGGAAACCAAACTAAGAGCTCTATCTTTCTGTGAAGAAAGTCTTTTAATTAATCATTATGACTGTGGGCTGAGGGGTGGGATTGTAATTAAACAGCCATCTAGAGGCTGACTATAATCCATTCCAGAGACTTCAGAGGGCAGACACTACCTTCTTGCTCTCCCTCTGCTTTGTCCAGATCACCAGTATCTCCTGAAGGGAGATTTACATGCCTCTGGAGCCCTGGTTCTTATGTCTTGTGCCCTCATGTTTGTAGCTATCATTCAGGGGGGTACTGCTTGACTGCCTGTGTCTGGTAGCCAGGTGGGATTGCATTTCCATGTCCCACAGGATTATGGGAATTGGAGAGATGGTTCTTGTCAGGCTATCACCACCAGACCACTGTGCAGACAGTGGTCTAAGGTATGCTCCCCAATCTTTGTGTAAAGGAGAGCTCTTTGCTTGTCACGGAGCTTTAGTATGAGGGTCCATCTTCAGGTCTTCTGGCACACATCTTGTGACCTGCAAATTGCTCTCAAGGAATGTCTGCTGTAGATACCATCTGGGTCCTCTCCTCTGCCTTCTACCAGATTACCTGAATCTCCCAGAGAACATCTCAAACCCCAATTTCCACTACTTCCACCCAGAGGACACGTCCATGTCTGTGGGTCTAATGACCAATAAGGACTATGTTTGCGGTCCCATAGGACCATTTATATTTGCATACTTTAAAAAATGATGTCTGGGGTCTAACTTCCAACCAGCATGACTGTCTGAGATCCTTTCCTGTGAGACACTGACAGGCCTTGAGCCACAGAGATTTGAGAGAGAAGAGCTGAGAAACAAGAAAGAATTCAAATAAACAACCTAACTTTACACCTCAAGGAACTAAAAAAAGAAAAAAACAAATGAAGTCCAAGGAGAATAAAGTGGAGAAAATAACAAAGATTAGAACATAAAAATACAGGCTAAAACAATGGAAAATATCAGTGAAACTAGGAGCTGGTTCTTTGAAAAAATAAAATAAAAATTACCTATCTTTACCTAGGCTCCTTAAGAAAGAAAGGGAGATGACTCAAATAAATATAATTAGAAAAGAAAGATGTTACAACTGATGCCACAGAAATATAATGGACTTTAAGAAACTACTACAAAAATTTTTACATGAACAAATTGGACAACCTAGAAGAAATGGATAAATTCCAGGAAACATACAACCTTCCAGGACTGAATCATGATTAAACAGATAACCTGAACAGAATGATAACTAGATAGGAGCTTAAAGAAGTAATCGAAACCTCCAAAGAAACAAAAGTTCAGGACCAGACTGCTTTCCTGGTGAATTCTACGAAACATTTAAACAAGAATTAAAACCATTTTTTCTCACATCTTTCAGAAAAAAAGAAGAGATGAAACTTTTCCAAACTATTTTGTGAGATCAGCTTTACCCTAATACCCAAACCAGACAAGGATGCCACAAGAAAAGGAAAACACAGATCAATAACCCTGATGGACAGAGATGCAAACATTCTAAAGTTTCTCCTATGCTGTATTCTTGGAGTTTTATAGTTTTCCACTTTCCATTTAGACCTGTAGTCTATTTTGAGTTGATTTTCCTGAATTATGTAAACTCTATGTCTAGACTGATTTTTTTTGCATGTGGACACCCAGTTGTCAGCACCATTTGTTAGACAGACTATCCCTATCGTATTGCCTTTGTTCCCTTTTTTGATCAGTTGACTATATTCATGTGGGTTTGTTTCTGAATTCTCTATTCTGTTCCATTAATCAATTTGTATATACTTGCACTGGTACAGTGTTGATTACTGTAGCTTTATATTAAATCAGGGAGTTGGAGAGTGGCAATGCTCCAAATGTGTTCCTCTCTCCTTCAATATTGTATAGGCTTTTCTGGGTCTTCTTTTTCTTCATATAAACTTTAAAATCCATGTGCTGATATCCACAAAATAATTTGTTGGGATTTACATTGAGATTTCATTGAATCTATAGATGATGGATGAAAGAAATGACATCTTGACAATATTGAGTCTTCTTGATCAGGAACATGAAATATCTCTCATTTTTATGTAGTCCTTTAATTTTATTCATCATAATTTTGTAATTTTCCTCATATAGATCTTGTACATATTTTGTTAAATGTGTACTTATGTATTTTACTTTTTGAATGGTAATAGTGTAAAACCTTTATATCTTTTACCTTTTGGAAAATAAATACATTCAATACTCTATTTTTTAAATGAAAATAACAAAAGTAGAAGTAATGTGAGGAAAAGACAACAAAATTGAAAGACTGAGGGGCAGGTCCAGCTCCCCACCTGCCTTGTCATAGCATAGCTGACTACTGTCCTCAAAGGAGCTTTTCCTTACAGGTCCAGACTTGACCTTCTCATGCCATCCCCTCCTGCTCTTGTTACTGATATTATAGTTTAGACATCTTTTCTTTTCTGTATCAGCAAATGGAGTATAATATCTTTAAAGGCAGGTATTATTCCTTCAATCTTTTTAGATGCCCGGCACTGAGTACAAGGGCATATATATATATATATATATATATATATATATATATATGTTAGGAGCTTTATAAATATTTTTGAACACTTAATTAGAAACAATGGCTATCATTATCAGAAACCACTCTAAAACCTCATAGTTGCCATATACCTGCATAGCCTTGGTTTGGTTTTGTTTTGATTACTTTTTAATTTTTTTCCACTACAATTTGGTGCTCTTATATCTTACTACCTGCCTCCTATAATCACCACACTGTTGTCCATGTCCACGAGTCCTTTTTCCTTTTTGCTCAATCCCTCCAACCCCTCGAGTCCCATCACAGCTATCATCCTACTCTCCATCTATGAGTCTGTCTCTATTTCCTTGTTAATCCAGTTTGTTCATTAGGTTCCACATATGAATGAAATGATATGGTATTTGTTTGTCTCTGACTAGCTTATTTCATTTAGAATAATGTTCTCCATGTCCATACATACTGTCACAAAGAATTAAAATTACTTTTAGAATTCTTTTTTACAGTCGAGTACTGTTACATTATATAAATGTCCCATACTTATTTTATCCACACATCTACTGATTGGACACTTGAGCTGCTTCCATATATTGGTGATTGTAAATAATGCTGCAATGAGCATAGAAGTGCTTATGTTCTTTCGAATGAGTGTTTTAGATTCCTTCAGATATATTCCCAAAAGTGGGATTGCTGGATTAAAAGGTGGATCCATTTTTAATTTTTTGAGGTATCTCCATACTGTTTTCTATAGTGTATGTACCAATCTGAATTCCCACCAACAGTGCAAAAGTGTTCCCATTTCTCTACATCCTTACCAGCAGTTCCTATTTGTTGATTTATTGATAGCCATTCTGAGAGCTGTGAAATAATATCTCATTGTGATTTTAATTTTGATTTCTCTGATGATTAGTGACATTAAACATTTTATCATATGTCTATTGGCCATCTGTATATGCTCTTTGGAGAAGTGTTTATTCAAGTATTTTGGCATTTTTAATTGCTTTTTTTTTGCTTTTGAGTTTTGTAAGGTCTTTATAAATTTTGGATATTAACTACTTATCACTGTGTCAGTGAATATGTTCTCTTGTTCTGTGTGTTGTCTCTTTATTTTGTTGATGTTTTTCTTTGCTGTGCAAAACCTTTCAGTATGATGTAGTCCCATTTTTTATTATTCCTTTTGTATCCCTTGCCTGGGAAGATATATCTGATAAAATATTGCTATTATTTATAAAATAATATACTATTGCTATGAGCAATGTCCTAAATTTTGCTTCCTATGTTTTCTTCTAAGATTTTTATGGTTTCAGGTCTAACATTTAAGTTTTTAATACATTTTGAATTTATTCTTGTGTGTGGTATAATAAGGTGGTCATTTCATTTTTTTGGATGTATCTGTCCAATTTTCTCAGCACCATTTATTGAATAAACTATCTCTAGCTCATTGTATGTGCTTGCTTCCTCTGTCAAATATTAATTAACTATAAAGATGTGAGTTTATTTCTGGGCTGTTGATTCTGTCCCATTGATCTATGTGTTTATTTCTTTGCCAGTACCATGCTTTTTTATTGCTATTGCCTTGTAGCATAGTTTGATATTAGGTAGTGTGATTATCCCAACGATGTTCTTTCTTAGGATTGCTGTTGCTTTATGGGGCTTTGTGGTTCTACATAAATTTTTGAAATTTAAGTTCTATGAAATATGTGATTGGAATCTTGATAGGAATTGTGTTGTATATATAGATTACTTTGAGTAGCATGGACATTTTAGCAATGTTACTTCTCCCTATCCATGAACATGATGTGTGCTTTCACTTATTTGTATCTTCAATGTCTTTCTTCAGTGTCTTAAAATATTCTGAGTATAGGTCTTTTACATCCTTGGTTAGGTTTATCCTTAGGTATTTATTCTCTTTGAAGCTATTGCAAATAGGACTGTTTACTTAATTTCCCTTTCTGTTGGCTTGTTATAGGCATAAAAATGCAAGTGATTCCTGGATATTGATTTTGCAGCCTGCTGCTTTGCTGAATTAATCAGTTCAAGTAGTTTCTTGGTGGAATCTTTGGGGTTCTCTATTCACAGTATCATGTCATCTGCAAATAAAGACAGTTACTTCTTTCCAATTTAGACCCCTTTTATTTCTTCTTTTTCTCTGATTGCTGTGGCTAGAACTTCCAGTACTATGTTGAATAAGAGAGATAAAAGTGGGCATCCCTTATTTGTTCCTGAAATTAACAGAAACAATTTGTAGTTTTGCCCATTGAATATGATTTTTCAGAGAGTTCATCACATATGGTCTTTATTACATTGAAGCATGTTCTGTCTATTACCACTTTGCTGAGAATTTTTATCATAAATGGGTGCTGGATTTTATCAAGTGCTTTTTCTGGATCTATTGATATGATACTTCATTTTTTATGTGATAAATCACATTAATTAATTTGTGACTATTGTACCAACCTTGCATTCCCAGAATAAATCCTACTTGATCATGTTGTATGATCTTTTTGATGCATTGCTGTATTTGGTTTGCTAGTGTTTTGTTGAGGATTTTGGCATTTATGCTCAAGGAGTCTATTATTGGCCTATAATTATTGGCCTATAAATTATTGGCCTATATTTTTTTTTCTTCATAGTGTTTTTATCTGGTTCTAAAATTAGGATAATACTGGCTTCGTAAAAGGAGTTTGAGAGTCTTCCCTCCTCTTGAGTTTCATGAAATAGCTTGAGAAGGAGAGTTGCTAGTTCTTCTCTGACTGTTTGGGGAAATTCACCAGTAAAGCCATGCAGTACAGGACTTTGTTGGAAGTTTTTCGATTACTGCTTCAATTTCACTAGGTGTAATCTGTCTATTCAGATTCTCTGATTCATTGTGATTTAGTTTTGGAAGATTGTATACTTCTGGGATTTTATCCATTTCATCCAGGTTGTCCAGTTTGTTGGCATATTGTTATTCATAATATTTCCTTACAATCCTTTGTTTATCTTTGGTGTCAGTTGTTATTTCTCCTCTTTCATTTCTCATTTTATAGATTTGGATCCTCTTTTTTTTTTGATGAGTCTGGTTAAAGGTTTCTCAATCTTGTTTATTATTTCAAAGAACAAGCTCTTGGATTCATTAATCTTTTTTATCTTTTTTGACTCTATTTCATTTATTTCTGCTTTGATCTTTGTTATTTCTTTCCTTCTACTCATTATGGGTTTTGTTTGTTGTTCTTTTTCAAGTTACTTTAAGTGTTAAATTAGACTGTTTATTCATGTTTTGTCATATTTTTTGAGATAGACCTGTATGCTATGAATGTTACCCCTAGGATTGATTTCCCTGTGTCCCACAGATTTTAAATTGTTGTGTCCTCATTTTCATTTGTTTCAGTGTATTTTTTAAGACTTTATTTATTTATTTTTAGAGAGGGAATGGAGGGAGAAAGAGAGAGAGACAGAAACATCAATGTGCGGTTGCTGGGGGCCGTGGCCTGCAACCCAGGCATGTACCCTGACTGGGAATCGAACCTGCGACACTTTGAGCCATGTTCAATCCACTGAGCTATGCCAGCCAGGGCTTGTTTCAGTGTATCTTTTGATTTCTTCTTTAATTTTGTTGTTGAGTTATTCTTTTTTAAATAACATTTTATTTAGCTTCCTAGCTTTGCATGTTTTTCAATGTTCTTCCTGTGATTGATTTATAGTTTCATAGCATTGTAGGTGGAGAAGATGCCTGATGTGACTTCAGTCTTCTTCAAATCTACTTAGACCTGTTTTTTGTCCTATAATGTGATCTATCCTAGGAAATGTTCTATGTGCACTTCAAAAGTATTTATTTCTGCTGCTTTGATGTGAAATGCTCTGAAGATCTCAATTAAATCCATTTAATCTAGTGTCTGCTGTCTCCTTGTTAATTTTCTGACTGGAAAATCTATCCATTGAAGTCAATGGGGTGTTAAAATCCCTGACTCTGATTGTATTTCTGTCAGTCTCTCCCATTATGTCCACCAAGATTTGCTTCACACATTTAGGTGCTCCTATGTTGGATGTGTAAATGTTTACTAGCATTATATCCTCTTGTTGTATTGTTTCCTTTATCATTATGTAGTATCCTTTTGTCCCTTTCTATAGCCTTGATTTAAAGTCAGTTTTGTTGGATATAAGTACTGATATCCCAGCTTTTATTTTCTTTCTATTTGCATGAAATATTTTATTCATCCCCTTACTTTTAGTCTGTGCATATTTTTTTTCTGAGACAGGTCTCTTGGAGGTAGCATATTTATGGGTCTTGTTATCTTAACCATTCAGCTGCCCTCTACCTTTTGGTTGTAGCATTTATACCATTTACGTTTAAGGTGATTATCGATAAATACATATTTTGTGCAATTTATTGTTAGACTATTTACCTCTGTTGCTTTTTTTCTCTATCTTTATTCTTTTTTTTTAAGCAAGCCCTTTAATGTTTGTTGCAGTACTGGTTTGGTGTTAACAAACTCCTTTAGCTTTTTCTTCTCTGGGAAGCTTTTTATTTCTCCTTTGATTTTAAATGATAGCCTTGCTGGGTAAAGTAGCTCTGGTTGTAGGTCCTTGCTTTTCATTACCTTGAATATTTCACACCACTCCTTTCTGACTTGAAATGTTTCTGTTGAGAAATCATATGACAATTTGATTTAACTTCTCCCTTGTATTTAACTTCTTGATTTTCTCTTGTGGACTTTATGATTCTTTCCTTGTCTTTAAGCCTTGCCTTTTAATTATGATCTGTCTCATTGTAGAGCTCTTTGAGTCCAACTTGTTCGGGAATTTCTGAACTTCCTGGACTTGTGTGTCTTTTTCCCTTATCAGATTAAGGAAGTTTTCCATCATTATTTCTTCAAATAGTTTCTCAATCTTTTGATTGCTTTCTTGTCTTTCTGGTGTTTTCATGATTAGGATGTTGTTACTGTTGATGTTGTCCAAAATGTTTCTTAAGCTCTCCACATTTTTTAAAAATTCTGTTTGTTTTCTTTCATTGCTCTGCATGGGTGTTTGTTTTTCTACCTTGTCTCTCAAATCACTGATTCAATCTTTGATTCATCTAAACTACTGTTTATTCCTTCTTGTGTACTATTTATTTCATATATTGCATTCTTTATTTCTGTCTGGTCCATTTTTGTTATTTCTCTGTCTTTTTTATAAATGCTGTTGTGTATCCTTATAATAATTACTGTAAACTGTATATGTTAAATTGTTTGCCTCCATTTCATCTAGCTCTTCTGGAGAATTCTTTTATTCTTTCATTTGTGGTCTGTTGCTTCGTATTTCCATTTGAGCTGCTTGTTTGTGTTTGCTTCTATGTATTAGGTAGATCTGCAAAGACTCTGGTATAGGCCTTTGTCAGAAGCTGCTTGTGACTGGCCCTGATTAACCTGTTCAGAACTATCAGTGATCCATAGTTTGTGGCCCTTTCTGCAGGGCCTGTTCATGTGCAGAAAGAACCAGGCTTTGCACCAAGGCTGGCTTTTATCAACACCAAGCACAGAGGATGGTCAGCTAAAGCCTCAGATCTCCTAGAGATCTGCCTCAGTTGTTAAACTAAGAAGTGATATAGCCTCAAGCTGTACTCAGCAGCCAGGCTTAAGTTCCATAGCATAGGGCAGAGAAATTCCTGAAGATGAAGCTATTGTTTCTCCGGAAGCTGATGTCACTTGGAGAGGAATGCTCCACTTGAGAAAATGGCCTTTGTAGTATGAGGAATGACTCAGCAGAGACTCTGGTGGATGTTCAGTTCTCTCCCCAGAGCCACCAATCCCAGACTCTCCTCAAGCACCGCTAGTCCACTCCTCTCTCACTGCCAGAGCCCAGGATATGTGGCTTCAAATGAAATTTTGTGTGTTGGTCCTTTAAGAGGCTCCCTGTGTCTCCAGCTGTCTCTTTCTGGTAGATAAAAACCCCACTGCTTTTCATAGCTGGATATTATCTAGGTTCCTTTCCTGGCTCTTTTTCTATAGGCTGGGAACCCAGCTTGGGATTTAGATATCACACTTCTCAGGGGGAACCTGCATGCTAAAATAGCCCTCTGGAACTTAAGTTGCTATCCATAGGAGCCCAGGCAGGCCTTTCTACCTCCTCTGCACTCCCTACCCATCACATTGTGGTGAGGTGCTTTCTTCTGTCTGTCCTTGTTTACAAGGCTTCTCTCCCACTGGTGTTTGGTTGATTATTCAGGTTGATTTCTCTACAATTTAGTTGTAATTCTGATACAGATCAATCTGATCAGCTCAGTGGAAAAAAGTAAGAAGGGGCCATGAGAGGAGGTTGCCCAAGGCAATGGTAAACAGTCTAGGGCAGGATTGGCTGAGAAGCTGAACACCTCCAGAGTGCATGGAATTATGGACCAGAACATTTAGAATACAAAGAGGGTAGAGACTTGCTCTTGGGTTCTCTTCCTTAAGGATGCCTGGATGATAGTGCTATAGCTGCCTGAATTTCCCAAAGAATATTATTTTGGATGGACTTTGGGTGGGAGAAGAAACTCTAAGCATAGCCTAGGATCAAGTTGGCTTGGCAGAGGGAGGCAGGGTTATTCTTCTTTGGATGTTCTAGAGGGTAATGGCTTTGAGGTAGAAGCCTGCCATTCCTCCAAAATTGCATAGTTTTTGTATCTTATGTTATTTTAGTTTGTAAAATAATCATAGAAATAAGATAATTAAAAACTAACAGAGGAAAATGATAGAACTCAGGTATTAAAGATTTTAGCCTTAATTGATAAACTTAGTAATTAAAGCTGTGACTAATGTATGTGGAAAACTGTTATTCCAAAATTGTGTAGCTTTTAAATAAAGACTCCTTTCCTTTATCACCAAAGCTTTCCTTCTGGAATTTTGCCTAGATGTTGGTGGCAGGCAGCAGGACCCCACTTGTTGTTCAGTAACAATTCCAGGTTGCCCCTGGGAGGAGGTTAGTGTACCTTCCTCTTACTCTTTCACCAACTTGGGTCCCCGCACAGCCTTTTAAAGATCTATAAAATCAAAACAAAATTTAGAGTTTTAAAATATGTTAGAAAAGTAATAAAAATTAAAAAAATTGAAAGCACAAACTTTGCAGCAGTGTACAAAACTGAGTGATCAGTGAATTTTGACTATAAAAAGGTTGCCATAGTGGGAAGGCAAATACCTAGCCAACACAATTTAAGTTTTTCATGCATAAAACAAATTTGAAATGCCAAAACCAAAACTTTATTTGAAAGCTTAATACTAGTACTTCAAACCATTTTCTAAAATGGTTTTCTATTAAAATTAATTCAGCATTTCCATATTTCTCCCTCTCTTCAGTTGAAATATTCTCAGTACAAACATTGTTTCTTATCCCATTTTCATACAGAATTAAGAGTTGTCTGTCTGTATATTTTGCAAGAAATGGAAAAAGGAATATACAGAAAGATTTAGACCCTTTTACTTTTTCAAGCAAAAAACAGATTTCCCCTAGCTTTTCTTGGTAAGGGCTTCCAAGAATATTTGCACATTCTAGAAAAGAGAAAGGAGAGGCACTAGGGTTCTCTTATCTTGTAGTTGTAGATCACTGGGAAATGTGGTGTATAAATCACTGAATAGTGAGTTGTGTAGATCACTGTGCAGTATGGTGTAATCTGTACTGAGACATTTATTTAAATTTAAAAGTCACTACCTTGTGCCTCAT
The DNA here is from genome assembly GCF_004126475.2 of Phyllostomus discolor. Lineage (NCBI taxonomy): Eukaryota > Metazoa > Chordata > Mammalia > Chiroptera > Phyllostomidae > Phyllostomus > Phyllostomus discolor. The sequence goes on from NC_040907.2 coordinate 98,882,994, forward strand.
TGTCAGATGTTTTCTTTGTTAGAGCAATCTACTGTTCAGTGTTTGTTTTTCCTCAGTGTCTTTGAGGATAGCAATCTCAGAACTCAAAAGCCCCTACCTGCCACCCAATGTGCAGGAAAGTTGAGAGTAAAGAATATAAAGGAAGTTATCCTTCCATTGGGTGTTTCACAATCTGGGAGATCAGTAAAACACCAGTATGTTACCAAAAACATCTATGTGAAAGCATAATGAAGACTGAGGTACAACTTTCACCTGAAAATGGAATCAATGAGTGTTGTGAGTTTCTAAGTAAGTAAAGAAAGCAGGATTTGTAAAGGAGGTGGACTTATGATACAGATTTCGTGAAGGAACGGTGATCCAAGTTGTGGGAATAAAAAGTATGTGCAAGGCTTGGTTGACTAAGACATGAGGTTGGAAGCCCATTTCCCTCAACATGTGGTCAAAGAACCATAGGAATATGCACTTTTAACCAATTACCTTCAGTGATCCTAGTGCTGGTTAAATGATGGAGACACTATTGCAAGCAGGTAGAAGCCTGTGGAAGCTAACTGAACAGCCAGAACAGATCGGGGTAGAGGTCATAATGCTAATCACGGGGCAATCAGTCATCCTCAGGCTGCTCTTATGGTCATAAGGACAAAGGGAACTAAAAATAAATTGTGTGATGACATTAAAAACAAAAAGCAAGACATGGTGAAGGAGTCCGAAGCTGTACTGCCACACCAAATCCCCAAAGTCTGTAGTACTTCTTAGCTCCACAAAGCATGCATTTCACCAGATGAAGAACATTCAATGGGGTTTCACTGTCTGGAATTCATCGCAAACTTTTCAGCACAGCATTATTTATCACATCTCCCCACACAAATTCTAGTGCTATCTTCCACCTATTTCTTCACATACCACAGACAAACCCCACCCAGCACCTTTATTCCTTTGCCTATGTTGTCCTCTGCAGCCTCCCAACCTGCTACAAGCCACTGGTGGCCACTCACTTGATCCTTCAACTCCCATCTGAAATTCCAACATCTTCATTAAAGCTTCTTGACCCCCACTGCTGTCTCTTCTCTCCAAATCCTTACACCCTCTTATGGATTTATCACATTGGATTAGCCAAAAAGTCCATTTAGATTTTTCAGTAAAGTGAAAGACAGATTTTTCATTTTCACCAATAACTTTATTGGTTTGGATATTTTGGGTATGTCAGCTATCTCCCTCATGGTATAATGGTGATTGTTCTCAATTAATGTCTCAATTTCATTGCTATCAAATTCAACTGGTTGACCCAAACATGGAGCATCTTCCAGTGAGAAATCTTCAGCACCAGATTTTGCAAACCACTTTTGGCACATTCAATCAGTCATAGTACCTTCTCCACATGGTGTACACATCTTTTTTTTTTTTAATTTCAATTGTGTTTTTACCTATCTTAAAATAATAAAGCAAAATATGTCAAAAACTTTGTGTATTTTCTTCCATCTTCAAGATTAAAATGGCTATAAAAATTCGCCAATTTTGATACATTTTTAAATGCACATTGATGTGACAGCTATCCCAATACAATCTAACAAAATTGTTTTGAATGAAGTTAAAGACAACTAAGTGCTATTAAAACCATCTTATGAAAAAAAAAAACAAACCAACTTTTTAGCCAACCCAATACATTGGGTTCTGATTATTTGTGTGTGCACTAAACTGTCTCTCTTCCTGGGCTGAGGAGTACCTGAGAATGTATTCTCCATCTTCATCAGCATTGAATTCCTGTTTGGAAACTTAAAGAACAGTGTTTATATTGCAGATGCTCAATAAATATTCAATTAACTAAGCTAGACTCGGTACATCTTAAAAGTCAAATATGTTACATATAATGAAAAATGGTGTATATTGCAAAACTGTCCAGCTTAATGGAAGCATGAATAATCTCATTGATGCCCCAACTGGTGTGGCTCTCAGGTGGTTGGGCATCATCCCACAAAGCAAAAGGTTGCCAAGTATGATTCCCGGTCAGGGCATATGCCTGGTTTGCAGGTTTGTCCCCAGTCATAGCACATACGAGAGGCAACTGGTCATGTTTCTCACATAGATGATTCTCTCCCTTTCTTTCTTCTTCTTCTTCTCTCCTCTCTCTAAAACTAAATAAATAAAATCTTTATAAATATTTCATTGAGATATGAGGACCTTGTAGGACACACCTTCACTATTAAACGGAGCAGCCATCCCTTCTCTGGGATTCCCTGTGATTTGCAAAGCAAACTCGGTCCTCTCTCACCCACTCCATTCTGGACCCTTCATACTTAAGGCACTGACAGCACCAATTGGTAACTACTCAGAGAGGCAGAAACCCCAGTCAACTAGTCTCTTTGTCTGGAAACAGGTCTATTCATGGAAACTGCATATTCAAGGTACCAGTGAGTCCCAGATGAGAGAGTGAACAAAATGATTGATTACCCATTTCTTCAAGATCACTATTTGAAACAAAAAGCCTGATTATCAAACCATTCACACACATACACACACACACACACACACACTGAGCTGATGGCATCTTCTGATTATGAACAGAAGATTTTATGTTGATTTCTTCCTGGGTGGTATGTTCCCAGGCCTCCAAGGCATGTATGATTACACTTGACAGAGAGGCCTTCAAACCAGGGTTCCCTAATTTTTAAATCGGTCATGTAGTGCTTTAGGAAGGAGTTGTTGGGCTACCTGAGGCATATACCTTTGGGGACTCAAGGACTCTGGACTTCTGGGTTGGAAAAAAGTTGATTTTATCAGCTCAGCACAATCTGAGGAAGTTTGAAAAACTCCAAATGCCTCTGACAGGCTCATCTTTTGATTGAATTTAGAAATCTTCTGTTGCTTCCAGCTGACCATTTCTAAAGTATCTAACCCTTGTAGCTTACTAAAGCCATGAGCTGTGATTGATGTGCACAATACAAAGACAAAACATATAAATCTTTATTCCTCTCAGGAAGAACTGCAGTGTGTTTTCTCTACAAACAATTATATAAAGTATTGCAACAGTGAGACTCTAGTGAGATCAAAAATATAATTTTCAACTTTTCCTTTTTTTCCAAATACCCCTGTGGCTGTAAACAGACAGAAAAATAAAAATAATTTGTGCCAACACAAAGGAGGTCAATAGTTCTTAAATATTTTTTGCCCATTTTATTGATCTAAAGATAAGAAACAAGGAACTTCATCTGACTGTAGGGCAGAAACACTCAGCTCACTTTGAAGAAACTGGTCCAACTATAAAGTTAAAGTAGAAGAAAAAGAAAACACTTATGGTCAGAGAGAAACTGTTATAAATTAGAGAAGATTCCTTCTGTGGGTGAAGGGATGGGTGGGGCCATCAGGTCCTCCCTGCATGTGGGCTGTGAGGACAGGCATAGCAGTCCACACTTCCTCACTCTCACCTTCACCTGGGCCCTCTTGCTCAGCCTGATCTCTGCTGTCCTTCATCCTGTATAGTCTCCAAGAGTTTGTAATGAATTCTGTTTATATTTGACATTATTTTTTACATTTTCATGTAGAATACTCTCAACTACAAAGAGGGGGAAATATACAGTATAGTAAAAATGCAGAAATGCAAGGGTTTCTGGTTGAAGAATAAATCAGAGTAAACTTTTGTGGAAAGTAGTTTTTGAACTGATAATGGTTTTCAACCAAGGAACTAGCCCGAAATGTGAACAGATGTTCAATCACAATATGCTCATTGAAGCATCAGAGACACTGCAACCCCCTGCAAACTTAAAACTTTACAGTGGTGGAAGCCCAGTCGCCAAAGATTAGTTAAGGAGAAAATTAATGTTTTATGCTGATAGGCATAGAAATCAGCTGGAAGTGTGTGTCAGGCACTTTGGAAGGCTTTATTCTTTTAATTTGTATACCAACCTTATGGGATACTTACATTTCTATTTCCATTTTCTCATTGACAAACAGTGGCACAGAAAGTTAAAGTCAAATTTGTATAACAAGTTAGTAGTTAGTAGAGCAGAGGTGTACACCCAAGCATTTCAAGTCCAGAATCTGAGTACTTACCACTTTCTCTTACTGAAAGAGAATGCCTCTGCTGCACACATGCAAACACAACCCATTGTTCATTGAGACCCACTGTCATAATGAGCCATGAGTTTTCCTGGAAGGAATGAGGTATAGTCTTCTTGGTGATGAGGGTGAAAAATGCCTGAGAGCTGTTGGCCTATTCAAGGAAGGTCCCAGAAAACAGCAGGCCCTCACATTTCCCTGGAATTCCCACCTCAATATAATGATGTATCTTTATAATTTCACCTCTAATATTTCTACCTACCTTAATAAACATGGTGCTAGCAGAACTGATTTATTATATTTTTAAATGAATAAGAAGCAAATGGGATCTCTGGGTCAAAATTTTTACCATCAATTCATTTCCAAAACCTACCCTGAGCCAGGCACTGTGCTGTTGGCTGGTGCTATGGGGACTTAATGCATGACCCAGTCCTTAAGGAGCTCAGCATCCAGTCTAGAAAAAAAGACACGTACTGTATTTTGCCACATATAGTGCAGTTTTTGCCCAAATTTTTAGGGAAAAATAAGGATGCACATTATGCATGGGTAGTACTAATTCTGTATCCATATAAATGTTTTTAAGTCTTTATTTATCCTTATGCATTAAAAGTGTAACTCTGGAAAGCATTAATGATATCCATATGCAAAATAATACACTGAAATACAATAGTTTTGTTTCTAAATATAAATAAATAATTGAATTTAAAAATTAAAATGAAAGATTTTTTTCCTGAAAGTTTGAGCCAAAAACATGACACCGTGCACAGAAACACATTGTATAGAGCAAAATATGCTAAATTATTCTAGCCATCATTGGTGATCTTAAAAGGAACAAAATGCTGCAAATATTTAGGAGCTGTGAGGATCTTAGTTCATATCAAATCCTCAATATCCTTTTATTAATGCCGTGCTCTCAATATTTTTTCACAAGATATCCTCTTGTTCAAAGAAGCAGAATTTATGTTAATGTTTCCTTAAGGAAAGATTCTGGTTAGTTGATCTTGATACAATTGACTTTTTAGTACCTGTTTAATGTATGTTAATATTTGAATCAATCACTTCTTCACTAAGCATTCATCAATTAAGCTTTAGAGAAAAAATCAAATTGGATTTAATTATTTTGAGTGGGTAAAAGTAATGTACAAATGAAATACCAGATGAAAAACATTTTTAAAAAGCATATTAACCACACAAAGATACCTGAAAATATATTTTCATCACATAAAAATATAACACATGATATACTTTAGAATTTTAGGTCCTTTGTGGAGGCATACAAAGTTAAAATATTTACTCTGATCTATCTGAACACATAATTCACAAAAACATCACTTTGGTCAATTTCTAAGCACTAATATCATAATAGCAATTTTTAAATTAAGTCTCCATTGAAACAAAGGTTATCAGCTTGTTGTCTTTTTGGAGATGAGCTGGTATTTCACAGGTAAGAAAAGTTAGAAACAAAAATCTGTGATTTAAGGGCTTTCTCATCACCTGCAAGAACACTCAGGCTCTCCCTCCCTCTTCATATTGTATGAGAAGCAATACAGGGGATGAGAACATGTTATCCCTAAATATGCCACTTTAACATAAGGATTATTTTGAGCCAAAGGCATTTGAGCAACAGAAGATGCAAGAAAAATTTTACCCCCGCCCCCTTTCTGCTTAACAGTAGGAGCACATTTCCCTTTGTGAAGGTGTTTCTCCTCCCCTTTCCTTTAACAGGAGGAGAATATCTATCAGCTCTGGAGATAGACTATTAGCATGTATTTGGATCTACATTAAAATCTTTACTGAAAATTCTATTTTCTAGTAGTTTCACACAACTTACTACCTTCAGAAACTCAATCACCTAAAGAAAGTACCCTTTACCTTTGTCTATCGCTTCTCCATATTTACTGGTCTTTATTAGGATGTATATAAGCTCCAAATTCTAACCATCTCTGTGAGTTACACATTGCTTGAGTTCTCCCAGGTGTATGTGAATGGCATGAATAAATAAACACATTTTCTCCCTCTTGTCTTTTATCAGTTTGATTTACTAGCCCCAGTCAATAAACATAAGAGAGTAGAGGAAGAGATTTTCCTTTCCCTTATATTAACAATACTTTTTTTTTTCAGTCAGCCCAGGTACAAAAACAATTGGTTAAGGGCATTATTGAGAGAATTTGGGAAGTTGTCAAGCTGGCACTCTTACATAATGAACCTGTGGCAGGGGACAAGATACTGTTATCAAATGGCCCCCCGTTCTCCCCCAGAGTCCATTTGTACTAGGTTTGCCTTGCTTGCCACCCTTAGGAATTGGAATTATGGCTTTCAATACCAAAGTTTAGTGAAAGGAAAGGAACTATTTATTCAAAAGTTATACAGACTTAGAGTAATGACTTAATGTCTTTGTTAAAATCCCAAAGTCCCTTAAAACACCCACAAACACACACAATCCTTCCTTCTTCCCTTTGCCCAGTCATGGGTACTGTATCTCAGGAAAAAAAAATAGAAGTCTGTGGATCAGCTAGCCCCTGATTCTTCCCAGTAATCCATGCTCGGCTGGCAGGCCTTCCATGGTTCCCAGCACCATCAGCTGTGTCGCTGTGATCTCCAGCTCTTAATCCAAAACCACATGGCACCTTCTCATGGCCTACCAGCAGGAGTTCTTTCACCCTTTTCCTTCTCTCAATGTCTCTCATTCTTCCAAACTGTGAAGAGAGAGCTCTGCATGGATGCTACATTTTGCTTTCTTGCTTCCTAAGCCCTGTGGTTAAGGGAGCCCTAAAACCACATGGTTAGTCCCCAAAACCACATGGTCTGTCCTGCATGGCTGCCACACCTGGGTCTAAATCCCCATATAAATCTTCCTCTGCATCCCCATTTCTGGCTCCTCCCGCAATCGGCTACACCTGTCAGCACTCCCATATTTCTCCAGCCTTTCTGGACTGCCATAGTAAGTCTGGGCAGGCATGGCCCCATGGCATGGAGCAAACCACCTCAGAGCTTTCATGCAGGTGTTATTACCAGGGGGAGGTGCCTCTCAATTATGTCATAGGTCAAAGTCACTCCCATCTCCCTAGCTCAAAGCAAGGCCACAGCGACTTAACATATCTATGAAACTAACCAGCTGTTATAGATATGTTAAGTAACTATTTTTGAATATTAGATATAAAGCTGGTCAAATTGTTCACATGCAAAATAACTCTCAATGGCCCTGCTCTATGTGTCCCATCCCCCAGTTAAGGCTTGTGGGGGTGAGGACATCTATATACTTTTAGTATTTCCTGGACATCCCGAGTTCTGGACCCCATTACAAATCCCTCTTTGGGGGACCCTGGATACACCCTATTCCAGCACCACTGGATAAACATCTATGTACCTATATGCATATGCCTCTCTAATATGGGATCTCAGAAGTAGCACTATTGGCTCTTAGAAAAGCTTTGTCCAGAATGGGTGGGAGTTGCAAAAGGATTATCATGCTCACTCACACCCTACCACTTTTTGACTCTCTGACTTCAGCCTGTCCATCCTGAACCTTAGCATCCTCATCAATAGAAAAGGTAATAATATTCACATTATAAGATTGTGAGGAAGATTAAACGGCATCTATGTATGAAATGCACCATATTTAACATGAGTTAGCCACTTCCTGCTCTTCCTAACACTCTTGATGAGATGAATTCCCAAGGGCAGTAGATGAAGGAGAATGAGCTGATAATTCTTCACTGTGTTCTAATGCCAGACAAAATGCATTAACTATGGAAATTTTGAAATAACAATACAAATGCAATATTCCCAGATGGGTTCTTTTGTCATTCTCAAACTAGTGCTATGACTATCTTATTATCTGATGTTCAAAATGATCCTGCTGCATGATCCTTAAAGATGAATCGTCCATAGATGAAAGAATAGATTTAAAGATAAAGTGTGGAAACATGTCACCATAGTAAGTCAGGAAGATGATGATAAAGTATTTAGCTGTGAAAGGAGGGGGAAAAAACCCTTTTAAATGTTTTATTTCCAGTGAGGTGATGGTGGTCTCACAGCCTCTGCATGTGTGTTTGTGTTTTTGAGAAGCATACAGAATGAACAAACAGGTAGGAGAAAAGAACAAGAGCTGGCTGAGGCAGAGACCCAAAGATATAGGCTGAAGGAAGAAAAGGATACCTATGCAGTATCTCTACCACTTCAATATGTACAACCTCTGGCGAGAAATTCATCACAGATGAGTACCTTTCTTGCAGCCTCTACACCACCCCACCACATGTGAAAGCCTGGTATGAGGGCCTTTCTGTGGATAAGGAAGGCAAAAACAGGCAAGACTGCTTAAGATCAGAAGCTGAAGGGAAGCAAAAACAAGGTAATCATGGGAATTCCAAGGCTGCTTGTGTCTGACAGAAAATGAAGGAACTATAATTCGTTCATGGTTGACAACTGCAGAAACATGAGACCCTGAGCAGGCTATGTCAAAAAGCAAAATTACTCTATCTTGTTTCTTACACTGAGAAAACTCAGGAGTGGGGTGAAGGACAATGAGCCATACTCCTGGCCCTCTGTTCAGTCACAGTGCAATTTAATACTTTACTTGTACTGCACCCAGCAGTGAGATCCTTCCAGAAACCTATTAATGATACATAAGCTGAATTTGCAGAACAGCTTGGAAGATAATGACAAAATATAATACATTTTTAATATCTAAAACAGAAAATACCTGGTCTGAATAAATATTGCTTTGGTTGCTTCATCAAAACAGATTATTTATGAACCTGTGACTTTTAATATTAGTGTTGTTACTGAACTCAAGTGGTTCTCCACTTGAGGTGTTCTATTCAAGAATATAACATGGTTGTCACAATGCAGTTTTCTTTACTTTCAGCAAGTAAAGAAGGCAGTGGCTTATATCCAAAGTTCTGTCTTCCCAAGACATACTTAGCCATTTTTTATATACACTATTAAATCAATTAGATGTCGATCTCTTCTTTATACTTGGCTATACTTATCCAGTTGGGTTTCTGTTAAGCTTATCCTGTTTATAGCTGTTTAGAACATTAACATTTTAACATTTAGCAAGAATAACATTTAGTAAGAACTTCCCAAACCTTGTCCTATGTAATAGTGTCAAGGTATAGTTTTGTTTATTATTTCTTAATTTAACTCCATTTCAAGAATAATTAACTATGTTTTTATATATTCTTCTATTACATTAATATTAAAGGCTATACAATATTTGATTGTATCCACTGAATAAATATGTTAGCATAAATTGGACCAGTACCCTATTTTTAAATACTCAAGTTACTTCTTTTATTAATATTAAAAAATTTTCAGCCCTGGCTGGTGTAGCTCAGTGGATTGAGTGCAAGCTTCGAACCAAAGTGTCGCAGGTTCAATTCCCAGTCAGGGTACATGCCTGGGTTGCAGGCCATGACCCCCAGCACCCACACGTTGATGTTTCTCTCTCTATCTCTATCTCCCTCCCTTCCCTCTCTAAAAATAAATAAAATAAAAACATCTTAAAAAAAAATTTCACCCTGGCTGGTGTGCCTTAGTTGTTTGGGCATTGCCCTGCAAAGCAAAAGGTCACAGGTTTGATTTCTGGTCACGGCCCATGCCTGGGTTGCATGTCTGGTCTTAGTAGAAGCATATACAAGAGGCAACCAATCACCATTCTCTCTCACATTGATGTTTATCTTCTTTTCTGTCTTCTTCCTTCCCCCTTTTTCTAAAATGAAAAACCATGTCCTTGAGTGAGGTTTAAATATATATAAATAGATCTGTCTAGAAAAAACTCTAGCCATTGTTAATATAAAAAGAATGGTTTATACAACAATGATTAACCTGGCAGCCAAGGAGAGTGAACTGGAATGTGCATGTATGAACAATGATGACTTCACTGTACTAATGAGTGGATGCAGTAGACCTTATTGAGTGAGCATGTGTACTATGTGGCTGTTGCATTCACAATGACTGAGTGAGTGGAGCAATGGATCTGCATCAAATTTTGTATTAAGATTGAATAGTCCTCCACAGAAACTATCTGGATGATTCAGAAGGGTGTAGCTATGGACAACTGGGATTGGCAGCTTCATCATGGCAATGTAACCTCTCATGCATCATGTCTCATGAAGAAGTTTTTGGTGAGACATCAAATCACCCAGGTGACTTAGCCCCCTACCATCCAGATTTGGTGCCCTGAGATTCAAGAAAATACAATGGGCAGCTGATGGTGACTGGGAGAACTATGTGAGGTCCTAAGGTGCCTACTTGGAAGGTGACTGAGGCATTATTGTCCTATATATCATGTTTCTTGTATCTTCTTCAGTAAGTGTCTCTATTTTTCATATTACATGACTGGATACCTTCTAGACAGACATTTTATACAACTCAACAAAAAACATACAATCCAGTTAATAAATGGGCAAAGAATATAAATAAAAATTTCATCTAAAGATACGTATAGGTGACCAATAGACATATAAAAGGATAATTAACATCATTAATCATCAGAACATTTCAAATTAAAACTACAATGTGATATTACCTCACACCTGTCAAAATGACTATCATCAATAAATCAACAAACAAGAAGTCTGGGGAAGGATGTGGAGAAAAGGGAACTCTTGTGCAACTGTTGTTAAGAATGCAAATTGGGGCAGCCACTGTAGAAGGCAGTATGAAGTTACCTCAAAAAATTAAAATGGAGCTGCCTTGCCCTATCCATGTAGCTCAGTTAGTTAGAGGGTTGTCCCAATATGCAAAGATTTTGGGTTTGATCCCTGGTCAGGGCATATGCAAGAGTCAACCAATGAATGCATAAATAGGTGGAACAACAAATTAATGTCTGTCTGTCTGCCTCTCTCTCCCCCTCCCTCCCTCTCTGTCTCTCTCTCTATCTCTGAAAATCAACTTAAAAATTGGAAATACCTTATGACGCAGTAATTCCACTTCTGGAAATATATCTGACAAAACACAAAGCATTTATTCAAAAGAATATATGCTCCCCTATATTCATTATACCATTATTTGCAATAGCCAATATTTACAAGCAGCCCAAGTGTCCATCAGTATATGAGTGAATTAAAAAGCTGTGGTACATTTATACAATGGAATATCCTTTGTCCACAAAAAAGAAAAAAAAAACTTACCTCTTTTGACAGCATAGACGGACCTGGAGAACGTTATTCTAAGTGATATATGCCAGTCAAAAAAAGACAAATACCATATGATTACACTCATATGTGGAATTTAATAAACAAAATAAACTAACAACCAAAATAGAAACAGACTCATATATAGAGAACACACTGACACCTTTCAGAGGAGAGGGGTGTTGTGCAGGTGGGTGAGAAAGGTGAAAAGATTAAGGAAAAAAAACTCATAGACACAAACAGTATGGGTATTACCAGAGGAAAAGCAGGTGGGGGGAGGTAGAAGGTTGTATAGGGTAGATAAATGGTTACATAAGGAGACTTGACTTTGGGTTATGACCATACAATACAATATATAGATGATGTATTATAGAATTGTATACCTGAAACCTATTTAATTCTACTAACCAATATATTCCCAATAAATACAATAAAAAGGAATATATTTAAAATTTAAAAATAAACACACAAGGTAAAATTCGCTCTGTCTGGCATTCAATCACATTGACAATCATATAAAAGTAAAACAATATAAATCATAATAAAGAGAATAATCAATTAATTTAAACTGGTCCCAGAAATGACACAAAGGTTAGGATTAGCAGCCAAGAATTTATTACAACTATATTAAATTTATATAAAAGATAAAAAAGACATGAAAGGTATGAAAAGATCAAATCAAATAACCACAAGCCTTATAATAAAATTTTTAAAAAGCATTAATTAAAAAATATATTGAAAGCATCAGAAAAATAAAGACACACATACACAAGAACTTAAGGATGACAGATTTCTTGTAGGAATCAATGCAAATGATAGGACAGTAGGGCAACATCTTTAAGGTACTGAAAGAAAAATTTCTCAGGAGCGGGAAGATGGTGGCATGGTAGGAGGCAGTGGATTTCCCTTCCCCCTACAAATGGGAGAGAAACTGGCCGACCTGGGGAGGAACAGAGCAAGGGTCCAACAATATTGCAACATTTATAAAAATAGGACATCAAAAATGGTAGTGGGCATTGAAAAACCAGATGGTAAGGAGACTGCTTCAGGATAATAAGGGCCCAGGGATCACCATGGGGACCAAGGAGGTTGCAGCCCCCAAGCCTGGTGCTGCCCCGTCTGCCTCAGGGCACCCAAGAGAGAGCAGAGTCAACTGCTGCTTCCTCTCCGGCCAAATAAGGATTGAGCAGCACCGCCGGAGGCCTTGTTGCTTGAAGGCACAGAGAGGGGAGAGAGGACTGAGAGAGAATCACTCAGGGTCTGCGAGAACCCATGTATAGCCCTGGGAAGAGTGAGTGCCCCAGCCAGCGCAACCAAGGTCAGCCTGGCCGTCAGCCCGCACTCCCAACTCGGAGACAGTGTAGTTTTGTGGAAGACCGAGACCCCACAGCCCTGAAAAAGGAAAGGGCGTGGGCGTTCTAGGGATTCTGAAGCCCAGGGCAGTAAACTCGGTGAAGTGCGTGCCCCCTCAGGACTCCCGGATCTCACACAGTGAACCCAGAAAAGACATGGGCACTTTGCGGGTTCCTGGAGGCCCTGGCAGGAAATTGGAGGAAGTGTGCACCTCCTCGGAATCCCAGAGTTTACACTACGAACCTGGAAAAGACGTGGGTATTCTGCGGACCCCGGAGACCAGGAGACTGCAGCGGTGAGCTGTGGAGAGCGTGCTTGGGAACGCACAGACCCACACCCTGGGACCTGCAGAGAAACATCTGACCAGTTCTGGGGAGAGCACGTGGCTAGTCCTGGGGACAGTACCGGAGAGACTGACTAAGTTCTGGCTGGGAAGAGTGAAAAGCATTCCAATCGCCTCTCAGCCTGCTGAAGCCAGCAAGACCAGAAAAACTGCTTTTGCCAGTTAGAAACCAACAAGAGGGTTTGTTGTTGTTGTGGCTGTCATTGTTGGTTTGGTTTTATCTTTTTTGTAAGTAACTTTTTATTTTTTAATTCTTATTATTTTTATATTTCTCAATTCCTTATGTTTTTCTTCCTTTCATCCTAGTGTCATTCCTTCCATTCCAAATTTATCTCTCCTGCATTCCATCTTCTGTTTTTTTTTCCTTTTTTTTTTGACCCTGCAAGTTACTGCAAATTTGTATTATCTTTTTCTCATTATTCTTACATTTTTTATTTTAATAGTATTTTGGTATTCCTTTTCTTTTTGTATAGTCTTCTTTGCTTAGCTGGTTATACTGAATCATTTGATAGGTTTCCCCTGTTATCTCATTCATGGTGTGTTGCTAATTTACTGCCCTTCATTTGTATTCCATTAGTACACCACTCAAGGTTCTATACTCCCTATTACTGATATCTAGATTTCATAGATTTTGTCTTATGATTGTTGTTCTAATATTACTGTAAATAAGACCTATTCCATACAATTGTAAATACTATACAACACCCCTCCCAGATCTCAGCCCACATCAAGATTTCCCAAACTCTATTATTGTAGTGGTTAACTCTATTCTCTTACACACTACTCATATTTACTATTCTTTACTCCCACCCTACCTCAGAATCTGACCTCCCACAGCCTCACTGCTTTCTAGATACAACTCACAATCCTTTTCTCCCCAATAATAGTCTTATCTTCTTTCCATCCTTTCTGAAACGTGGCTAGTGGGGTGGAAGATCACGGTTAACACTACACATAGCCAAAGGATATCCTATCTCTTCTCTACTGGCTGCTACTGTGAATATCATAGAATACTATCTTTCAGTCTTAAACCATTTTGCCTTACTCCTCCAACTGATCACACAAAAGAGCAGGGGGAAGCTGTAAACACCAGGATACACGAAGGAGACTGCACCATTGAATCCCACAGGGTCTTACCATAGAAGTTCATACCATAAACCTAGGGAACCAGAACAGATCAATTTAAGAAACAGAGGCTAACAAGAAGAGTTTCACGAACAATGAGAAGACAAAGAAACAATCCCCAAATGAGGGAAAAGAGGAAACCTCAGAAAGATTGCTAAATGAAATAGAAGCAACTCAACTATCAGATACTGAGTACAAAACAATGATTATCAGGAAGCTCAATGAGATCACAATGAGCTACCAGAAACTACAGGGAAGCTACAATGAACTCACTGAAAATAATATCAACATGAAAAAGGAAATAGAAACTATCAACAAGGGTCAAGAGGAAATGAAGAATGCAATTTCTGAACGGAAGAACACAACAGAAGGAATGAAAAGCAGGATCGATGAAGCAGAAGATCGGATCAGTCAATTGGAGGACAAAGTACAAGAAAACACCCAGAAAGAGAAAGAAAAGGAAAAGAGGCTCAGAAATAATGAAAAGGGATTAAGAGAAATGCAACACAATATGGAACGTAATAATATCCGTATAATAGAGATACCAGAAAGAGAAGAAGAAGAGCAAGGGATAGAAAACCCATTTGAAAAAATAATGAGGGAAAACTTCCCTAATTTGATGAGAGAAAAAGTCACACAAATCCAGAAAACAAAGAGAGTCCCAATCAAAAGGAACCCAAAAAGGCCCACCTCAAGACACATCATAATTAAAATGGCAAAATTTCAAGACAAAGAATATTAAAGGCAGCAAGGGAGAAACAGGAAGTAATATACAAGGGAGCCCCAATAAAGCTAGCAGTTGACTTCTCAATGGAAACACTCTAAGCCAGAGGAGAATGGCAGGAAATACTCCAAGTAATGAGAACCAGAGGTCTGCAGCCAAGGCTACTGTACCCAGCAAGGCTGTCAATCAAGATAGAAGGCCAAATAAGAAGCTTCCCAGACAAAAAAGTCTAAAAGAATACACCTCCACCAAACCAGCTCTGCAAGACATACTAAAGGGACTGCTATAAGGAAGGGAAGGAAAAGAGAGAGAGAGAGGAACACAGACATGTAAATGGCAATGAATAAGAACCTATCAATAATAACATTGGTAAATTGATTAAATGTTCCAATCAAAAGAGGTAGAATAGTTGAATGGATAAGAAAGCATGACCCACACATATGCTGCCTACAAGAGACCCACCTCAGGATAAAAGACCTGCACAGGCTGAAAGTGAAGGGCTGGAAACAAATTTTCCTAGCAAATGGACAGGAAAAAAAGCGGGGGTAGCAATACTCATATCAGACAAAATAGATTTCCAAAAAAGGGCCATAAAGAGAGACCCAGGAGGTCACTTCATAATACTCAAGGGAAGAATCCACCAAGAAAACATAAATATTATAAATATATAAGCACCCAACATAGGAGCACCCAAATACATAAAGAACATCTTAGAGGACTTCAAGAAAGATATTGACAGCAACACAATTATAGTAGGGGATTTTAACACCCCACTTGCAAAAATGGGCAGCCGTTCCAAGCAAAATGTCAACCAAGATATTGAGACATTGAACAATGCCCTAGAAGAAATGGACTTAACTGATATATACAGGGCCCTCCATCCCAAAGAAGTTAATACACACTTTTTTCAAATGTACATGGAAGATTTTGAAAGATAGACCACACTATGGAATACAAAACAAGCCCCAACGATTTCAAGAAAATTGAAATCATACCAAGCATTTTCTCAGATCACAGGGGACTGAAATTAGAAACCAACCCAAAGGAAAAAAAACCCAAATACTCAAAATCATGGCAATTAAATAGCATGCGATTAAACAATGAATTACGAAAGAAATCAAAAGATTTCTGGAAACAAATGAAAAAATAAGCTCACAACAACCCAATACTTAGGGACACAGCTAAAGCAGTCCTGAGAGGGGTGTTCATAGCGATATAAGCATACCCAAAAAAAGATAGAAACATTCCAAACAAATAACTTAACCCTACATCTACAAGGACTCGAGGAACAACAACAAAGACAGCCCAGAACAGGCAGAAACAAGGAAATAACCAAGATCAGAGCAGAATTAAATGGCATAGAGACTAAAAGCACAATTCTAAGAATAAATGAATCCAGCAGCTGGTTCTTTGAAAAGATAAACAAAATTGACAACCTTTTAAGCAGACTCATCAAGAAAAAAAAGAAAGAAGACCCATATAAACACAATCAGAAATGAAAGAGGAGAGATTACAACAGATACCACAGAAATACAAAGGACTGTAAGAAATTACTATGAAGAACTGTATTTCAAGAAATTTGAAAACCTAGGTGAAATGGACAAATTTCTATAAAAATATAATCTTCCAAAACTCAATGAAAAAGAAGCAGAAAGCCTGAACAGACCAATAACACCTGATGAAATTGAAACAGTAATTAAAATGTTTCTGACACACAAAAGCCCTGGATCAGATGGTTTCACAGGAGAATTTAAAAAGCATTTAAGGAAGAGCTAACCCCTATCCTTCACAGACTATTCCAAAAAATTCAAAAAGAAGAAAGACACCGAAACTCTTTTTATGAGGCCTGCATCATCCTAATCCATGCTGGTGAACACAGATGCTAAAATTCTCAACAAAATACTGCAAACCACATCCAACAATATGTTAAAAAGATCATACACCATGACTAAGTGGGATTCATTCCAGGGATGCAAGGATGGTACAGTATTCACAAATCAATAAATGTAACACATCACATAAACAAAACAAAAGACAAAAATCAAATGATCATATCAATATATGCAGAAAAATTACTTGACAAAGTACAGCACCCCTTTATGATAAAAACATTCAGCAAAGTGGGAATAGAGAGAGCATTCCTCAACATAATAAAGGCCATATACGAGAGATGTACAGCTAACATCATACTCAATAGGCAAAATTTAAAATCTTTTCCACTAAGATCAGGAACAAGACAAGGATGCCCACTTTCACCACTTCTATTCAATACAGTACTGGAAGTTTTAGCCACAGTGATCACACAAGAAAAAGAAATAAAAGGCATTCAAATCGGAAAGGAGGAAACAAAACTGTCACTGTTTGCAGATGACATGATAATGTACATAGAAAATCCTACAGACTCCACCAAAAAACAGCTTGACCTAATAAATGAATTTGGCAGACCTCAGGGATACAAAGTCAATATCCTGAAATCAAAGGCATTTCTGTACACTGACAATGAAACAGCAGAAGCAGAAATCAAGAAAAAAAATCCCATTTGAAATAGCAAAAAGAAAAATAAGATCCCTAGGAATAAACCTAACCAAAGAGGTAAAAGACCTGTATTCAGAAAACTACATAACACTGAGGAAAGAAATCAAGGAAGACACAAACAAATGGGATAATATACCGTGTTTATGGATTGGAAGAATTAACATCATCAAAATGTCTATATTACCCAAAGCAATTTACACATTCAATGCAATACCTATTAAAGTGCTGATGATATATTTCACAGACATAGAACAAACACTTCAAAAATTTATATAGAACCATAAATTACACCGAATAGCTGCTGCAATTTGGAGAAAGAAGAGTAAAGTAGGAGGGATCACAATACCTGATACTAAACTATATTATAAGGCCACTCTAATCAAAACAGCCTGGTAGTGTCATAAAAACAGCACATGGACCAATGGAACACAACAGAGGGCCCAGAAATAAACTCAAGTCTCTATGGTCAATTAATATTTGACAAAGGGAGCAGCAACATAAAATGGAGTAAAAATAGTCTCTTCAACAAATGGTGTTGGGAGAACTGGACAGCTACCTGCAAAAAAATAAATAAACTTGAGCACCAACTTACACCTTACACAAAAATAAATTCAAGGTGGATAAAAGACTTAAATATAAACTGTGACACCACTAAAATCCTAAAGGAGAATGTAGGTAGGAAAATCTCAGACATTTCACACAGAAACATTTTTATTGACATGTCTCCTAGAACAAGGGACATAAAGGAAAGAATAAACAAATGGGACCTCATTGAAATAAAAAGCCTCTACACGGCTAAAGAAAACAGTATTAAAATAAAAAGAGAACCAACTGTATGGGAAAACATATTTGCCAATGATACCTCAGACAAGAGTT
Organism: Phyllostomus discolor; assembly: GCF_004126475.2. NCBI lineage: Eukaryota > Metazoa > Chordata > Mammalia > Chiroptera > Phyllostomidae > Phyllostomus > Phyllostomus discolor. The sequence goes on from NC_040907.2 coordinate 98,901,139, forward strand.
TAATCTCCAAAATATATAAAAAACTTACATGATTCCACTTTAAGAAGACAAAGAACCCAATTAAAAAATGGGCAAAGGACTTGAACAGACACTTCTCCAAGGAGGACATACAGAGGATCCAAAGACACATGAAAAGATTTTCAATATTGCTAGCCATCAGGGAGATGTAAATTAAAACCACAATGAGATACCACTTCACACCAGACAACATGGTCATCATAAACAAAGCAACAAACAATTGTTGGAGAGGCTGTGGAGAAAAGGGGACCCTAGTACACTGTTGGCGGGACTGCAGACTGGTACAACCACTATGGAAAACAGTATGGAACTTCCTCAGAACACTAAAAATGGATCTGCTTTTTAACCCAGCAATTCCACTGCTGGGACTATATCCTAAGAATCCTGAAACACCAATCCAAAAGAACCTTTGCACCCCAATGCTCATAGCAGCACAATTTACAATAGCTAAGTGCTGGAAGCAACCTAAATGCCCATCAGTAAATGAATGCGTCAAAAAACTGTGGTACATTTACACAATGGAATTCTATGCAGCAGAAAGAAAGAAGGAGCTCCTACCCTTTGCAACAGCATGGATGCAACTGGAAAGCATTAATCTAAGCAAAAGAAGCCAGGCAGTGAAAGACAAATACCATATGATCTCACCTTTAACAGGAACCTAAACTACAAAGCAAAGAAACAAGCAAAATATAGTTAAAGACACTGAAATAGAGGGCAGGCTGACAGTGACCAGAGGGGAGTAAAGAGGGATTTTCAGGGGAGATTGGGAAGAGTTTACAGGAACAAATATAAAGGACACATGGACAAAAACTAGGGCAGGTGGTAATGGGAGGGAGGTGGGGAAGGTTGGGTGGGTGGGTTGGAATGGGAGTAAAAGGCAGAAAACTGTACTTGAACAATGATTAAAATAATTTTAGAAATTTCTCAACCTAGAAATCTATACTGAGAGAAAATACATTTCATAAACTAAGGCAGTTCTCTAAGGCATGTATACAAATGACTAATAAGCACATCAAGGGCTGTCTAACATTGTTGGTCATTACAAGAATGCAAAACAAAACAATAATGAGATATGTTTCCCACCCACTATGATGGCCATAATCAAAAACATAGAACGTGATTAGTATTGGTTATATGTGAAAAAAGTGGGACCTTGATGCACTCTGTTCAGATATAGCCCCTTTGAAAAACAGCTTGTCAGGGTATTAAAAAGTTAAATGTAGAAATACCATGTGATCAGCAATTTCACTCATTGGCACATATTCAAGAAAATTGTAAATGTGTGTCCATACAAAGCTTTGTACACGAATGTTCATCACAGCATTATTTATAACACCCAAAAAGTGAGGAAATGCCCCTAAGTGACCATCAGTACAAAGGGTAAACAAAATGCAGTATAGAAATACAGTTGATCAGTTGATATTCAGCCATTTACCAAGGCATAAAGTATTGATACATAATCCCACATGGATATTTTTTTAACTTTTCAGTTACAGTTAATATAAAATTTATATTCATTGCATGCATACCATGTCAACCAATAGCCAGTGGTGACAATTCAATGCCAACAGGACCCCCCAATTTGAGATGCAGTAAAGGAAACTTTATTCAGTGCAAAACAGGTCAATTGTGTTCCATCATGGCTGTGTAAACAGCACAGTTGTGAGGTCTCCCCAATGCCAGACCCCTCTCCAGCTACATATCTGCTCCTCAATGCTCTGCTTTGCTCCTTGTCTTTCTGCTTTCCTTTGGCCTGTGCTGCTCTGCTTTCATAAGATATCTTCAGTGTTTTAGCTCAGCTAGGGAGACAAGTAAAAAGGGAATGTGCACTCTCACAGCCAGAGGGGAGCTGGCTTATGTGGACAGAATTCCCTGACCCTGGTCCCTGATTGGTCTGTTCTAATGCAAATGAGGACATAAAAATCCTCCTAGTTTTATTGGTCCAAAAGCCACTCCCCTGATTGGTCACAATAGAGCAAAGGATATGAATAGGTACTTCTCCAAAGAGTACCTACAGATGGCCAAAAGACATAAGAAAAGATGTTCAACATCACTAGTCATCAGAGAAATGCAAATTAAAACCACAATACAGTATCACAACACAACTATCAGAATGGCTATCATTAATAAATCAACAAACAAGTGCTGGCAAGGATGTGGAGAAAAGGGAACCCTTTTACGTTGTTGGTGGAAATGCAGACTGCTGTAGCCATTGTGGAAAAAAATATGGAGATACTTCAAAAAAATAAAAATAGATCTGCCTTTTGACCCAGTGATCCACTTCTGGGAATACATCCAAAGAAAACCAAAACACTAATTTGAAAGAACATAAGCATCCCTATGTCCATTACAATGGTATTTATAATTGAAAAGATATGGAAGCAGCCCAATTGCCCATCAGTAAATGAGTGGATAAAATAACTATGGGACACTTGCACAATGGAATGACATTAGGCTGTAAAAAAAGAAATTTTTACCCTTTGTGACAGTATGGATAGACCTGGAGAACATAATGTTATGCGAAATGGGCCCATTAGAGAAAGACAACTACCATATGATTTCATTTACATGTGAAATCTAATGAACAAACTGAACAAACAAGCAAAATAGAGACAGACTTATAGATGGAGAGCAGAATGACAGCTGTTGGGTGGGGAAAAGTTAGGGGGTGGAGGGATCGAGCAAAAAGGAGAAAGGACTCGAGAACATGGACAACAATGTGGAGGTTGCAGTGGGGAGAGGCTATAAGGGGGTTAAATGGGTATGGAAAAATAAAATTAAAAAATTTTTTAAATAATATCCAAAAATAAGTAAATAAAAGAATAGAGCCTCTCTGGCTGGTGGGAGCTGCGCAGCTCTGTTTGTATGGGGAAAGCTTCAGTCATATTTCTTGAAATAGGCATCCAGAAACTTCTTTTTTATATTGAATTAATTGGGGTGACACTAGTTCACAGAACCATACAGAAACTTCATTATAAGGGCTGATTATGGCGGCAGAAAGACAGCACAAGTAGACAATGCAGTGCAGAGACAAATAGTTCAGTACAGGCTTCTACCTGTAGTACAGTTTGCATGAGAGGCCCTTGTGTGAAAATAGTTGCTAGGCCCTCTTTTCATTTCTCTCTTTTTCAAAATGAGACCCATTAATCACCAGGAGCCTTTCTTAGTAGGTGTCTTCTTGCTTGGGGTCCACAATAACATAGTGATTAAACATTTATATAATTTATGAAGTGATCACCCCAATAAGTCTAGTAGCTTTTATAACATTCTGTTATGTGAATAAAAGCAGACACAAATTATATGTATTTTATAATATCATTTATATAAAATATAAAGAGGAAGACTTCTGGCCAAGATGGAGGAGTAGCTGGAAACACTGTGCCTCCTTGAACAACCAAAAGAAGGACAACAACAAATTTAAAAACAAAACACAACCAGAAATACAAGAAAATCAAACTGTATGGAAGTCTAACAACCAAGGAGTTAAAGAAGAAATATTCATCCAGGCTGGTAGGAGGGGTGGAGACAGGCAGCTGGGCAGAGAGGACTCACGGCAAGGAGGTGGCTGGTGGACTAGGCAAGGCGACAGATTGCAGACTGGGTGGTCCCACATTTGCCTGCAAGTAAACCCAGAGGAACAACTGGGGAATAAGATAGACTGAGCAACCTAGGGTTACAGTACGTGGAAATAAAGTCTCAAAGCCTCTGACTGAAACACCTGTAGGGGTTAAGGCGGCAGTGGGAGAAACTCCCAGCATCACAGGAGAGTTCATTGGAGAGACCCACAGGCTCTAGAATGTACACACCCACCTGGGAATCAGCAACAGAAGCACCCAATTTGCTTGTGAATAGCAGAAGTGACTGAAAACTGTCATAGAGCAGAACAAGGTGCACTGTTTCCTTTTGGACCCCTTCCCCCAACACAACGTCACAACACAGCCATGTGGGTTGCCTTGCCCTGGTGAACACCTAAAGCTCCACCCCTTGCTATGTAGCAGGAGTGCTGACACCAAAAAAAAAAAATAAGGCCCAAATGAAAGAACATATCACAGCTCCAGAAAAAAAATATGACTAATTGACGAAGAGATAGCCAACCTATTAGATGCAGAGTTCAAAACACACTGGCAATCAGGATACTCACAGATTTAGTTGAATATAGTCAAAAATTCGAGGAAAAAATGAAGGCTATGCTAAGTGAAATAAAGAAAAATATACAGGAAACCAACAATTATGGGAATGAAACTGGGACTCAAATCAGCGGTTTGGGTCAGAAGGAAGAAAAAAACATTCAATCAGAAAAGAATGAAGAAACAAGAATTCGAAAAAATAAGGAGAGTTTTAGTAACCTTCAGGACATCTTTAAACCTTCCAACATCTGGATCATAGGGGTGCAAGAAGAAGAAGAGGAAGATCAAGAAATTGAAAACTTATTTGAAAACATAATGGAGGAGAACTTCCCCAATCTGAGAAATGGAATACACTTCCAGGAAATCCAGGAATCTCAGAGTCCCAAAGAAATTGGACCCAAGGAAGCACATACCAAGGCACATCATAGTCACATTACCAAGGTTAAGGATAAGGAGAGAATCTTAAAAGCAGCAAGGTAAAAGGAGACAGTTACCTACAAAGGAGTTCCCATAAGGCTATTAGCTGATTTCTCACAAGAAACCTTGTTGGCAAGAAGGAGCTGGAAAGAAGTACTCAAAGTCATGAAAGGCAAGGACCTACATCCAAGACTGCTCTATCCAGCAAAGCTATCATTTAGAATGGAAGGGCAGATAAAGTGCTTTCCAGATAAAGTCAAGTTAAAGGAGTTCATCATCACCAAGCCCTTATTATATGAAATGTTAAAGGGACTTATCTAAGAAAAAGAAGATAAAAAATATGAACAGTAAAAGGACAACAAACCCACAGCTATCAACAATTGAGTCTAAAAGCAAAAATAAAAGCAAATTTAGCAAACTGTTAGAACAGGAACAGAATCACAGAAAAGGAGATCACTTGGAGGGTTATCAGTGGAAAGGGGACAGGGAGAGAATGGGGTAAAATTTACAGGTAATCAGAAGTATAAATGGTAGGTACAAAATAGACAGGGGTAGGTTAAGAATAGTATCGGAAATGTAGAAGCCAAAGAATTTATATGTATGACCTATGGCCATGAACTAAGGAGGGGGGGTAATGCTGGTGGGAGGGGAGTGCAGCATGGAGGGGAATAAAGGGGAGAAAAAATATGACAACTGTAATAACATAATCAATAAATATATTCAAACAAATACATATAATTCAATTTTGAAACATCCATAATAGGTAAATTTTTAGAGACAGAAAATAGATTAGTGCTTGCCTAGGACTATGGAGGTTTAGAAGGAAATGGGGAGTGACTGATAATGGGCACATGGTTTCTTTTTGTAGTAATGCATATGAAAATGTAGACACTCTGTGAATATACTAACAACCATTGAATTGCACAATTTAAATTTGTAAATAATATGGTAAATAAATTATATTTCAATTAAACTACTAGAAAATATATAGAACGAAGAAGGTAAGTATTACATAGAGAATATGTAGTAGATTCCCATTAACATAATTCCAACATTTAAAATTATATTGCTTAGCTGTTTGTCCACCAATTTTTTTCAGAATCAAAAAGCTACAAAATAAGTTAAAATCCCCGCTCTTCACATTTTCACTTTGCCTTAGAAATGATCAGTACCATTAAGTTGATGTGCATTGTTCCCATGCATATTTTTTATTAATTTACTAGTTACGTGCATATTTGAAAAACAAAATATAGTGTTTTGAAAGTTTTTGATATTATGCATAAATAGTATAATAAAAAATAGTTTCACAGCTTGCTTTTTACACTTAGCATGGTGTATAAAATAAAAAAATGTGTCTCTGTCAACATATGGAAGCCTAGTTCATCCATGTATATTCCATATAGCATTTCACTGTGTTAAAATAACATAATGAACTTATCCATTATTCTAGAAATGAAAATTCATGTTGTTTCCAAACTTTTACTACTATCAAAAAATACTAGAAAACAGTCCTTGAATATGTTTCTATGGACATGTTTACAAATGTTTGTCTAGAAGTATACTGGAAGTTGACAGTTTCTGGATTTTTATCAATTTACATCGTTGATAACCAACAGTGTTTGATAATGCTCTTTTCTCTCACCCTGTTTATTGTTATCATCATTCAAATTTTTGCCAATGTAATAGTAGTGAAATAATATCTCATGATATTTTCATTTTATTTTCTTGAATTCAGGTATGATTGAGCATCTTTTTATATGTTTCTTGCCTTTTGGATGTTGTTTCTAAATTTTTGCCTACCCAGTGCTTGTTTTTCTAGTGAGTTATTTATCTTATTCTTTCTTCAGAGATGCTTCATATATTTTGGATTGTAATCCTCTATTAGTTATATGTATTTCAAAAATATTTCCCCATTTTGGTTTGGGTTTTAAGTTTTTAAATAACATTTTTTTTCAGATGTGGATTTAAAATCTTTATATCATTAAATTTAACAATGTTTTCTTTAAAAAACAGATGTATTGCATACCTACTGTGTGTCCAACATTACCATTAAGTATATATGATATAATAGTATCTATCTTAAAATATAGGAAAATTGAGACTCAAAGAAAAACTCTGAAGCAAATGTAGTATGTAATAAAGTAAAGCTTCAAATTCAAGTACCTTCAAATTCAAACTCCATATCATTAGTGGGACAGCATAATAATACTCAAATGTTAGCTCACAAATTACCTCTTGGTGATGGATTCTCAAGCCTTTAGGAGCCACATAGTCCAATTTCTAAAATTGTTAGGTCACGATATAATTGTCTCCTAGTTAGGCAGTTGTTTCAATGCGATCCATCACAGTACTCAATGCAAGAGAACAACCATATAAGTGTTTTTCTATTGAAAATCATTTTTTCCAGTCCAGCTTAAAATCCAAATGTTTGGTTCTCAAACTTTATAACCCTAACACTTGACAGTTCTGGTAGCATTTTGTAAACTGTATTCAACTGAATTTTATGAAGAGATACAGGGACAAAGCAAGTTGGGATTAGAAGTAGCCCTGTGGACCTCTTTGCAAATAGGTTACCCTGGAATTATAGAGTTTAGTTAGGGATATTGGAGATTTTCTAACCAACCTTCCTGGTGAAATTAGCCTATGGGCCTAAATTGATAAAGTGGGCAGATTTTAGGTTCAGCCTACTTCAGATAGACTATAGAGTTGTCAATGCACTCCACATGTAGTCCTATTATACTTTCTTTACAAAGGACACATTTTTCCCTAACATTAGATGAGACTACTGAGCCACTCTATGACATGAGCATCTTCATAAGTGTGTCACTTGACTTTTCTTTAAATTTGGTGGGATACAATGAAAAGACAAGCTCTTCTTGTGACCTCAAAAATTTTTAAACTAGTTCTTAATATTCACTGGAAGATAATGTTTTCCAAACTAGAATGGAATTTCACTTCTGAAGCCAACTCTTAACCACCATGTATGATTAGAAGTCAAATACCTTTTCCAAAAGATCTAATGGAAAAAGCAAGTGTATTTGTCATTTTGAAGACTGAGGCTCTCTTAGCCACCCTTGGCCTTTACAGTTCTCTTCACCTTAAGCTGGAATTTCAGAAATTAAATTATCTCTGACTATTCAGGCCTAGGCCAGGTTTAGTAGGTGTTGCATGGCTGAATATCCACATAAACATCTACCCACCTCATATGCTAGAAGCTAAAATTTATTCATCATCAAAGCAACAGGAGAATTTAAAAGTTACCAGGTACTAATTAGTTGGACTCTAATGAAAATTCCATGATCTGCATGCAAACCTTTGAATTTGTTTATCTCAGTGTTCTTAATGTCTCTTTTATATTTACTCACATGAGTCCCCATGCCACATACTCAAAGCAATCATTCAGGAAATCAGCTGGATACTTGTCATCTACTAATGAGTTTAGCATAATAATAGCTGTTCCATTGGCTCTAAATACCAAGGAGATATGCCCGAAGGGAGCCATCTAGTCTCACCAGGAATCATTAGTTATATCCCAGAGTATATTTATTAGGAACAAGTTTAAGTCACCTCTTTTTTTCTTTTTTATTATTATTCTTTTATTTTGATAAAATATGTGTAACATAAAATTTATCATTTTATCCATTTTTAAGTGTATAATTCAGAAGTGTTAAGTATAATTACATCATTGTGCAACCAATTTCCATAAATTTTTATCTTGCAAAATTCTATATTGATTAGTCAACAATTCTCTTTCACCACTTTGTCCTCAACCCCTGAATAACACTATTCTACTTTGTTTTTGTGAATTCGATTACTATATATTACTTATGTAAGTGGAATTATACAGTGTTTGTCTTTTTGTGACTTCCTTATTTCAGAGCACGCTATATTCTCAAGGTTCACCCATATTGTAGCATATGTCAGAATTTCATTCCTTTCCAAAGATGAATACTTTTCTATTGTATGTAATTACCACATTTTGCTTATCCATTCATTTATAAATGAATACTTGTGCTGTTCTCAACTCTTGACTCTTGTGAACTGCTGCCATAAACATGGGTATACAAATATCTCTTGGAGACCCTGTTTTAATTTTTTTGGTTATATAACCAGAACTGGAATCACTGGATCATATTATAGTTCTATTTTTAATACTTTAAAAACTGGTCATAATGTTTTCATAGCAGCAGCACTATGAACCTAGGGCATATTTTACATTTCCAGCAACAGAGCATAGGTGTTCCAATTTCTCTGCATCTTCACCAACATTTCTTTTTTTTTCTGTTTATCTCTCTTCTCTTTTCTCTTCTCTTCTCTTCTCTTCTTTTTCTTTTCTCTTCTCTTTTTAGTAGTAGCCATTGTTATGGTATGAAATGTTACCTCATGGTTTTGATTTGCATCTTGCTATTTTTTTGTGATGTTGCATATCCTTTCATGTGCTTGTTGGGCATTTGTATATTATCTTTGGAGAAATGCCATAGCTGGACTTGAATACATCCTTTGCTCATTTCTTAAATCAAGTTGTTGAGTGTCCCTTTCTTCTTATGAATATTTTTGTCATATAATACAAAAGTGAAGCATAAGGAGTTTCAATGCATACATCACTAAGAATATGACGGGATCACAATTTATTTATATATAATTCTAATTATTATTCTTACAACTTCAAAAATCAAATAAATCACCATCTCTCATGTTATTGTCACCAACATTTTTAAAAGGAGAGAGAAGTAAAAACACGTTTTTTTTTAAAGATTTTATTTATTTATTTTTAGAGAGGGAAGGGGGGGAGAGAGAGAGAGAGAGAGAGAGAAACATCAATGTGCGGGTGCTGGGGGTTATGGCCTGCAACCCAGGCATGTGCCCTGGCTGGGAATCGAACCTGGGACACTTTGGTTCCCAGCCCCCGCTCAATGTAAAAACACATTTTCTGCATGTTTCCTGAGTAAGCCAGATTTTATGATATAAAGCTTTGGTTTGATTCTTATTTGGGGCTATTTGTTGGTTTAATGCTTTTCCCTCCAGGCCCTCCAGTTTTGACCTGCTTGCTTCTCTTTTTGTCTCCTCCTGTCATTTACTCTCCCACCTGGCTTCTTTAAAGCTTAACTTTGTGCCTGCCGATTAGAATAAGAGCTCTCTAGGTTTTTTTTCCATCTAGGTCACTCTAAAACAAACAAATTATTTTAGGAGAGCTTCTTTTTTTATTCAAGATACTATTCTAGAGTAAATAAAGTGGAAAAATGCAGAAAATTTTACACAGTACCACAGTGGTCTGTGCTCAAGTTAGCATGGTTATATCTGGATTCTCAAGTATCCCTCCTTAGACAACTTTCTGTGGTGTCAGAAATTTCTAAAATACATGTGACCTGGCTGGTGTAGCTCAGTGGGTTGAGTGTGGGCCTGTGAACCAAAGGGTCACCAGTTCAATTCCCAATCAGGGCACATGCATGCGTTCCAGGCCAAGTCCCCAGTAGGAGTCACTCAAGAGGCAACTACACAATGATGTTTCCCTTTCTTTCTCCTTCTCTCTCTAAAAAACAAATAAATAAAATCTTTAAAAAAATAAAATATGTGTGATAAGAATGACTAACCCTGTGTGTTTTGGTTCTGGTTGGCATTTTTACAGCAAGGAGATTTATGAATGTGTTTATATTTAAGAAAGTATTGTTGACTTTAACAAATAAATGGCCAGATACTTCTCCAGCAAAATGGGTTTATTTGGGAATAAAAATAATTGCAATTCAGGACATTTGGGCAAATGACAGACAATGTGCAAGTATTGACAAAAAAAGAAGGAAAACACTTTTATAAAGAAAGATATTTAGGAAAGTTATTGTAAACAAAGAATTCTTCCTGTGTCGGGGTTTGTGATCCATATAGAAAGAGTTCCCCTTTTTGGCCTCCTGACTTTATTTTAAATGAGACTTATATTAATTAATCTTTACATTTCTCCCTTTAGATCAAGATCTTTCTCTGAAAGTTTCACTGTTCAAGAATCATGTTTTTTTCTGATTCCAAAAGCTTTTCATCCCTCAATGACTGGAATGCTATTTCTTTGGCATTTTGTCCCATATCAGAGGAAAATTGCACAGACTGGAAACCTATTGTATTCATGTTTGAGTAACAAGGATGGGTAAAACAGAGACCTCCCAGAAACTTTTTATCTAAAGTCCATATGTTATCAAGATCATAAGCACTTGACATCATCAGAAGCATTGGGTCAGCAACAAAGACTTAGCAGACAGCTTTCAAGAAGCCTGGCTCCAGACTTTTCAGTAAAGCTCTTTCTTAGGAATGTATCTTTCCCGAGAAAGATGAATCTCTCATCTTCTTCAATTTGGGGAAAATCTTTACCTTCAGATTGCCACATAGTGTACAGCTCTAGTAAAAGTTTAGGTGCTTTCTTTAGATATGTGTCATATGAATCTAAGTGGGTATTTCTTGGAATGTGGCAGCACAAGACTTGGTTAGCAGTATCTGATAGGACCCTTTTCAGAGAAGTTAAAGAGCATCTTTCTGGAGGTGGCTTTTTCAATAAACAACATTTTCAGGTTGCAAAATGTGTTGCTCAAGGTCTTTTCATCTTCCTGGAGCACACTTTGAAAATATTGCTCTAGCAGAATATGTCTAACTTTGATAAAAGCAATTAGGACTTTACAACATTGAAATATATTTGTTTGCCAGCTGTGGATCAAAGAGGCAGAGTCCATGTGCACTGGGCATTCTATGACTATCTCAAAGCAGGACATTTTATGAATTCCAAAGGTGCTAAACCTGACATTTAGAGAGATTAATAGCATTGCTTTCGGCAAAAGTATTTGAAGAGCATCTATAAATTTTGCCAATTTAGTCTTAATAATGTCGTTAATTTGTTTTATTAAACCTGAGGATTGATGGTGGAAAATGCAGTGAAAGTATTGTAAAACTGGTCAAACAGCATAGACTCGCTGAATCACCTGACCAATAAAATGGGTTCCCCAATCTGTATGTGTTACAGAACAGACCTGGGGGAGGGTGCAATATATTATTACCAAAAGGATCCCCTTTTTTCTTTGGGGGCTCCCCCCATGTAGTGGGTTCACTTTGCCAGAGGAAAGACATCTTTCAATGCCAGAGATTGGTAAAAAGGAAAGGAATTATTTATTTAAAAGATACAGACTTAGAGTAATGACTTAAATCTTTATTAAAATATTAAAGTTCTTTAAAATACCCGCAAACTCACACAATCCTTCCTTCACCCTCTGCCCAGTCTGAGGTACCATATCTCAGGAAAGAAGTAGAAGTCTGTGATTCAGGCTCCTGGCACCATCAGCTGTGTCACCCCCACAATCTCCAGTTAATTCAAAGCCATGTGGCATCTTCTCATGGCCCACCAGCAAGAGTCCTTTCACCTGTTTTCTTCAGGCAAAGTCTCCTTCTTCCTAAGCCATGTGGCAAAAAAGAGCAACCCAAAGCCATGTGGTCCTGACTCTTGCCCAAGTAGCAGGGTCCTGCACTCTGGCTTGGCTGCCGTGCCTGGGTCTAAATCCTAGCACCAGTCTTCCTCTGCAGCCCCATTTCTCATTCCTCCTACAATCAGTTATACCTGCCAGCATTCCTGCATTCTTCCAGCTTTACTAGGCTGCCGTAGTAAGTCTGGGGAGGTGTGGCCTCATGGCATGGAGCCAATCATCTCCAGGCTCTCTCACACACACTGTAATCAGGGGGAGTTATCTCCCAGTTACATCTTGGGTGGAAGTCACTTCCATCCCCCTGACTCAAAGCCTGGCCACAGCTATTTAACATATCTATGAAACCAGTTAAAGGTTATAGATATGTTAAATGACCATGCCAGAGGTTAGCTGCAAAGCTGTTGCTATATAAAACAGCCCTGAATGGCCCTGCTCCATATGTCCCACACCCAGCTCAGACTTGTGGGAGTGAGGGCATCCTATATATGTATTTTTCTAGTATTTCCTGGACACCTTGAGTTCTGGAGCCTGTTAAAAATCCTTATTTGGGGTCTCTCCTCTTGGTTGCATCCTGTTACAAACAGAGTTCAAGAGTTCTCCAGGTAGAGATAATATTTTCCAAAAAGACCTTGACTGCAAAGTAGGCAGTAGCTTGTCTTCCAGGGAAAACTTCAGTTCACTGAGAAAACCTACAGACCAAAATAAAACATGTTTATATCCATGATACAGTGGAAACTGTATTATTAAGAGATTCATTAGAAAATGTATAATGTCCAGGGCAGTGAAAATAAACTTCCCTGGATTATAATTTTGACAATTGGGACAAGTGAGGCAGGCAGTATTATTAATACTTTTCCATCAATATTGATTACTAATATTATCATTTTGTCAGTGGACCAATGATTTGATGCATGTTTTGTATTTAGGTATGGGAATTGTAGAGTCTCTGGCAGGAATAGGCTGTTATTTGGCCTAAACAACAGCTTTATAATTTTTTATCAAATCAGTAATTGTTGAATTCCAATCTTTGAGGTGAATTTTTGTGCTTCACCACTCAGTATTTCCAAGTTATCATTTGGGGAAATGTGGCTGTGGACCATGACAGAGTTTTGACTGCCCTTGGTTCCCTTAAAGGCAGCATTCCTTGCAGAAGTATCAGCAAGATGATTTCCCTCAGCTTCCAGAGAGCTGAATTTAGAATTCCTTGAGGTCTTAATGATAGTTAAAGCAGCATGCAAGAGTATAACATCCAATAATTTCTGTATATACAGGTCACTATTAATTTTATTTGTATTGGAAGTAAGGAAGCTGTGTTGCTCCCACAATATCACAAAATAATGACTACTTCAAAAACATATCAATTATCAGTATAAATGTTGGCAATCTTGCACTTGGCTAAGTTTCAGGCACATACAACACGGTTTTTAGGCCATAGTATCTAAACACAAAGATATTACTTCAATTACCTCAAAAGGGATTGATATTGCCATTGTCACCCTTTAAATAAAAACCATCAGTGAATCATGAATAGCTGATATAACTCAAGAGTTTCATGCAGATCATCACAAAGGCTCAGGAGGTGATCTGTCAGAGTTAAGTAATCATGGGGCTTTCCATTGGTAATGGGGAGGGGAGAATAGCAGGGTTAAAAATGATTTAATGTGAAAGAGTTGTGTGAGTAGCACTTAAAAAGGGATTTCATAGGAGGTGAGACACTGACTGGAAAATGTTGAGTGTGATGAGAATTCAGAAGGGCTTGTACTGAATGGGGTACATAGATGGTTAAAGGGGATCCCCCAAAAATTTCCTTGATGGCCTTGACTAAAAAAAAAAAAACAGTGGTAGTAATGTCACCAAACAAAAAAAAATGTCTGTTTGGCTGCCTGTTGCCACAAAAGCCAAACTCATGGACAGGTACTGATGGAAAAGTTAAAGGTTTTGTTTGGATGCTGCTCCATCCTGGAGAATGGGGGACTCCCTGTCTCAAAGCTCATCTTTGCAAAACCAAGACAAGACCCACCCATCCTCGGCAAGATCAGAACAAGGCAATGCCCAGATTTCTTTTTCCATGTTAAAGTATCATCTTCTAGAAATCAAGGTGGCTGCTAAGCAGTCATTCACATAGCTTAGCTTGTTCCCAGCTGCTGCCTGGCCTCAGTCTCCCTCTTGGACATTGTGTGTGGAGCCAGCATAGCCATGGTCATGCAGCTGCTAGGGCCGCAAGTTTGCATGCTCCCACGTAGGAGTGCAGACAAATACTGGTGAATGTTTCACCAGGTCAGTGAAAGAGAGATTCTATTTTGGAGGCCATGGGCCTCATGACTGCTAAGGTCACATGGCCCATGCAGAGGACAGGTCAGTGTGTAACAGGGAGGAGGGTTAGGCCAGATTGCTGGGCAGATGTGAGTGGGGATAGAGGTGAGAGAAGCAGCACAAGAGGCTGCACCACCCTCCACAAGATGGGAGTGGAGCAGGAAAGCACTGAATACTACAAATGAGCAGTTTCCCAGTAACCAGGCAGTGGGGTGTGACTGAAGAAATACCTTCCCAGGTTCTTCCTCCATACAAAAGATTTTGGCCCTGACTATACAAAGTGGAGAGTGCTGAAATGTTGCCCCCTTTGTTCTTCCCTGTTTATCAGCTTCTGGAAGCTCTAGTCTCTGGGTCACAGGCCCTGGAGACCATGTGGTTTGGGAACATTCTTGTGCTCATCCCCATAATGGGAAGCCACTGTGGTCCTGGTGAGTGGAGCCATGTGGCATGGGTGTTGCCCAGCAAGGCCCACAGACAAACCAGAAGGCAGCAGCCAGAGAAAGAGGGCAGTGCACTGTGGGGCACCCAAAGGCACAGACATTGAAAGATGCCTGAAGATAAGACATTGACTGGAAACTAACTAAGCCACCTGATTTTCTTAAAGGATGGTACTTTTGGGTAGGAGAAGAGGTTCCTGGTGCAGTCTTGAACTGAGATGAAAGACAGTAGCAGGGTGATTTTTTCTGGGTGTCTTAGAGGAAACAGGGTTTGAGGCAGAAACCTGCCATTATTTCAAACTGTATAGCCTTTGAATAAAAAAATTGTTTCCCTTTGCACTTAGCTCTGCCTCCAGAGTTTTTCCCTGTTGGCAGCAAGTGATAGGACCCCACTGGTAGTTTGGTTATAATAATGGCACCCAGTGTGGGGTTCTAGTTGCTTGTGGCTGGTGGGTCCCCAAGGAGTGGGACTGTAGGGTTTCTTAGTTGATGGGAATTTCTCTGCATGCCTGTTAGAGGTGTTGGCCACTTAAACAAGCTTGGCAGATGGAAAGGAAATGGGTCTGGGAAGGGAACATAGTCAAAAAAGAAGGGATGATCACACCAGCTTTGGGGTCATGAACCGGAGTCTGGGGATGACTGGCTGAGTTTTTGGGAGGCCATTGCTTGGGGACCACTGGTTGTGAGATTGGTTGACAAAAACTTACTTGTGAGCATTTGTTGGGATAGTGGAGTCATGGTTTCAATTTTTTTGTTTATATGGTTCCAGCTTGCCTGGAGCCTCATTGTGTTTATAATTATGGTTCTGTGTGTCTGGGTCATCAAGGGTTGTTCTGTTTTGGCTCTCAGAGAGAGCCTACTGGACCAAATTTTAGCAGACTAGTCCATGAACAGCCATTATTCAATGCTAAGCTAGCTATTTATTATTGTAACATTGTGTGGCCTATGTATGCTTTGGATTGCAAGAAAAGGTTACCCCTAAATGGTTCCCTCAATTACTGTATCATCATGTGATTAGATTTGTTTTTCAATTGGTAGGCAAATGAGATGAGATCCCTTATGTTAAGGTGTTTATCTTGTTGCATAATAGAATTTCACCAGATACAGAGGTCTGATAGATAGTGTAGAGAAGAGAAATGACCTCCAAACACTTCCTTGATAATAAGACACAAGAAAGTCTAGTTAAGGCCCTGACCCTAGGACACAAGATTAGTAGCAGGAAGATCACCACTGTCACCTCCTTCTTTGCTGAAATAGGGCCCAGAGAGCAATAGCCCCAATCTTGTATGATGAATGAGGTATTTCTTCCTCAAAGACCTGTCAGGACACCCAATTTGCCCTGGGAGTATACCTACCCAGAGTTGGGTGGAGGGTGGGGGTGGGGCTTCCTCCTCCATCTCCTGCTCCTCCTGCAAGGCTGGACTGACAGCAATGGCAGAAAGCCAGTGACCCATAGAAGGGTATCTTGACTATGGCTGTGGTACTACAGCAGGACAACGTGGCTGGAGCAGCAGATTGCCACAGCTCGAGCTGCCAAATGCTGTAAATCATCCCAGAGGAAATGAGGGCACTCAGAACCCTTCCTTTCTTCATGAATCTCTGAGGGCCAGTGGTGTCATTCTGTCATTCAGTCTTATCACTGATGAGAGAGTTAAGGAGCCCAGTCAAGAAACTGTTGCTACAGAATCATCTGAGGTAGTGGGGAGTGCTGCCAACAAAGAAATATTAGCAAAAGTAATAGACCTTACACATGAGAACAAAGGTGATCTTCAGGTTGTCATTGCTTTGAGTCTACTGAAGTCCTCCAAAGTTCAAGCTGATAAAAGAGATATTAACAGGATGCACAAAGCAATCTCTGCAGAAACTGAATACTCAAAGAGAACATGCTGTGAAGTCTGGTAAGAAAATCCCAATCCCAAAGACTGGAGGAAAGTTGATGGTTAGTTACTTGGGCTGAAAAATGCTGGCCATACAATGTTGCTTCAGTGCTGTTATTCAGTCTCTCTTTTAATTAAACTAAATTTTAAAGACTTGTCCTTAGCTATAGTCTGTCACAGAATGTATTTGTAAATTGTCCAAGTCACACAGAAAATAAAAATATCATATCTATGCCAGAGTTTGAGTATTTGTTTGTTCTGATGATGGGATCAAACTGCAAATTTTTTGACCCTTCAGCATCCCTGGATGTCTTAAAGGGAGCATTTTGATCACCTGAGGAATAGCAACAAGATGTGAGTGAATTCACACACAAGCTCCTGGATTAGCTAGAGGATGCATACCAGCTAGATGTTAATGCTAACAGATATGCCAGGAACAAATCTGAAAACCTAATAGTGCAGCTATTCTATGGTACTTTCCTCACTGAAAGAGTTTGTGAAGGAAATCTCTTTTGCAACAGTGAGACTTTTAGTCAATATCTCCTTCAGGTAAATAGTTATTGTAACTTATAAAAATGTTTGGAAGGGGCTGTGGTAGTGGGTGACATAGAGCTGCTTCTAACCATTCAGTGAAGTATAGAAAAGAATGTTGGTTTACAAAACTACATGCAGTGTTCACCTTTGAACTGTCAAGATTTGAGTTCAATCGATCCCTTTGTTAGCCAGAAAAAAATTCACTATAAGCTGGAATTTCTTCATATCATTTATATGGGCAGATACATGTATAGAAACAAAGAGCTTGTTTGAAGTAAAAGAGAGTATATTCAGAAGTTGAAGAAAGAAGCAAAGTCCTAGAGAAAAAACTGGAAATGTGTGTGACATACAGCTCATGCCCAATTTGTTTCTCATTTCAGACATGTTGAAATGTTATTGAATTTGCCAGTACAAAACTTGCCTCAGAAACTTCTATGTCTCATAGTGTCACAGAATGACATTACCACCTTCTTCAGTGCATTGCCCAGTCTCTGACCTGACATTCGAGGAAAGTACAAGAAAAGAAAGATCTTCTCAGGCTATGACAATAAATAAGCCCCTTACAACTTCCTGGTCTTCTGTGGAAATACCTTCATACCCAGCTCTTTGAACAACCACACATGAGAACATACACTTGTCTAAGACCTGTCTTCTCAGGTGGAGGAGTGAGATTGAACAGGATATACAAAATTTTTTAAAAAATGTTTGCAAACATTAACCAGACTATTATGCATGAGTACTATGATCCTCTCTCTTTCTAGGTGCCTTAGAGTCACTTGCACACAGTTCCTGTTCACGAAGTTTAAGCAAATGCTGGACACTACTGTGCCTATATCTATAATCAACCCTAACAAGTCTGGCTGAATTACAATGGCATCTCTGTTACCACATCTTCCTGGAAAGAACTTGAAAGAGATTCTCATGGAGGCCTGAATAATGTTAGTGCTTACTTTTTAAGGTATATTAACAACAAGCTACCCCACTTCAATGCAGACCCAACCCCAAGTAAAACAAATCAGACATTAGGAAAATTGGAAGCCTAATTTGTTGAACTTAAGCATTACATTCAGGAAGATAACTGGAGATTTGAATAGGAAGTAGAGGAGTAGGAAGAAGAGTAGTCTTCTAAGATTCAAACAGAATTCTTCGCCAACTCAACCTGGAGTGAGGCATTCCATGAGAAATACTCCAGGCTCTATCATCTGGGAATAGGATGTGCTTGCAAATCTAGGGAATTTTAGCTTCTTGATACTGAGTTAGAGTATGGACCTTCCTAATATTAAAAAAAAACAAGGATTGAAAATGAATTATGGCTGAATTTGAATGTGTATAGGAAGTTGTGAGAGTTTTAATTTGAAAGCAAAGAAACCTCAGCTCTCAGTTCTATGCTTGCTTTTGGATATTGTAGGGGCCCAGGGGAGTTTGGTTGTTTTGCTTACAGCAAGAATTTTCATCTCTCTGTTGTGAGAACAGTTGGCACACTAGTAGGTGAGAGAATGTCTCTACCTCTGGGGTTTCTGGCCATTTGGACCTAGGAGAGGCTGTCTGTGGGATCAGTTAGTATGAGACAAGATTCTAAGGCACGTTCTAGTTCCCCCCTTTATTTTTCTCTGAAACTTTGTCTTTCTGTTTTTTTTAAAGATTTTTATTTATTTATTTATTTTAGAGAGGGAAGGGGGAGAGAGAGAGAGAGAGAGAGAGAGAGAGAGAGAGAGAGAGAGAGAGAGAGAGAGAGAGAAACATCAATGTGCGGTTGCTGGGGGTTATGGCCTGCAACCCAGGAATGTACCCTGGCTGGGAATCGAACCTGGGACACTTTGGTTCCCAGCCCGCGCTCAATCCACTGAGCTATGCCAGCCAGGGCTGTCTTTCTGTTTTGAGTGGAAATTAAGGGCTTCTGAGAGTTAAAAAAGCTTCACATTAAGTTGGAAAGAAAACAATGGAAAGCATAAGACATGTAAATGCAATTTTGGTGGATGTTGGAAGGACAAAGATTTTCCTTTTTGGTTTGTATTTTTCTTCCTACCTGATCCCTACAGAATTTGGTATTCTTAATGACTAAGTAATTAATTACATAAAGCTTCTTTGCGTGAAACCAGTAAGACCAAAACTACAAGTTTCAAATTGTAGTTTTGATAATCAATATTTTGACTGGAATGTCATGACTGAAGGAGGAATGCCTGGACTCTGGAAGTTAGCAGAAAGCCTGGAGGGACTGAGATTGACTTTCAAAGCTAATGTAAGCCTACTGAGCTAATATCCTGGTACCTTGTTTGGTTGTGTGGTTCATGGCAGTCTTTCCAGGGAAGGAATGAAGGCTGTTTTCCTGAAAGATGGCAAGGAGGAACCTTAAGACACAATGGGAACCTCAAGGACTTGAGGAGTACAGGCACTGCAGGCAAAGGCAGATGACAAGTCTGTGGCTTGGTTTCTGTGCCAAGGGCTGAATAAGGGTCAGTTTAAAGGTTAGCAAACCTTAAATTTAGCAGTTTAAATAAGCAAAGCTTATTTAAAGAAGCTAGTAATCAATTCCTGCTCTTGTACTCATGCAAATGATGAGGCAAAATTAAAAACTTAAAGTCTCTTTGATGAGAATGAGGATAATGTTAAGAAGAGAAATTCACAATTCTCAATTGTAGGTATCAGACTGTAGTGACATAGTCTTCAAAGTTTTGTTCTTACTTGGAAGCTGAACTTATTTACCTCAACAACAGATGACATCACCAGAGATGTTTAATTTACAGGCATGAAGGATTTGTCAAAGTGTCACTGCATGATATCATTCCAGCAAAGGCCTTGCAACTGGATGTCTTCTACAAAAACAGCCTTGCAGACTCAGAGACAGGTTTGTGATTTGTTGTGTGAATTAATCTGTGTGTTTTTCCTTCTGTTTTCATTGGGAAGGTGCCTATGACCTCATTTGCCTGTGTGTTTCATTACACAGTGTAGGCCTCATTTAGGAAGCCTGTCTGCATCACCACTTCCTGGCACTCAGTGGTTTAGCTGGACAGGGTCGTTTAGTTGGCGAAGTATGGGGTAGCCTAATAGTTTCACTTTAAAACTGTTTTCATTTTCTGCCCTAATGGTTTAGTCATAAAGGGTCCAGAAATGTTAAAGGGACAATTTCAGAATATTTCCCTCAGCCTAATTTGAGTTAAGTAGAATGGGCAATAGGGCTTTGGACAGGTGTGACACGCCTTGCACACCTTCCTCCAAGGGAGCCACTCTTTCTTAATAGGGGGCACTGTAGAATTAGTCCCTACCCCTTTCATTTAGTTGTCATGGTTTTAATTATGCCTTCTGACCCTCTTGCCAAATTTGTAACCTCCAGAATATAACAAGGTTACCAATTTGTCTAGCAATACCATCCTTTGGATATCGCATATACCACTTACCAGGGACAACCAACTGACCTGGGTTTTGCAAGATCCTTCTCCCTCATGCAAAGACTCCACCCAAGACCCCATTTTATTAGGGATCTCTAGACCAAGGGCTATGTAAGACTATGGTCTTGATGAGCAGAAAGTAGTTACTGAAGAACAAGACCTTCACCCATTTGTCTTTGTAAGATTACAAAGTCCAAAAGTACTAAAGGTGGGGATTAAAATGGGGAGGTCTGGCTGGATCACTGGGTAGAGGGGAGTGGGGACCCCAGGAGCAGCAAGAGATGTGTTGGTCCCAATATGGGGTAGGGATTGGGAAACACTGAGGACTGCTAATGAACAACTGACCTGGCAAATGGGCATCATGACATCATAGAGGGATACATCATCCTACGTGTTTCTGCTATGCAGAGGATTTGGGGCTGGACTATATAAAGCAGAGAGCATGGAAATGCCACTCTCTTTGTTCTTTCCTCTTTCCCAGCTGCCAGTGAAGCAGGAGACAGCATAGGAAGAACTCTGAGACTGCAGTACTGTCACTGGCCAGCATTTAGCACCCTGGTTTCCAGGAAACACCTTTTACCAATTAGATAGAATAAAGAGAAACTGAGGCAGGGAGGAGACAAGTCTCACATGCTAACTCAATAGTCCTAAGCCTGTTCTGATAATATTGCTAGGTGTTTCAATATCACAAGAAACAATATATTAACAAGAAAGAAAGCCTTGAAACTGTGCTTTCATCCCAAGGCCTGAATGTGGGAGAAGGTCCCTGGACCCAAAGAAAGAGCCCATAAATAACTTTGGTTAATTGCCTACCTCTGGTCACTATCTATTTTAGGAGGGAGTCCTTGATGCTTACAGAAAGAACCCATAAATAACTTTGAAAAGTGCCTCAATTTTAATTAACTGTCAGGTATTTGTTTTACACCAAGATGACAAAATGGGGTCTGGAGAAAAATAAGAATTTGGATAATCACATTCCCCTAGGAAAGTTGGCACCACATTTACCACATATTAATCAATATGTAACTTTTTCTCTCCTATCCCACCAACTATATAAGTCCTGAGAACAAAGGACTCTCTCTCTCTCTCTCTCTCTCTCTCTCTCTCTCTCTGGGGGGCTCAGGATGCTGTCTCCCCACCTCTGTCTCGGGGTCTCAGGGGGCTCTTGGCTCTCTGGCCACAGGGCCTCTGGCCACCTGGCCTCAGGCTGCCCAGGGGCTTGCCACCCTGGTCTTCAGCCACTCTTGCTTTTCTCACCCTGCTTTGCTCTGAAACTTTCCCTTTCACCCCCTACTCTACCCAGTCCTGTTCTCTTCCATGGAAGCAAGGCACTAATAAACAGATTACATACTACTAGATTTGCTGATATGTAATTCTATATATGCATCAGCAAGGAAAAACAGGTCTCTCCCGTTAACACCAGGAGGTCAAATCCCTGGGCAGACAGGCCCTGGAGACTACATGGTCTGGGAACATTATCAGTGCCCTTACCCAGCACAGGAAGCTGCTGCAGCACTGGCAACTAGAGCTGTACTCTGTGGGTGCTGCCTGGCCAGGCTCACAGATGAACCAGAGGGCAATGGCCAGAGGAAAAGGGCAGGACTCCATGAATAGGACACCCAGACACACAGACTCCAAAAGATTCATGAAACCAGGCAGCAACTGGAAACCAGTTAAGCCAGCTGCAGTTCTTAGGCAGTACTTTTGTGGGGAGAAGTTTTTAGAGCAACCTTCAACTGATCTGGCAGAGGGTGGCAGGGTGATTTTCTTTGGGTGTCTTAAAAGAATCAGGCCTTTAGGTAAAATTTGCCATTATTTCAAAGGATATACATTATTTGCCATGTATATCCTTTGTGTTTTCTAGTTATTTATTTACTTATTAGATTATTCTTATTTATTCTGTTACAGTTGTCCCAATTTTTCCCCTTTTGCCCTCCTGTGCCCAACTCACCCCTGCTCCCACAGTCAATCCCCACACCGTTGTCCATGTCCATGGGTCTTTCATCATATTCTTTGACTAATCCCTTCCCCTTTTTTCTACCATTGCCCCCACTCTGGCAGCTGTCAGTATGTTCCATGTTTCCATGTCTCTGGTTCTGTTTCGCTTGTTAATTTACTTTTTACATTAGATTCTTCTTATCCATGAGATCATATGGTATTTGTCTTTCACCAACTGGCTTATTTCACTTAGCATAATAGTCTCTAGTTCCAACCATGCTGTCACAAATGGTAGGAATACTAGGTAGAAGAATGCAAGAAAGAAGAAATTCCTACCTTTTGTATATCCTTTGAATAAAAGATTCCTTCCCTTTTCTACCAAACTCTGCCTCCAGAGTTTTAGCCTGTTGGTGGTGAGTGGTAGGATCCCACTGGTTGTTTGGTGACAAGTGCACCAGTCTAACTCAGGACCCAAACAGTGAGCAATGGGTAAGAAAAAGCTGGTACTGATCATCAAGTGACAAATAGGAAACTGCAGGTCTCAAGTGAGGAACAAGCGAGAGAGAGAGTATTTCTTTGTTCCTCTGGGCTATATTCCTTTTGGGTGTAAGACAGGCTAGATATTTCTCAGAAAGCCAATTAACTTCCTAAACTTACACTCACTTTGGGTGGGTCTGCTTCCCAACCAATCCCTTCTTTCTCCAGGATAGACTGGCAGGCCTCTTTGGGCCAGCATCCTCCAACTGCCATTCTGACTTCTACGGAACATGTGTCTGCCTCCCCTGACCCCACCCTCAACCTGGTACCAGAAAGGCAGAGGCAAGGGCTTGCCTCCCTACCCAATTATCTTTCTAGCTTTTGGCTTGCTTGTGGCACTATCCATTCAACCTTCTGGCCATTAGCATACTCAGGACTCATCCATTCATGCTCAGTATAAGAACCCCACCACCACCACTATTCCAACAGGTAAAGGAGACTATTCTGACTCTTTTCTGACACAAGGCTGCCTAGCTTCACTGCCCTTGTTGCCAAAGGCCACATTGCAGCAGCTGCAATGGCTTGGCCATCTCCTGGCCAATGCTCCGCTGCTGCTAGGCCAAACCACAGCTTCCACTGGGAGAGGTGGCACTCTGCCACTGGGGGTATCTTCCAGGGTTTCTACTGCTTCTGGGCCAGGTGGCTGTGTGGCCAAGAAGCCATGATCAACTAAGTCTCCATGTTTTTTGCCCTATCTGCAGAATGTTGAGTGCCTCAGTTCATGAGAAGGGGTGGGCAGAG
The DNA here is from genome assembly GCF_004126475.2 of Phyllostomus discolor. NCBI lineage: Eukaryota > Metazoa > Chordata > Mammalia > Chiroptera > Phyllostomidae > Phyllostomus > Phyllostomus discolor. Next base: position 98,924,915 of record NC_040907.2, read on the forward strand.
CATATGCACTCATCCACCACTAACAGTAAAGGCTCTAAGATGATAGTGGTCTGTTGCCACAGAATACACTTGCTATAATACCCAATGGATCAATGGTGGTCTTCATGTTTTGGGGTGAGTACCTTTCATTTTTCACATACAAAATGGAAAACAGGGAATCTGATAGTAGAGACACTCAAGAGCAAATAAATTTATTAAATTCTCCTTTAAGTTTTTAAAACCTGTGTCAACCTTTTCTTCCCTTAAAATTTGGGTGGGGTTGTTTTTAGTAAAACATACAGAAGTTGGCTATAAGAAAGAATTTTTATCCAATTTTGGCAATAATCAACTAGCCCAAGAAAACCTCACATTTAACTCTTAATTTTGGATTTTAGACAGCTTAGGACATCATGAAGCCTGGATATAGATGCAGATATGTTCTCATATCTGATGCTCTAAATGTTGAACGTAGGTATAGACAAACTGCAATTTATTCTTGTGACTGCATGTCCCTTAACAGAAAAGCATTAGCAAGTGGATGTTGTCTTCTTGTGAGGAGACTTGGGTAGAAGTGTAAAAATTCAATTTACTCACATATTGCAACAAAGTGGGGCCCTTTATATTACCCAGATTAGCCTTTAGGATTTTTGAGAAGTAAAGACTCTTAGTCAAACCTTTAGGCATTACTGTCCAGGTGAATTATTTCCTCCAAAGTGAATTAAAAAGACATTTACTAGCTTCATCAACTGGGATACTGAAGAATGCCCCACATAACCCATTACAGTAAGGAATTTACCTTTAGTTGGAATAGATGATAGCAACATATGAGGATTAGGAACAACACGGTATTGAGGGAAAACAATGGGGTTTATTGCTCAGAGGTCCTGGGCAAACCTCCAACCTTGGGCCTTGGGTTTTTTTGCAGTTAAAATAGGAATATTATACACACTAACACAAAGGATTATGGGCTTTATAATTTGAAAGTCTTCTTTAGTTGTGGGGCATTGATTGATTCTGGGAAGGGACTTGAATCTTGGCATAAGATACACTGTAGGTTTTGCCAATATCATCTGAAAATTTTGCCCTTAAAGACGATGGCAGCTGGACCAATATAGACTAATGAACAGTGCTCCCTAATTCAGTTATAGTGCCATCAGAAACAGAGCAAATTAAATATGTCCTAGGATCATTTACTTTGAAAAGAGAAAATTTTAGACTCCTGGTAACATTGAAGCCTCAAAATACCAATCACCATATGTATTTATTTTTCTTTCTTTACTTACTAATTTTTTTAATATAATGGGGTGACATTGGTTAATAAAATTATATAACTTTTGGGTGTACAATTCTATAATACATCGTCTGTATTGTGTATACTCTATACTGTATTGTGTGTTCACCATCCCAAGTTAAGTCTCCTTCCCTCACCATTTATCCCTCTTATACATTCTTCTACCTCCTCCCACCCCCTTTCCCTCTGGTAATCACCATACTGTTGTCTGTGTCTATACATTTTTTCCTTCACTGAATCCCACCACCTTCTTCAACCAGCCTCCAACCCCTTTTCCCTCTGACAACTGTTCGTCTGTTCCATGTATCCATGCCTCTGTTTCTATTTTTACCAGTTTGTTTTGTCATTAGATTCCACATATGAATAAAATCATATGATACCTGTCTTTCTCTGACTGGCTTATTTCAGTTAGCAAAATACTCTATAGGTCCATCTACATTGTCCTGGAAGGTAAGGTTTCCTTCTTTTTTATGGCTGAGTAGTATTCCATTATGTAAAAATACCACAGCTTTTTTATCCACTCATCTGCTGATGGGCACCTAGGCTACTTCCAAATCTTGCCTATTATAAATAATGCTGCAATGAACCAAAGAGTACATATAATTTTTCAAATTAGTGTTTTGGGTTTCTTGAGACAAATCCCACAACTGGAGTTTCTGGATCATAAGGAATTTCCATTTCTAATTTTTTTAAGGTAACTCCATACTTGTCTTCACAGTGGCTGCACCAGTCTGCATTTCCACCAACAATACATGAAGGTGCCCTTTTCTCCACATCCTTAGCAGCACTTGTTGTTTGTTGGTTTATTGATGATAGTCATACTGACATATGAGGTGATATTTCATGGTGGTTTTAATTTGCATCTCTCTGATGATTAATGATGTTGAACATCTTTTCATATGTCTATTGGCCATCTGTATATCATCTTTGGAGAAGTGTCCCTTTAGGTACTTTGCCCATTTCTAAATTGTATTGTTTATATTTTTGTTGCTGAGGTTTACAAGTTCCTTATAAATTTTGGATATCAACTGCTTATCAGATGTGTCATTGGAGAATAGGTTCTACCATTCAGTGGATTGTCTTTTCAATTTGATGGTTTCCTTTTCTGTGCAAAAACTTCTTAATCCAGTGCAGTTCTATTTGTTTTATTTTTGTTTCCATTGACTGAGGTAATATATCAGAAAAAAATATTGGTACAAGAAATGGTCGTAAAATAAATGCCTATGTTTTTCCTAAGATTTTTATGTTTTTGAGTCTAACATTTAAGTCATTAATCCATTTTGAATTTATTATTATATATGGTGTAAGAAAAATGGTTTAGCCAGTCCTTTCAATCTTGCCAATTTCAGAGCTATGGTCATCCAATTCAGTTTTTAAAGAGTAAGCTTGGGAATTCAAAAGTTCCCTATTATGGTCACTGGTATTCTAAACTAATTTTGGTCAAAATGGTCCATTTTGTTGGAAATACACATGGGGAGAAACTGTTTTTTAAATACAGAATTGGCTGGGAACTCTGTGAAAATGGGTTCACCTTCAATATATTTGGGTAATTAGGATCCCACTTTTGAGAAATAGTCTGTTTTGTTTTGTTCTTGTTTGTTTGTTTGTTTTTCCTTCCTAGAGCAAAAACCCAAACACTCTCCAGGCAAAACTCCAACATAATTACAGTGGGAAAATCCCAATCCTGATGGATCAGGTCAAAGACTGAACTCTATAGTTCCAATGGGACAGTCTAACTCCCAAAAGGAGTTGGACCAAAGGTTCAATAACACAATTTCAGAACAATACCTAGAATCCCAAAGAAGTCATGCTGAAGGCTAAATAGCATAGTTCCAATGGAACAGACTGGTCACAAAGGAATCTGGCTGAATACTGAGGACCACAGTTCTCACAGAACAACATGGTCCCAAAGGAGGAAGGACAATGTGCCAATGGAGGACTCACAAACAAACAAGGCCTCAACTAGAAAAGGATGACAATTTGATGTAGCTCAGTGGATTGAGTGCAGGCCTGCTAACCAAAGGGTCGCTGGTTCAATTCCCAGTCAGGGCACATGCCTCAGTTGTGGGCCAGGTCCCTGGTTGGAGGTGCATGACAGGCAACCACACATTGATGTTTCTCTCCCTCTCTTTCTCTCTCCCTTCCCTTCTCTATAAAAATAAATAAATACAAATATTTTTTTAAAAGCAACATCTTTCATATAAAAAAATGTCAAAGTGCAAAAAGAATAGGAGCTCCCATCCAAGGGAAAGACTTACCTTCAAACTCTTAAGTCCTCAAGGGAGCAGTAAGCTCCGTGACTACTACACCAGCTTGCTCACCAACCTTGGAGTTGACAGGGGTCTTCTCTGGATCCCAGTAGGGGACACCAGATTACGTTGACCTTGATCAACTAGGCAGCCAGATATTTCCCCAGCAATTTTTTGTTTTTCAGAAACAACAAAGAATTGCAATTCAAGCCATGTGGTCTAATAGCAAAACACATGGAAGTACTAAGAAACAAAAGGGGAAACGCTTTTATAGAGAAGAGGAAGTTGGGAGAGCTATTATAAACAGTTTTTCCTTTTGGCCTCCGAGATCAATGTAGGACATGAGAGCTCCCCCTTCTGGACCCCTGACTTCATTTTAAATGAGGTTTCTGTTTATTAATTTCTACATCTTCGGATAATCTGTCTCAGATAGGATTGCCCCTCCATACTGCAGACATATAGCTCATGGAGTTATGTATAAACTAGTAATGAGCATATACTACATGTTAGACACTATACTAAGTGCCATTGATTCAAAAGGATTATGTCACAGTGATGACTTTCTGGTCCACAAACAGAACTTCTTTTGTTTTCAAAACTCATTAGACTGATTTTGCAATTATTTCTTGAAGTCTAAGTGACTCCTACCTCTTGAAGTCTGCACCTTTTCTTACCACAGTTTTCTTTCTCCTATGTAGCTTTTTATAGGTGAACCTTAACTTTCCTCCAGTATTCATTAGGTTGCTATTTGAGTTATATTTTACTACAATCTACGCAATATCCTGAGATTCTGACTGCCTTAATCAATTTTAATTAATAGTTTCAATATACATCTCTTCTCATTCCAAAGCTCTATCCTTTTGGGGGCTCCCACTAACTTTCTAGTTTAGGCCTAGAGACACCCATCTTCCAGTTAATGGCCAAACTTGAAATAATAGCAGTCATCTCTTCACCTTGTCTCTCTTATGCAGTCATCTAGACTTATCCTGAGGTGTTGAAGAAGACAGGCTTTAATAATCCCTCAGTAAAAAAAAATAGAGGTAATACCAGCAAAGATAAATGGAAGATTATTTTTACAAGGCTCAACTCTGTAAGACTGTAAGTCTGTAAGTCTTGAGCCTCAAGACTGTAAGGCTCAACCCTCCTGGTCATTGAAGGATAAAAATAATGACCAAACTTCATTTAGAGTAATGTTTTACTCCAAAGATAATAGCTAGCCATTCTTTACCTCCCAAACAGTAAACTAAAGCATCATATATTAAGATAGAATGTGAATAATTCTAAATCCTTAACATGAAAGTTTCTAGACACTAAAGTATTATAAAATATCCAGCATAGAGTTATCAGTTATTTAGAGATGATTTACATGCAATCCTATCCAGAAACAGATTGATTCACTATTCAAAATCCATATATCTTGTGCTAACTAGTTTGTAGTCAGTCATTGGATTCCATTTTCTTGATTCCTTGATTTTGCACTTTTGGGGTTTTAGGAATAGATTTATAGCTCAATATTTGCTTCTTATTTAGACAGATTACCTAGTAAGGGGTCATTTTTTCAGCCATACTGAAGATTAACTTGACTTAATAAAAATTAATCTTTACTATTCAATGGGACTGAGCTGGACCAGATGTATAAACTATAGAGAAATCTGAGAATGAGACATCTCAGCAGGAACAAGTCACCTCTGAGGGAAAAGAGAAGGTACCCTGTTCCTTAATATTCTGTTGATGTAGTTTCTTTTATTTAATTACTTTATTGTTGTTCAGTTACAGTTGTCTGCATTTTCTCCCCACCACTATGCCCCACCCCAGCCAAACCCACCTCCCTCCCTTGCTTCCACCCTCTCCCTTGGGTTTGTCCATGTGTCCTTTATAGTAGTTCCTGAAAACCCTTCTCCCCACTGTCCCCTCCCCCCTCCTCTCTGGCTATTGTTTGATTGTTCTTAATTTCAATGTCTCTGGTTATATTTTGTTTGCTTTTATCTTTTGTTGATTATGTTCCCGTTAAAGGTGGGATTATATGGTATTTGTTCCTCACTGCCTGTCTTTTTTCAATTAGCATAATGCCCTCCAATTATAATACACATGTTTGCTTCTGGAATGATGAGTCTTGGGGCAGTCCTAAAAATGAATAGACAACTACACAGAGCATGGCCCAATAAAATTACTTTTGTTTATTTTTGGTCTATTCAGAACTGTTTATACTTAACTGAGTTTTCTTACGTAGTTATTTGGAATGTATGAGTCTAATCATTTTGAATAAACACACATTTTTCATCTATATAAATGTTGATATTAATATATTATATACAATTATATATGAAATCTTTTCCCTTAATTGACAAAAGTGAGGAATAAAACAATATTTATTCCCTTTGTCATATATGTAGAAAGAAATTTAGCATGTTTTTTTGCTCTTTCCTATTCTTTTTCCACCTCCACTGACAAGTTTTTCATTTTTCTACTATCATCTTGGACTTTAGGTCCAAATTGTTATATGAGATTATGTAAGTAAAGTATTTAACCAACATTAAACCCTTAACAAATGGCACCAGTGTTGATATAAAATTATGATTTTTTCTGTTAAAAAAGTTTTTATTTGCACAGTTATTTAGAAGATAATATTAATAATTTATATAAATGACTTCATTTGTCCATGTTAATTTTTCTACTATATTTCCCCACTCTTGAATTAGTTTATTATTTCAGTTGGATAAAAACCACACTTCTTCAGGAAGGGTCCATTGTTGTTATGCTTTATGCAGCCTCTTTTAGGAAATATTATTTTTCTAATGATTTGCAAATGAATAACCATTTGAAAATCTTGAGTTGGAATAGGTAGATCAATGAATAAAAGTGTAAGATGCTACTTGGTAATGAAGAAAGTCTAAGAACAGCTTGTTCAATTATAATTAGATATCCATGAGATTTTTTCCCTAAAAATTAAAAAATTCAGGATTTGAAATTGTTCACTGATTTGTTTATTTTATTGGGTACATTTAAGCTTTTGTGCTCTGTATTTTACTGGGAAGGTTTCTTCCATTAATTTGAGAGGCCTATGGAGAACATTAATTTGTATTTATAAGATCAGTATACCTTTCACATTTTCTCTCATTTACTTTTGGTTATTTTAAATTCTCAAAATTTGCTCTAGAAGTAATTTCATAATACTTTAAAGAAGAATTTATTTTTTTCATGTTCATTTGAATTTTTGATCTCAGAATTATTTATCCTCAAAATGAATGTTCTTTAATATTTTTGGTTGAAGGGCTAAATAGTAATTTTAAGTTTTTTCTATTTCTTGGAGTAAATCTATTTCAGATTTACTGTGAATTTACTGTCTCTATTTATTGTGAATTTTCATAATCCCTTCCTTTGAATTGCTGCATCCTCTCATATGTATAATGATTTTTTCTCTTTGCTTCCTCTTGTTAGAGAGACCTATGAATATCTCTATTACTTTATAACAAATTAAGCATTTAGGGCATGTCAGAAATTGTTGACTGTCTCTGAAGATTCAAATGAGAAGAGACCCTTGGACCTGGATTTTGGTCCTTGTGACAGACAAATGGGTGAAGACATTCTGCACTGACATTTCTGCTTCTAGTTGAAGTCCATTGCATGAGTTACTGTCATCTCCAATTTCTCTCTTGGTCTCTTTCCCAGGAGGCAGACTCATGAAGAAGAAACAATAACACTGATTTTCAAGGATGTTCTTGCCAAAGTTCTGCACTTGTAGGTAATTTCAGGAAGAACCTAAGAGGTTTTGATGTGCCAAATTATCTCTGTTATTACTGTTAAAAATTGTATTGTTTCACAAAAAATATATACATTGAAGTCTTAAGCCCTGAAACCTATGAATGTGACCTTATTTGGAAATAGAGACTCTGTAGATTAATAGAAACTCTGTAATCAAGTTAAGACAAGGCCATACTGCATCAGGGTGGCCTTAAACCTGTGATGAGTGTCCTTAAAAGAAGAAAACATCTTGGACATAAAGACACAGGGAAATGGAGGCATAAATTGGAGTAATGCATCTACAAGCCAAGGAAAGCCAAGAATTGCTAGCATCCTCCAGAAGCTAGAAGAAGTGAGAAAGGATTCTTTTCTAGTGCCTTCAAGAGGAAACATGGCCCACTGAAATGTTGGTTTCAGACTTCAAGAATACAGAATTGTGGAGAATAAATTTCTGTTTTAAGCCACCCAGTTTCTTCTCTCTTTTGGTTCATTCCTTGGTCAAGCTGGCTGCCATGTCATGTAGCAGTTTGTCCAGTTTCTCATGGCAATGGACTAAGACCTGCCAATCATCTACAGTCAGTTCAAAAGCAGGACACACTACCACATTGTTCAATGAGACCATAGTCCAGGCCAATAGCTTAACTGCAACCTCGTGAAAAGTACTGAACCAGAGGTACCTAGTTAAGGTCCCCCTGAATTGTTGATGCATAAAAACTGTATAATAATAATGTTTATTGTTTAAAACCAGTACATTTGGGGTAATTTGTCATGCAGTTGTATATAATTAGTATATTTAGGTACATCACTCTGACTTCCTTCACCATCCATCCATTTCTATGACATAGACTTGAGATAAAAGCAGCCAACTGTGTGAGTCATTCATTCACTCATGTATTCATTCACTCTATTTTGTCCTGCCAAGTAAACTTTTTACTATAGCTATAGCAATGAACAATTCTTAACCCTAATGGTGCTTAGAGTTAAGTTATTCTATTTTCCATAAAACTTGGCAGGCTCCTCTGCTAAGGAGAGAGAAATGGACAAATACAGAAAGGAAAGAAAGGGACAGAACCTAATATATGAGTGCCAAATTTGTTAAATATTCTTCTAGGCATTTTCATATATTTCATTCAGTTAATAAAACTCTTTGAGACTTATAAGAAAGTTTTATCTTCTTTATACATAAGAAAATCTATAAAGTTACAGTTGCTTGTACATGTTTCCACAATTAACAAACAATAAACCTAGAAACCAAGTCAACCCTGCCTTATTGATCTTTATATCGCTACACTGCAGAAGTGTTACTAAATTAAAATTCTAGACTTTTGTTAATAATGTGAACACTAACTATTTTTGTCTGGGCTTGTGCTATGGAACAGACATGGAATTAGAACTTCTGCACACATTATTTCACTAATTAATTATTTTTAAAAATTGTAGCATGGCTACACAGAAATAAGGGAAATTATTTAATATGTAGAAATAATTCACCCTGGCTGGTGTAGCTCAGTGGATTGAGCTCAGGCTGTGAACCAAAGGGTCACCGGTTTGATTCCCAGTCAGGGAACATGCTTGGGGTGCAGGCCAGGTCCCCAGTGGGGGCCATGTGAGAGGCAACCGCACATTGATGTTTTTCTCCATCTCTCTCTCCTTCCTTTCCCCCTCTCTAAAAAAATAAATAAATAATCTTAAAAAAAAGAGTAGTGAATTTAAAAAAGTAAGTTTAAAGAAAGAAAGAAATAATTTTAGCAAAAATTGCCTTGCCTGGTAAGCAAGTGTTTTAAGAAAGGTGAGTGCACTCAAAAAACATTTATTCATGTTTAATATAAATGTGTTACAAAGTTGGTTGTTCATTAAAATAAAAATAACCAGAACAACCTACATTACACAAGATCGGAAGAGTCAAAAAGAATTTATTAAGCAAAACTGAAAATAGCAACAATGTTTATATAATTCTCAAAAATCTTTTTCTCAAAGGGAACAAGGGTGGGAGCTGGGTGGGAGTAGGCAACCGGAGGGAAAATAGGGATATCTGTAATAGTGTCAACAATAAAAATTAAGGAAAAAATCCTTTTCTGAGATAGTAAAGAGGAAGTCAGTTTGACAAGAACTATTTTCTCCCACATTTTACTTTCATTAAAATGTGTTTCTATGGTGCCCACGTGCCTATATGCATGAATTTGATTGCTTCCTTGTAATTATTTCAACACTAAGATATCACATTTATAATCATATAAATGACTAAAAAGGAAATTAAAATAGAATAACAGGTTTTTATTTTTATTTGTATTTTTATTGTCAAAATTTTTATTGAAAATATGCCTACAAGTCATATGACAGGTCATTCATTCTTCTCTGCCTTCCAAGTTCTTATAATTCATTTATTCTACAACAAACACCTCTCACACTTTAACATTTCTCATTTTAGAATACTTATTATGGTACATGCCACATCATAGTTAAATGGGCAGCATTTATTTTTTTCTCAGTGGTGAATAAAGTAATGGAATTTCTAAAATTGATGGCATCTTAGAACCGATAAAAGATGGTGTATATTTGAGAAATGTGTACTGCTAACTATTTAATGCCTATTCCAACCAAAATAGTATTTGCCAGTGAGAACACCTAACTGAAGGTAGGTCTATCCATAAGCTGATCCAAAATTTAAAAGGCATTCCTCAAAAAATAAACTGAAAAAGTAATTTCTTTTCCACTAAATTAAAATTGGTTGTCATCTAAGCTAACATTTATTGGGTTTGCAACAATTTTTACATACCATTTGCCTAGAACTATGTCCATTCTAACTTGTGGTGCCCATAGCTACTTGTTGTAACATATTTAGGATATCATCACTTGTGTAGTGCTAGATATTATCTGTTGCATAGTGTATCTACTTTCCCTACTTGTATGTCTTTTCTCCCAGCAAGTCAATTTTAATTATCTCTCATCCTGTAGTGGTAGCAGTTAGTATTTGCAGCTGCCAGACTCCATGCTCTACTGTATAGTCACCAGTAGCAGAACTGAGGGGTCACTGTAACTTAGGCAACACTCTCATGCAGTCTCCAGATCTCTGAGTGACCTAGTGGGAGCCCTCTAACATGCCTATAAAGCCCTTCTGATGACATTGTCAGCATCTGTGTTCTGTATTGACATTGCTGGGAATATCTGGAGTGGTGTATTAGCCTCCTGTGGCTACCGTAACTAATTACCATGAATCCAGTGGCTTAAAAACAAAAAAAAAGGTTATTTACTAGCAGTTTTAGTGACCAGAAGTTGAAAATTAATATGTCGGCAGGGCTATGCTTCATCCAAACCCCTTGAGGAGAATCTGTTCCTTGCCTCTTCCAGCTTCTGATGGCTCCTGGCCTTGTTTCTGGCTACCTCCCTCCAGTCTCTGCCTCTGTCTTCACATCACCTTCTCCTTTGATTGTGTATCAAATTCCCTCCCTTTCCCTCACAGGGACACTTGAGATGGTATTAGGGCCCACCCTGATAATTCAAAAGAATTTACTCACATAAAAAAATTTTAATTTAGTTATATCTGCAAATACCATTTTTTTATTAAATAAGGTAATTTTCACAGGTTCCCAGGGAATGGAACATGGACATATTTGGGAGCAATTATTTACTTACCACAAACTGCCTCTGTTTTCTAAACTGAATCTTTATTTTTAGCATTGATATTAGTTTCTTAGAGCTACTGTAACAATGCCCCACAAACTGGGTAGCTTAAAAGATTCACAAAAATTTAATCTCTCTCAGTTATGAAGGACATAAGTCTGAAATCCTGACAGGCCATGATTCCTCCAAAGGCTCCAGGGAAGGCTCCCTCTGGATCACTTGTAGCTTCTGAAGGATGCCAACAATTCTGGGCTCTCATTGGCTTGTGGCAGCATAATCCAAATCCTGCCTCCGTGTGTACACTATCTTCCTTCTTTAAATTTTTGTGTCCAACTTTCCCTCTACAGAGACACTAGTTATTAGGTTAGGTCCCATTTAAATCCAGTATGACCTCATATAAACATGATTACATCTGCCAAAACCCTATTCCAAACGAGGTCACATTCACAAGTTTGGATGGACATTGATTTTGGTGGGACGCTGTTCAACCCAGTCTAGAGTTATAAAAACTCATGTAATCTTCGGAGTTGGAGCAAGCATTATATTCCATGGCAAATGAGTAGGCAGGAAAATCTGTGCTATATAAGAAAATAATAGCTCTGATCTCTTTTAAAGATCCCATGAAGTTTGGTTTCACTTTATTTTGCCTCTTTTAATTCTTGTGAGATTCTGATATCCTCAGACCAACTGAATTCAAATGCTGGCTCTCTCACTTCCTGTGTTACTAATCAGGTTATTAATCTCATCCTGCCATAGCTACCTCATCTCTAAAGTGAATTTAATAAGAGAACCTGAATCATAATGTTGTAGTGAGGATTACATGAGTGCATATAGTAAGCACTGCTATCAAATAGTAAGCCTCCAATAAATGTTAGCAACTAATGGCTGTTTCCTTCTCTTTTTTTAATTTTATTTTAATCATTGTTCAAATGCAGTTTTCTCCTTTTTACTCCCAATCCAGCCCCCTCTCCCAGCCCTCCCCACTTGGTTGTTTCCTTCTTAATTGAAAATTATTCATTTTGGTCTCTCTTCCATGCAATAAAAGAAACTGACTAGATTACTGATAGAGATTGACAACCCCTGTGGTAATTTCCAAAGCATACTATTCAACATTTTAAACTATAGCATATGCTCACTTTGTTAATGTATAATTATTTAGAGTTCTATACAGAAAGTAGCAAAGGGTGGTGTTTGCATATGTGTGTGCTCTGTGTATGTGTGTTAATATGTGTTCCTCTGGATCTATTCATTTTAAGCAAAGCCTCAGTGTGAAACCAGAGGACCTGTAGAGTTACAGGAAGACATGTGGGTGAGTTAAGATATCTAAGTGATGAAAGAAGACTAGGGATATAGAATTTAAAGATTCTATGCTGCTAAACAGTGCATCAATATACAATGTTTGCATAACTACTTTCTTTATAAAAAAATCTTCACCCCTTCTAATGGAGATATCAGTAAGACAACATGATTTCAACACTTTCACACTGATTTCAGCCATATGTTAGTTAAAAACAGAAAGGGAGACAGAAAGAGGAAATAAAGGAAAAAGGGTAAAGAGAGAGAAAGAAAAATAATGAAAGAAAGAAGCTGAACATGCAATAAATCTGATGTCTATAAGTCAGGAGAGTAAGGGGGTGAGAAGACACATTTCCTTTATATTTTCTTCAAGAATTTGGTAAAAACAAATGTCTCCTGGGGTTAAGCTCCTTCCCTCATTTGTTTATGGCAGATAAAAGTGTTGGCACCCTTCTGTACTTCCAGGGTTCATATGGAACACATAGTTGTACACAGCACTTAACAAAGGCTCCCTGGAAACTCCAGGAGCCTGTACAGCCACTTTGCTTAGTGAAAAGGAAACAAGCAATATCTTTTGAGAGCTGAGACATTATTAGATTATAAACTGTGTTGTCTGGATGAAGCAAAGAACATTTACTGAGAAAAGAGTGTTTTCTACCCCCTAAAATAGTCTTCCTACTTCCCTATTTAACCTTTAGACATCCTTACAGGATAGCATATCAATATTGTAAGAACTTCATAATATTTTCAACATTCTCTCCCATCTCTGAAAAATGTCCTTGTCAAATCCTTTTAGAAGACAACGGTTTTTTATTTGCTTGTTTAGTTGTACCAAATAAGACTGTAAATTAAACTGTTTGGGTTAAAAGTGTAGTTTGGCAAAGAAAAGTCTTGTAGAAAATATTTTTAAATCCTCCTCTCTCCTTTCTCATAGAAATGTGAGATTCAATGGACATGGCAACATTAATTTGTCTTTACCAGTGTCACAGGGAGAGGGGAGGATGATAGATCTGGAATGGAATACAAAATATTTTCTGGCCCTGACTATGGTTCTGTACTTCTGGATAGTTCGGTTGGTTGGAGTGAAATGCCAAGGTTGCAACTTTGATCTCTAGGCAGGGCACCTACAAGAATCAAACAATGAATACATAAATAAGTGGAACAACAAATTAATGTTTCTCTCTCCCTTCCTCCATCTCTCTAACATAAATGAACAAACAAATAAATAAGTAAAAATGTAAATGTCTTTGTCTTGCATCCCCATCCAAATTCTCTAGCATTCTAAACTTAGTAACTGAGTTACATGCATGTATAGGGACTAGCCCACAAAACCACAGCTGACTCATTCCACAAAAGAAAGACACTCCTGAGTGACAATACTTAAGCCTCTCCAAACTTAATACTCTGGCCAAAATCAACTACAGAGAATTCTGACAACCTCCTTTCCATTAAGGGAGTAAAAAGATTATTACTCTTGTAAACTTGCATCCAGCTAAATAAATGCACACTTTATGATTACCTATCTTCTACTCCTCCTTACCTTCAAAATATTCCACAGCACTCTATAGAATATCTGTTTCATAATAAACATACTCCTCGCACTTCAAATTCCTTACTAAATACTCATTTTAATTTATAACCTCAGCAGAAAACCTGCTTCTTTCTACAGGACACCACATCTTTTCCAACCTCTCAGGAGAAAGGCGCTTTTACTATTTCTTATGGTATCCTCTAAGACAAGATTTCTTTATGTAATCAGTCTTCATTATGCAATAAAGAAGGGCTACATGAAGAAATGCTACATAAAAAGCTCCATCTTTGAAGAATTGATGGTGCTCCTCTGTGACCAATGCAATCCTGTCACTCTCACTTTTCATTATGAGCCTCTCATGATTCTCATTCACTGAGGACTTAGGGCCAAGTGTAGTATTTCTCTGCCCCATGTGCTGCCATTAATAGAGTGATGTCTATGCCCATAAGGTAATATCACCTTATACATTGACTTGCAAGATCCTTGAATTCATCACCTCCAATGGCCTTGTCAACTCAAGTTTAAATATAACTTACTCCCAATATAACTATATAGTCATATAACTTACTCTCAATATAACAATAGTGACTGAGATCTCTCTGTATTTTACATAGATCATATATCATTATGCAAATTAAGCTCCAGTGTTCATTTGTGAAATTCCAGAGAGAAGCTTGCAAAATAAGCTTCAGTCTTCAGTGAGTAATACAAGGGTATCTATGTATTTAGTTTATTGCAAATTTGTCATAAGAGGAGAAACAGAAGGTAAACTGGGAGAGACAGAGGTATAAAGCTCCTTGATGTAGACAGTATAATTTATTAGCTGCAAATATAAACACTCCTGGGGGTAGGGATGGGAAATAAATCCCAATGGTGAAAAAACCACCTGAGAGAAATCTGTATGATTTTTTACACTACTGAAGTTTTGGTCCTCTTTTTTAAGATGGAGATAGTAGAACCTACCTCAGGGAGTTTGGGACTAAATGAGATGTTGTACGTAAAGCATCTAGCATAGTGTCTGGGACAGAGAATTCCCTCAAGAAATGTTAGTTTGATGGTGACAAAGATAATGACGATTTCAAGATTTTGGAAAAGCCTGGTGTTTCGATCTCCGAACTGATTAGAAATCCAATCTTGTCCTTGATACTAATATCTTCTTTGAGTTTCATATGCAGGCTGTTTAAAATGAGAATTGTAATGTCTCTGCATAGAGATATGTGTGGATTAAAGAAATAAACAAGACCTCATAGGGCATCAAAGAGCAGTTCAGTAGATATCACTACCTCTGCCCTGAGCCTCATTCCAACCCCACCACACACACAACTCATACTTCATACTGATGGTTAATGTGTAGTTGTTGATAAGCCAAAATAAGCAAGTAAATACATTCTACAGGTACAAATGAAAGAGCCTTCATAATTTCTCTCATTGTTACACATACTTCACTTCACACTTAAAGTCCTTAAATTAGGGGACTACTCAATTACTTTGTCCTCACATTAAGAATCAGAACATTATGTTACAGTACAAAGGGGCCACACACAAGCCCAAGGGGGGTGACACCAATATACTATTACCAAAAGGAATCCCCCAGGTTCATTATGTCCCCTGCCTTATAGGAAAGACATCTCTCAATGCCAGAGATTTGTGAAAGGGAAAGGAAATGTTTACTTAAAGTAGTGACCTAACGTGTTCATTAAAATATCAAAGTCTTTTAGGATACCCACAGATGCCGACAGTGCTTTTCCCCCTGCCCTAATTTGGGGTACCAAAACCCCAGAAAAGAAGCAAATGTCTGTGTTTCAGGGTTCCAGTACCATCAAGCTGTGTCGCCATCTAGGTAGGATCTCCAATTAACTCAAAGCCATGTGGCACCTTTTCATGGCCTACTGGCAAGAGCTCTTTCACCCTTCTTCCAGGCAAAGTCTCTCCTGCTTCCCAGGCCACTTGGTCAAAGGAAGTACCCCAAAGCTGCATGGTCCTCTTCTACCAAAGCCTCAGGGGTCTGCACTCTGGTAAAGCCACGTGGATCTCTCCACAAAGCTGCAGGGAAGGGGGGTGGTTGCCAGCCAAAGCTGAGTGGTGATTCTCTGCTAAAGCCACACGGTGGTTCCCCCCCTACTAAAGCTGCAGGGGTCCCCACTCTGGCAAAACCATGTGGATCTCCCCACAAAGCTGCAGGGGGCGATCACCACTCTGCCAAAGCCAAGTCATAATTCTCTGCTAAAGCTGCATGGTGGTTCCCGCTACTAAAGCTGCAGGGATACCCACTCTGGCAGAAGTGCGTGGCTCTCCCCTCTTACATGGCTGCAGGGGTCCCTACTCTGCCAGAAGCACGTGGCTCTCTCCTTAATGGCTGCGGTGTCTGGGTTTAAATCCTCACACCAATCTTCCCCTGTCCCCTCATTTCCAACTCCTCTATTTACAATCAGTTACACCTGCCAGCATTCCTACATTATTCCAAGTTTACTGCAATACTGTTGTGAGTCTGGGCAGGGGTGACCCCATGTCATGGAGCCAATCTTGTCCAAGCTCTTATGTAGGTGCTGTCACTTGGGGGACCTGCCCCCCAGTTACATCTTGCAGGGGGAGTTCCTTCCAACCTCCTGGCTCTGAGCATGGCCACAGCTATTTAACATGTCTAAATGATCAGCCAAAGGCTATAGATGTGTTAAATGACCATGCCATGAATTACATGCAAAGCTGTTGCTGTACAAAGCAGCCCTGCATGTTCCTGCTCCATATGTCCTTTCCCCCAACTCACACCTGAGACATCTTTTATGTCTTTCTAATATTTCCTAGACACCTTGAGTTCTGGACCCCATTCCAAATCCCTTTTTGGGGCCTCCCTCTTGGCTTCACCCTGTATCAATTAGACAGTTGTGAGTTTTTAATAATTGTGTCTTGATGGATCAAATCTTAAATGTTGATGTATAGATTATGTGCAATAAACATGTTCCTGAGAAATTACATATGATTTTTATGTCAAATCAATCCATATTTATGTTAGTAGTGTATATGTTTATCATTATATAAATCATATGATACATACATTTGGTGTAAATACTGTTAATTTATTTTATTTTAAAATGTAAGAAAATACCCATTTACTTATGTTTTCTCCAATACTCTATTTTTGCAGTTGGGTTTTTCTTAAAGTTAGGTTTATTAAATTGCATGTTATTGTTTTGTAAGTGTTGGAAGGTTTTTTCTATGTAAGAACTGGAAATGGTTTCCTTTCAGAGAGAAGTGGCTTCCACAGGTCAAAAGTAATGCGAAGAACTCAACACAAGTTCATCTTAGCATTTATCTGCATATGAATGTTGGCTGATCTATTTCATCTTCATAATTATTGTTATGCAGAAATACCAACTTATGCTATTTGTTTATTCAAGCAGCTAAAATAAGTATAATGGGAAAGCTGCAATGTGTGAATTTTGTTCATTTTATTTAACACAGAACACATTACACTTTATTTTATTCTACTGATTTTTCATTTTTGCTCAGTCCCTCAAGCCTCCTCCAATTCAGCTCCTCCCTAGCCAAAAAAAAAAGCTGTCAGCCTGTTTTCTATAAGTCTTTCACTATTTTGATTTTTAATTAATTTTTTCATTAAATTCCATATATGTGTAAAATCATAAGGTACTTGTCTTTCTCTGACTGACTTATTTCACTTACCATAATGTTCTCCAGTTCCATCTATGCTGTCTCAAAAGGTAAGATTTCTTTTTGTTTTTATAGTGGAATAGTATTTCATTGTATAAATTTACCACTGCTTTTTTCTTTCTTTTTTAAGATTTTATTTATTTATTTTTACAGAGGGAAGAAGGGAGAAAGAGAGGCTTAGAAACATCAATGTATGCTTGCCTCTTGCACGCCCCCTATGGGGGACTCAGCCCACAACCCAGGAACATGCCACAACTGGTAATCGAACTGGTAACACTCTGGTTCACAGGCCAACACTCAGTCCGTTGAGCCACAACAGCCAGGGTGCACCATTGCTTTTTCATCTATTCATCTACTAATTAGCACCTGGACTGCTTCCAAATCTTGGATATTGTAAATAATGCTGCAATGAACATAGGAGAACACTTATTTTTTCAAATTAGTATTTCAGGTTTCTTTGGGTAAATTCTGAAGTGTGGAATTGCTGGGTAACAAAACAGTTCCATTTTTAACCTTTGAGATATCCCCATACTGCTTTCCATAGTGGCTACACCAATCTGCTTTTCCACCAACAGTGCAAAAGTATTCCCCTTTCTGCACATCCTCACCAGCACTTGTTGTTTGTTGATTTATTGATGATAGCCATTCTGACAAGTATGAGATGGTATCCTATTGTGATTTTAACTTGCATTTATCTAGTGATTAGTGATGTTGAGCATATTTTTATATGCCTTTAGGACATCTATATGTCTTCTTTGGAGAAGTGTCTATTCAGGTCCTTTGATCATTTTTTTAATTGAATAAGGTTTTTTTAGTGTTGAGTTTTATAAGTTCTTTATACATTTTTGCTATTAATCCATTATCAGAAGTACCATTTGCTGATATATTCTCCCATTCAATGGGTTGTCTTTTCATTCTGGTAATGATTCCCTTTGCTGTGCAAAAACTTTTTAGTTTGAGATAGTTCCATTTGATAATTTTTTCTTTTGTTTCCCTTGCCTGAGGAGATATATCAGAAAAGGTATTGCTAGGAGAAATGCCCACAATTTTACTGCTTTTGTTTTCCTCCAAGATTTTTATGGTTTTAAATCTAGCATGTAAGTTTTTAATCCATTTCAAATCTATTCTTCTGCATGGTATAAGATGGTTTAGTTTCATTTCTTTGCATGTATACATCCAATATCTCCAACACCATTTATTGGATAAAAGGTCTTTACTCAATTATATATTTTTGCCTCCTTTATCAAGTACTAACTGACTATAAAACCATGGGTTTACTTCTGGACCCTCTATTCTGTTCCATTGATCTATATGTCTGTTTTTATGTCAATACCATGCTGTTTTGCATACTAGGACCTACTAGAATAGTTTGATATCAGGTAGTGTGATTCCTCCAACTTTTTTTTCTAAAGATTCCTGTTGCTACTCAGGGTCTTTTGTGGTTCTATAAAAAATTTTGGAATATTTGTTCTAATTCTCTGAAGTACACCATTGATGTCTTAATAGGATGATATCTTTTTTAAAAGATTTTATTTATTTATTTTTAGAGAGGGAAGGGAGGGGGGAGAAAAAGAGAGAGAAAGGGAGAGAAACATCAATGTGCGGTTGCTGGGGGTTCTGGCCTGCAACCCAGGAATGTGCCCTGTCTGGGAATCGAACCTGGGACACTTTGGTTCCCAGCCGGAGGATGATATCTTAATAGCAATGCTTTTATAGATTGTTTTGGTTTATATGGATATTTTAATGATGTCAATTCTTCCTATCTATGAATGGGGTATATACTTATGTATATCTACCACAATTTTTTTCTTCAATATCTTATAATTTTAGAAGTATAGATCTTTAACATCCTTGGCTAAATATACTCCTAGGCATTTTATTCTTTTTGAAGCAATTGTAAATAAGATTGTTTTCTTTCACATTCTGATTGTTCCTTATCAATATAGGAAAATACAATTGAATTCTGAATGTTTATTTTGTACCCTGATACTTCACTGAATTCACTTATCAATTCTAGTAGTTTTTTGTGGAGTCTTTAGTGTTCTTTATATACAGTGTCATGTCATATGCAAACAGTGACAGTTTTCCTTCTTCCTTTCTAATTTGGATGCCTTTTATTTCTTCTTTCTTGTCTGAGTGCTATGTCTAGGACTTCTAGTACTACATGAAGTAAGAGTGGTGAAAGCAGACATCCCTGACTGTCCAATAATAAAGGAAACATTTTGAGTTTTAGCCCATTGAGTATGATTTTGGCAGTGAGCTTATAATATATGGTCTTTATTATGTTGAGCTATGTTCCCTCTATTCCCACTTTTCTAAGAGCTTTATTGTAAATGAATGCTGAATTTTATCAAATTATTTTTCTGCATGTAATGTATTGATATGATCAGGTAGATTTTATCCTACCTGAGATAAAATCTCTATATAGTATATTATATTTATTGATTTGTGGATGTTGTTCCAATCTTGCATTCCCAGAATAAATCCCATTTGACCCTGGTGTGTGATTTTTTAATGTATTTTGTTGAGGAATTTAGCATCTTTATTTATCACAGACATTGGTCTATAATTTTCTTTCTTTGGAGTGTCTTTATCTGGTTTTGGAATTAGAATTATGGTGGTCTCATAAAATGAGCATGGGAGTCTTCTCTCCTCTTGAATATTTTGGAATATTTTGAGAAGAATAGGTGTTATTTCTTCTTTGAATGTTTGGTAAAGTTCACCAGGACTTTGCTTTTGGATTTTGTTTTAATATTGCTTCAATTTCACTAGTTGTAATCTGAGTACTTAGATTCTCTGGTTATTCCTGATTCAGTTTTAGAAGAATTTGTTTCTAGGAATTTATTCATTTTGTTCAGATTATCCAATGTGTTGACATATAGTTATTTGTAATATTTTCTTACAATTCTTTTATTTACTTGGTGTCAGTTTTTACTCACACTCTTTCAGTTCTGACTTCATTTATTTTGGTCTTCTAGGTTTTTTTTTCTTGATGTGTCTGGATAAGTTTTTTCAATCTTGTTTATCTTTTCAAAAAACCAACTCTTGGTGCATTAATCTTTTGTAATTTTTTAGAATGTATTTTGTTTATTTTGGTTCTGATCTTTATTATTCCTTCTTCTACTCACTCTGGGCTTTGTTTATTATTCTTTTCCAAATTACTGTAAAGGTAAAGTTAGATGGTTTATTTGATATTTTTCTTATTTTTTAAGATAGTCTTGTAATGACATGAATTTGTCTCTTAGACCTGTTTTTGTTGTGTTCCATAGATTTTTAATTGTTGTGTTCTCATTTTCATTTGTTTTATGGTATCTTTTGATTTCTTCCTTGATCTCATTGTTAACCCATTCATTGTTTGGTAGAATGTTTTTTAGCTTCCATGTCTTTGTGTGTTTTTAGTTTTTTTCTTGTGGTTGATTTCTAGATTCATAATATGGTCAGAAAAGATGCTTTATATGATTTTTATATGACTTCAATCTTCTTAAATTATTGAGTTTTGCTTTGTGACCTAACATGTGGTCTGTCCTAGAAAATATTCCCTGTGCATTTGAAAAGAATTTATGAGGCCTATATGGAAAAATTCAGCTGTTGTTAATATAATAAGAACAGTTTGCACATCATCAATGTAAACTGGAAGCCAAGAAGAGTGGACTAGAAAGTATTTAGGACACTGTTCTGCCTGGCGTGGGACCAGCTCCCACTCGGAGATGCATAGGACCCATGCACATGGATAGATTCTCTTGTGGGAATCAGGCCTGCACTGTACCTGGACTACTATGAGATTTGCTTTTGCTAAAATGCCCTCACCCTGGACTGAGGCAACAGACATTTACTGCAAAGTAACTTCCTAAAATTCATGCTAAACCTTCCAAGGAAGAGTGTAACAGGTTCAACCACTTTTGCCTTTTCATTTTCAAATAGCCCTCTTCTGTGATGTGATTACTGGCATCCTCTCCTTTGTTTTCTGTAAAAGGTAATCACCTAAAGTGAGCCCGTGCATAGTTAATGAGGACCTTCTTGTAAGTGCCCAGAAAGACAATAAAAGCTCATCGAAGCTTTTGGCTCCTCTTGAGAGCAAAGACGCCTGCCCTTGTCTCCACAGGGCTCAGTAGTCTGTGTGAATTTCTTTTGTCTCAGCTACAATGCTGAGTGGACCCCTCGAGCTGGGGTCCACCATAGCTAGCACCCAGGAACAGGGAACCAGAGGCTACGAGCCGTCGTTGTGGAGAACATACCAACTTGGTTGGAGTGCATGCATTAGCCCAGGTAAAGGCTGATGACACCAAGTGCTTTTCCTGGAAGGTCCTAAGGATATGTTGGGTTCAGAGGAAAAGGGTTTTCTTCCTAGGTCACCCTCTCTTGTGACCACTTTGCAACTGTACCTTCTATATTAAGTTAGGAGGCTTGCTCTCTCTGCCAAGTATTCGCTGTAACCTTGAGGGCATGGGTTGAGCAGTTAAAAGCCACAAGGGTGCTCACCTCTTGAAGCCACCCATGACAAGATTAGCTGGGATGTGGACCAGATTAGAACACTAGGTTTCTGCCAGTTGCAAGTAAAAGTTCACCCAAGGAGAGGCACACTGTAAAAACACTAACAAGCCTATCCCCAAAGCACAACTCCCAACTAGGTCTAGGCTTGGGAGAAAGAGCAAAGATTTTCCCTTTAATTGGCTTTAAAAACATCAACTAGTTACAGGACAATTTACAAGCATCTCAGCACATTTTTTCTTTTAAGCCACCTCTTGCAGTCCTTTCGAATTTGTTTTTTCCTTCTGTCCACCTGCATAAGGAAAAGTGGATAGTGAATGAGTGTTTTGGTTACAACCAGACTCCGAAGATCGCTTTCCAGGAGAATTTAGTGTTAGTCAAAGTATTACAGAATGAAGAGGAGGGCCCTGGGACAATATACTATTACCCGAAAGGAACCCCCCAGGTTCGTTATGTCTGCCTCCAGAGGAAAGAGGTCTCTCAATGCCAGAGATTCATGCAAAGGAAAGGAAATGTTTATTTAATGCTATACAGACTTAAAGTAGTAACCTCATGTCTTCATCAAAATCCTAAAGTCCCTTAAAACACCCACAAACACACACAGTCCTTCCTTCTCCGTTTGCCCAGTCTGGGGTTCCGTATCTCAGGAAAAGAAATAGAAGTCTGTGGCTCATGCAGCCCCTGGTTCTTCTCAGTAATCTGTCTCAGCTGGCAGGCCTCCCTCGGTTCCTGGCACCATCAGCTGTGTCGCCAGGATCTCTGCTAAAGCCGGGTAGTCGTTCCCCCTTTTAAAGCTGCGGGGGTCCCCACTCTGGCAAAGCTGAGTGGTTCTCTCTCCACTGCCACAGCTGCATGATCCTCTCTGCACAGTGGCTGTGGGAGTCCCCTTCTGCCTGCACAATCGCTGTGGGAGTCTCCACTCAGCCAAAACTGCATGGTTCTCCCTAGCAATGGCTGCTATGTCTGGGTTTAAATCCCTGTGCCAATCTTCCTCTGCAGCCCCATTTCTGACTCTTCCTACAGTTAGTTACACCTGCCAGCACTCATCTGTCCAGCCTTACTGGGCTGCCATCCTGAGTCTGGGAAGGTGTGGCCCCATACCATTGAGCCAATCTTCTCCAAGCTCCCATGCAGGTGCTGTAACTCGGGGGACCTGCCCCCCAGTTACATCTTGGTGGGGAAGTTACTTCCATCCCCCTGGTTCAGAGCATGCCCACAGCTATTTAACATATCTATGTAACCAGTTAAAGGTTATAGATATGTTAAATTACCATACCAGAGATTAGCTGCAAAGCTCTTGCTATGCAAAACAGCTCTGAATGGCCTTGCTCCATGTGTCCTTTCCCCCAACCCACACCTATAGGGGAAGGGGTGAGGACATCCTAATATTTCCTGAACACCTTGAGTTCTGGACTCCATTTCAAATCCCTATTCCCAACCCCTGCCTGCTTGGCTGCACCCTGTTACAAAAGGCTTTGTATGAGAGCTTTTGACATTTGCCAAGCTCCAAAACAAAAGACACTTCCTCCCCTCGGCCTGAGAAATTCGGTATTCCCACATGAGTTGGAACCTTGCGAGGGTGTCTGGGATCAATTCCCAAGATGTGCAGGGGCCTTATAGGGACCTCCAACGCTGCTTAATATAACTTCCGGCTCATCTGGGAAGCGCCATATAAAGGTTGATCACCTAGCACTACAAGTCCCCCTCACAGTCCTAAACACTTGGGGAAGAACCTGAAACCCATAAGTGAGGTGAGGTGAGGGTACTCGGGAAGTCCGGTACCCCTCTTCCTGACTGTCTTTCACCAACAGTACATCTAGACCAACCACACTATATCCCTTAATAGCTAACTAGTTATGGTTCAGCACAGGCAGTGGAATCTGAAAAGACTACAATTGAAAATAATAAAGAGCCTTTTAATATCAAGAATGGGCTCTGATTCGTAAAGAGCAGGAAGCTTATCTGAGGGTGTTACAGCAGCTCCTGAGGGGAGTGGTTTACAAGGTGAAGGAAGAGCATCTCATACAGCTTTTAGAAACTATGAAGGAATACTACCCTGCTTTTCCCAATGAGGGAACCTTAAATATAAAGACTTGGAAAGAAGTAGGCGGTAGGTTAAGAACTTTACAGGATGTCGGTGTTTCTATCGGAACTCAAACCTTAGTAACGAGGGGTCAAGTGAGGACTGCTCTCATGTCCATATGGGCTGGGAGATCAGAACTCATCAAAAAGGAAGATAAAGAGTCTAGTTCAGATGAGGAACTTGTATGTGACATAGTAAAAGAACCTGCTATGAAAGTTCTGCCTACAGCATCACCCAAGGATCTGATTCATAGCCATTGCTCCTTACATCAACTGTGGGAGAGTTCCTCCTTGAAGGATTACTCACCACCAAGAGAGCCAGAAAATTTAGACAGATATCCTGTTAGGGCCATGTGACAGTTCCTTCAACAGGCAGCAGAGGCTAGCGATTTAGATGTCCTTTCAGTCTTCCCCATTACAGTTGGTGTAAAAGAAATGTCCATGAACCCCTTCCTTTTTCCCTTTACAGGGATCTAAAAAAGAGCATTAATGAAGATGGCTTCAGTCTCCTTTTACTAATGGGGTATTTCAAGCCATCACTGGCAGCTATAGAATGGCCCCTTGTGACTAGATTGCTCTGTCTAGGACAGCCTTAACCCCAGCTCAGTTCACAGTGGCATTCGGAGTACTCTCAGCAAGCCGGCCACCAAGCAGCCGAGAATGCACAAGTGAATAATCCTGTCACCCTCCCTGTGCTGTGTGGGTCTGGTGATTTTGCCACTGCTATGGCTCAAGCCAGGCTTGATCCTCACACTTTTAGTCAAAGTATTCAATTGCTCTCAGAGCCATGAAGGCTGTGCCTGATTCTCAGGCCAGGGAAATTTCTTCTTTTACCAAAATCGGTCAGGGTGCTTCGGAGGCATATATTGATTTTATTGATTGCCTCCAAGAAGCTATTGAAAGGCAAATAGATAATGACAGAGCAGCCAAAGCTCTTTTGTGGCAGCTAGCTTATGAAAATGCTAACAAAGACTGCAGGACCATTATACGACCCCTGCGACCTACCACCAAAGACATCAGTGAGTTTATCGAAGCTTGCCAAGATGTCGGCACACAGCAGCATGAGGCTTCTCTCTTGGCTACTGCAATTAAATGAGATCCCAGATGTTACAATTGTGGAAATCCTGGTCACTTGCACAAGGACTGTTCTTCCACACTGGAAAGGGGAAAGGGTAATTACAAGCTTCCCCTAAAGGATTGTCCACACTGTGGCAAGGGCAGACATTGGGCAAAGGAATGCTGCTCTAAACTTGACAAAAATGGCCAGCCTATTCAGGGAAACTTCCAAGGTGGTGCCCGCTCCAGTGCCCCCAACCCCAATCAGGTCTTTCAGAACAGCAATCAGTATCCGGAAATGCAGGGAAATGCACAGTTCTGACCTTTGTGCAGCCACCCGCGGAAGTGCAGGGCTGGACTTGGTCACCCCAATGAGCTCACCTTAAAGGAACAGGATCAAGTAATTGTAGCTCCTACTGGTGTCTGGGGACCTCTACCCCCTGAAACAGTCTGTTTAATCTTAGGGAGATCCAGTATTACTACAAAGGCATTTTTGTTTCAGCCAGGGGTCATTGACTCAGACTATCAAGGGGAAACTAAAATCACGCTTAAAGCTTCTGGTTATCATGTTACTCCTGCCCAAACTCATATTGCCCAGCTGTTCCTACTGCCCTGTATAATCTCAAAAACTCAGAATACAGTGAGAAGAGAGGGAAGCTTTGGTAGTACAGACAATCAATCAGTTTTTTGGACAAAATCAATTAAATTAAATAAACCAATCTTACAAATAAAGATAAAGGATACGACCTTTTATGGCCTCATAAATATGGGAGCCAACAGCTCCGTTATCTCAAATCAGTTTTGGCCTCCGGAATGGCCTCTAACAGACAGCAGAATGCCTGTAACAGGAGTTGGAGGAGTTTCTCAACCACAAGTCAGTGTATGGTCTCTTAAGTATTATGGACCAGACAGACAGGTAGGGAGAATTCGACCATATATCCTGCGATGCCCCTTAATATTTGGGGACATGATCTCCTCATGTGGGGGATGCAAATCTGTCTGCTGCATTTTCCCTAGTGGCCACTGCTCTTATAACTCCCCTACCACTTACCTGACTCTCCAATATGCTGCTATGGGTTGATCAGTGGCCACTTAAAGGAGAGAGACTTGAACAGATCTGCCTTTTAGTTAAACAACAATTAGAAGCAGGTCATATTGAACCCTCTAACAGCCCTTGGAATATGGCTATTTTTGTTATACCAAAGAAATCTCGTAAATGGAGGCTTATTCATGATCTAAGAAAAACCAATGAATACCTCCAACCTATGGGCCACCTGCAGCTGGAAGTCCCCAATCCAGCTTGCATTCCAAAGGATTGGCCACTTTTAATAATTGACCTAAAGGACTGTTTCTTTACAATCCCTTTAGCAAAAAAGGATCTGGAGCATTTTTCATTTTCCCTCCTAGTCATTAACAATTCTCAGCTTTTACAGTGGTTTCAGTGGAGAGCTTTGCCTCAGGGAATACTTAACAGCCTAACTATCTACCAGCATTTCATTCATACAGCCATTCAGCCAATAAGAGACCAGTTTCCTGATTCAATTATCATTATATGGATGACATCCTGATTGCAACTCCTTCATAAGATATTTTAGCAAAAACTGCTTCCTTTCTTAAAAGTTCTGTAGCTTCTGCTGGGCTAGTAATTGTTCCAGAAAAAAATCCAGCAGTCAGAACCTTGGAAATATTTAGGCTATATTCTTTTTCATAGGACAATTTGGCCTCAAGTCCTTCAAATTAATCCACCCAAGGATTTGACTCTTCATCACCTCCAAGAACTCCTGGGAGCAATCAACTGGGTGCAACCCAGTCTTAGAACACCTATCAAAAATTAACTCATTTATTTAATGCCCTTGAAGGAGACCCAGATCTTAATTCCCCCAGAAAACTGTCCTCAGAGGCCCTACAAAAATTAACTATAATAAATCAACATATTCAGCTAGAATTAACTAGAATTAATTCACAGTTTCCTGCCCTGATTTTCTGTTTCTCAACCCTAGGTACTCCAACAAGCCTTATAGAACAGTGGTCACCTCACTTACTTATGATAGAGTGGCTTTTTCTGTCTCATCAACCACAATGCACTATTACCACTTACATAACTGTGTTGTGCCATCTTATTATAAAAGGATTTGAGCAAACACAGCAGTTATTTGGATATGATCCTACTTTTATTCATGTCCCCTTAACTCAAGCCTATTTACAATTGGCAGCTCGATCTTTAGAATTTCAGTGTGCCATAGCTGACTTTGTAGGAGGACTAGAAATTAACCTGCCCTCAGATAAATTGCTTCGAAACATTTCATTCCTTCAGATAAAGCTAGCAGAAAATGTCAGCCCACCATCAATAACTGGGGCGAGAACTGTGTTTCTTGATGGGTCCAGAAAAACCGGATGGGCTGCTATTGTCTGTCAAGAGGGCAAAAACTAGAGAAGTTTTGTATCCTCAGGACATTTCTCTACTCAAAGGGATGAACTTTTCGCTGCAATCATGGCCCTGCAGCAATGGCCCCAAGAACCTCTGAATATAGTCTGTGACTCAGGATATACTGTTTATACTATTCCGCATCTAGATTAGGCATTAATTAAGACTTCTATTGACCCCAATCTACTTAACCTATTTTTGACCCTACAGTCCCTCCTTGACAAGCAAGAACACCCCCTCTTTATTACCAATATTTGATCCCATTCAGGCTTGCCTGAACCCTTGGTGGATGATAACAATAAGGCAGATACCTTAGTCAGTGCCCTTACTGCATTCCAGGAAGCAGCAGTTTCTCATCAGTTTTTTCAACAAAATGGCCATGCATACCAAAGACAATTTAATATCCCTTGCTCTCAAGCTAAGCAAATTATTAAAGAATGTCCTGATTGCCAAGCTCTTAGCAAGGCACCCCCACCCACAGGAGTTAATCCTCGAGGACTAAGTTCTCAAATAATTTGGCAAACAGATGTCACTCATTATGCTTCCTTTGGAAAATTCAAATACATTCATATTTTTATTGATACTCTGCATCTACCTTGCATCTGCCTTGACAGAGGAATCTGCTAAGAATATACAAACCCATTGGCTTGAGGCCTTTAGTCATTTAGGATGGCCTCAGCAAATTAAAACTGATAATGGCCCTGGATACCTTGCTTATTCTACTCAGGCTTTTCTTCAGCATTGGAATATCCAACATAAAACAGGAATACCTTACTATCCAACCTGTCAGGCAATTGTAAAATGGGCTCATCATACTTTTAAAAATCTTAAAAACTAAAAAAGGGGAGCCACTAGTTCTCCCCCCAAAATTTGATTATGTTAGTTATGTTTACCTATAATTTTCTAAATTCTGATGAATCACTTTGTACTCCAATTGAGAAACTCCAATTTTCTGAAGAAAGAGCCAAAGTCATCTTATTCTCAGGTTTTGTATAGAGATCCACTGGGAGATGGCTCTTGTCAGGGCCCTGTAGACCTCTTAACTTGGGGAAGAGGGTATGCATGTGTTTCCATTCCTACAGGTCCTGCCTGGATACCAGCAAAAAGAGTGAAGCCTTATCATGAGCAAGACAGATGTCAAGCTCTACTATGTGCAGTCAAAAGCTAATCAGCTGACAGACCAGATAGCCCAGCTGACACTCATGATAAACATCCAGCTCCATTATCTGAATGCGAAAGCCAATCAACTGAGAGACCAGAAATCAGGTTGTTCAGGCTCAGCTGACCCTGAACAACCTGAAGGAAAACCAACACCCACATTGTCACTCACAGGTCCACCAATGGAGGAGGATGAGGCCTGCCCCAATGACAGGGGCCAAGGCTCAAGTGCCTCCTGCAGAGGGCAGCAATCCCTCAATGCCCCATAATGTTCAATGGTTGAACCCTAAAAACTGGTTTAATGGACTGAATTTATGGGTTTGGGTCATGGTAGCCCTTGTATGCCTCTTTGTCTTAATCCTTATTTGTGCTTCATGATATACATAGAGGTTGTTTTCTTGAGATTGCATTGGGGAACTGTAAATAGGTTTCACAGGCTTAACAGCTACAATTGCATTTACAATCAAAAAAGGGGGGATTAGATGTTGGGAACCTCTTTGCCTGGTTTCAGAAGCTGTAATCCTCCATAGCTAAGGCTGAGTGAGAGACCTTGGGACCCTAAGACACTGAGGCAATGAAGCTTATCTCCTTGACAGGAACCCTGCCTCTGACCACTTTACTTCACCCTGCCTGGCCCCAGTGTTTGGTTGGTTAGCCAATGATTGGTAAGATTCCTCAAAGGAGGATCAACATAAGACAGGCACAATCACGTGGAAGCCATCAGGGAAGGACTTGGGGGGCTATAGCAAAAGGGGGTGATAGGCCCTCACCCCTTGGCTTTGACATAAGTTCTCATGTCTGAGAACTCAGACATGAGTTCTCATTCTGTCTGAAAGAAGTCTCCTAACTTCTTGGCTGCCTTACTTCCCCTGCTCCTACTGAGCCTGAAACAATGCCAGAGGTGGGTATAGTTCCATGCCGGAAAGGGCAGATTCCCTGGGGCAATCAGGCCTAAGAAAGGAAGAATATATTTCTGTGAAACCTACTTTGGTAATACCCTCATTTTAAATGATAAGGGTCCAAGCCTGAAATGAGTTTGTTTCCCCAGAATTATGGCCTTTTAGCTATCTGACCCTGACTCTAAATAAGCCCTCAGAATTCTTTGAATGTTCTCCATTTGATCATTACTGCCTGACAATGATTGATGGGCCTAATCTGAGAATGTGGGTCTTTGAAATGCTGGATGCTTACTGATTATAATAATGCTCTGTGTACTTTGATGTATTTGCAAATTATTTTCCTAGAGTTGTGTGAGAGACCAGCAAGCAGCAAGCTTTGTGGGATCTATAGTGGTCCTAATTAAAAACAAGGGGGAAAATATAGGAGACGGTTCTCTGTGGCGTGGGCCCAGCTTCCACTCAGAGATGCACAGGACTGACGCCCATGGGTAGGTTCTCCTGTGGGAATCAGGCCTGTGTTGTACCTAGACTGCTATGAGACTTGCTTTTGCCAAAGTCCCTCACCCTGGACTGAGGCAACAGACATTTACAGCAAAGTAACTCCCTAAAATCCTTGCTAAACCTTCCAAGGAAGAATGTAACAGGTTCAACCACTTTTGCCTTTTCATTTTCAAACAGACCTCTTCTGTGATGTGATTACTGGCATCCTCTTCTTGTTTTCTGTAAAAGGTAACCACCTAAAAGCAAACTTGTGCATAGTTAATGAGGACCTTCTTGTACTGTGCCCAGAAAAACAATAAAAGCTCATCAAAGCCAAGGGCCGAGGTTTTTGGCTCCTCTTGAGAGTGAAGCCACCTGCCCTTTGTCTCCACAGGATTTGGTAGTCTGTGTGAATTTTTTTTGTCTCAGCTACAATGCCGTGGACCCCAGGAGCTGGGGTCTGGGACGAATGTATGTGGATAAACAATGACAACTTCATTGTACTAGTCAGTGGGGGCGGTAGATGCCATTGAGTAAGCATGTGTACTGAGTGGCCATCACATTCAAAATGACTGAGTAAGTAGAGCAATTAATCTGCATCAAATTTTGCTTTAAGGTTGAACATTCCTCCACGGAAACTATTCAGATGATTCAGAAGGCCACAATTATGGGCAAATGGTGATTGGCAGCTTCATCGTGACAATGCACCCAATTGTGCATCACACCTTATAAAGGCATTTTTGGTGAAACATCAAATACCCCAAGTGACTCAGCCCCTCTACAGCCCAGACTTAGTGTCCTGAGACTTGCTTTTACTAAACTAAAATCACCTTTGAAAAGATTTCAGACTGTTGATGAGACTCGAGAAAATACAATAGGGCAGATGATGGAATTGGGAGAACTGGGTGAGGTCCCAATGCGCCTACTTTGAAGAAGACTGTGACATCATTGTCCTACGCACAATGTTTCTTTTATCTTCTTCAGTAAATATCTCTATTTTTTATATTACATAGCTAGATTAATTTTTGGACAGACCTCATATATCCTTTTCTTTGGGATGAAATTCTCTGAAGATATATATTAAATATACATCTGATATAGTGTGCCATATAAAATCAGTTTCCTTGTTGATTCCACACAGATATTCCTGTGTGGAAGATCTATCCACTGATATCAATAAGGTGCTACATTTCCCTACTATGACTTTATTACTGTCAATTTCTCTCTTTATGTCCATCAAGAATTGCTTTACATATTTATGTGCTTTTCGGTTTTGATGCATACAAGGATTATATCCTTTTGTTGGATTGCTCCCTTTATCATTATGTAGTGTCCTTCTTTGTTTCTTAATACAGCCTTTGTTTTTTGTTTCTTTTTCATTTTTTTTGAAAGACTTTATTTTTTGGAGCAGTTTTGGGTTCAAGGAAGAATTGACTAGAAGGCACAGAAATTTCCCATACATCCCCTGTCCCCACACATGCACAGACTACCCCATTAACAATGTTCTCAGAGTGGGGAATTTGTCACAACTGATGAACCTGCACTGACACATCATCATCCCCAAATGTCCACAGTTTATATTAGAGCTCATTCTTGGAGTTATACATTCCATGGGTCTGGACGAATATATAGAGGCATGAAATGACATTATGATATACAGAGAATTTTCATTGTCCTAAATTATTTTTGTGACCTGCCAATTTGTCTTGTCCTCAACCCCATCCTACTCTGGGCAACAACTAATCTTTTATATCTCCATAGTTTCACATTTTCTGG
The DNA here is from genome assembly GCF_004126475.2 of Phyllostomus discolor. Classification (NCBI taxonomy): domain Eukaryota; kingdom Metazoa; phylum Chordata; class Mammalia; order Chiroptera; family Phyllostomidae; genus Phyllostomus; species Phyllostomus discolor. The sequence goes on from NC_040907.2 coordinate 98,956,653, forward strand.
AACATCACATAGTTGGAATCACAAAGTAGCCTTTTCAGACTGATTTCTTTTAGTTAGTAACATGCACTTAAAGTTCCTCCATGTTCATTTGTTCCTCTACTTCCTTTCAGCACTAAGTAATATTCCATCATTTGGATAGATCACAGGTTACCAATCACCTGCTAAAGGACATCTTGATTACTTCCAGGATTTGGCAGCAATAAAAAGAAAAGCAGCTATCACATTGTGTGAAGGTGTTTATGTGCATGTATATTTTCAACTTCTTTAGGTAATCCCAACCAATATGACTGCTAGATTGTATGGTAAGACTAGGTTTAGATTTTTTTAAATTTTTATTGTGAAAATTTTTATTGTGTTTTTCCATTGCCATTTAACCTCCTTATGTCCCTTTCCCCTTTGCAATCACCATATTATTGTCCATGTCCATGAGTCCATTTTCTTGATCCCTCTACCCCCTAACCTCCTCCAAACATTAGCTGTGATTCTGCTCTCTATTTATAAGTCTTTCTCTATTTCGCTTGTTAGTTCAGTTTGTTCATTAGATTCCAAATATGTGTGAAATCATACGGTATTTGTCTTTCTCTGAAGGGCTTATTTTACTTAACATAATGTTCTCCAGGTCCATCCATACTGTCACAAAGCATAAAATTTTCTTCTTTTTTAAGGCTGAGTAGTATTCCATTGTATTAATGTCCCACAGCTGTTTTATCCACTCATCTAATGATGGACTATTGGGCTGCTTCCAAATCTTGGTGGTTGTAAATAATGCTGCAATGAACATAGGGTTGCTTATGTTCTTTTGAATTAATGTTATAGATTTCTTTGGATATATTCCCAGAAGTGGGATCATTTGGTCAAAAGGCAGATCTATTTTTAATTTTTTGATGTATCTCCATACTGCTTTCTACAGTGGTTGCACCAGTCTACATTCCCACCAATAGTACAAATGGGTTCCCTTTTATCCACATCCTTGCCAGCACTTGCTGTTTGTTGATATATTGGTGATAGTCATTCTGACTGGTATGAGGTGATAGTTCATTGTGGTTTTAATTTGCATTTCTCTGATGACTAGTGATGTTGAGCATCTATTCATATGTCCATTGGTCATCTGCATGTCCTCTTTGGAGAAGTGTCTATTCAGTTCCTTTGCCCATTTTTTAATTGGATTGTTTTGTATTTAGGCATTGAGTTTTGTAAGTTTTTATAAATTTTGGAAAATAACCCCTTATTAAATGTATTGGTGAATATGTTATCCCATTCCATGGGCTGTGTTTTATTTTGTTGATAGTTTCCTTTGCTGTGCAAAAACCTTTTAGTTTGATGTAGTCTCATTTGTTTATTTCTTTTCTTTTCTTTCCCTTGCCTGGGGATATATGTCAAATAAAATATTGCTATGAGCAATGTCTGAGATTTTACTGCTTATGTTTTCTTCCAGGATTTTTATGGTTTCAATCTAATATTTTTCTTTAGTCCATTTTGAATGTATTCTTATGTAGGGTATAAGAAGGTGGTCTAGTTTTTAGTGGACCATCCTTCGTGGCATGGGCCCAGCCCCCAGTGGCAAACATTTACTGCAAAGAAACTTCCTAAAAACCATCCTAAACCTTCCAAGGACCAGTGTAACCCGTTCAACCACTTGTGCCTTTTCATTTGCAAATATCCTTCCTCAGTGATGTGATTACCAGCATCCTTCCTTTGTTTTCTGTATAAGGTAACCACCTAAAGTGAGCCTGTGCATAGTTAATGAGGACCTTCTTGTAAGGTTCCCAGTAAGACAATAAAAGCTCATTGAAGCGAGGACCAAGGCTTTTGCTCCCCTTGAGAGAAGAGCCGCTAGCCCTTCTCTTCCACAGGATTCCATAGTCTGTGTGAATTTCTTTTGTTTCACCTACAACGCCGTGGACCCCATGCTTGGGGGGTCCATGACAAGTTTCTGTTTTCTTCACATATATGACCAATTTTCCCAACACTATTTATTGAATTAACTATCTCTAGCCCATTGTATGTGCTTGCTTTCTCTGTCAGATATTAAAATCCAGCATCTATTCATGATAAATACTCTAGCAAAGCAAGATAGACAGAAGTTACCCAAACATAATAAAGGTCATATATGATGAACCCCTGCCAGCATCATACCCAATGGGCAAACTTTACAAGAATTCTCCTTAAGATTGGGAACAAGACAGGTATGTCCACTTTCACCTCCTTTTTTTTAAACATAGTACTGGAAGTCCTAGCCATAGCAATCAGAGAAGAAGAACTAAAAAACATCCAAATTGGAAAGGAAGAAGTAAAATTGTCACTGTTTGCAGGTGACATGATACTGTACATAGAAAACCTAAAAGATGCCACCAAGAAACTACTCAGAACTGATAAAGGAATTCAGCAAAATAGCAGGTGACAAAATTAATATCCAGAAATCAGTCTTATTTTTATATACCAATAATGAATAAACAGAAAGAGAATTTAAGAAAAGAATTGTGGTCACAATTGCTTTAAAAATTATAAAATACCTAGGAATAAATCTAACCAAAGATGTAAAACACCTGTGCTCTGAAAATTATAAGACACTGAAAAAAATAAATGGAAGAAGATACAAATAAGTGGAAGCAGGTGCTGTGTTCATGGATAGGAAGAATTAACATTATTAAAATGATGATGCTACTCAAAGCAATCTATAGATTCAATGCAGTTCCTATCAAGATTCCAATGTTGTATTTCACAGAACTAGAACAAGTATTTCAATGATTTTTTTGGAACCACAAAAGTTCCCACATAGCAACAGCTGAGAAAGAAGATCAAAGTTGGAGGCATCATGCTATGTAATATCAAACTATACTACAAGGTCAAGGTCATAGTAGTCAAAACAGCATGGTACTGTCACTAAAATAGGCACTAGATCAATGTACAAAATAGGGACCCCAGAAATAAACCCACACCTTTATAATCAATTAATAGGCTTTGTTTTTAAGTCTATTTTGTAAGATACAATTATTGCTACTCCAACTTATTTTTTTTCTTTCCATTTGTATGAAATATCTTTTTCCATGCCTTTACTCTTGGTCTGTGTACATCTTTTGTTTTCAGGTGAGTCTCTTGTAGAATATATACATATAATCTTATTTTTTATCTATTCTGCTACCATATATCTTTTCATTGGAACATTTTAAGAGCATTTAGCCCATTTGTATTTAAAGCAGTTATTGATAATTATGTATTTTTTGCAATTCATTTTTAAATATTTTTATTGTTTATGTTATTACAGTTGCTCTATGTTCCTCTGTTGTTTTTGTTGTTGTTCTTATTATTACTTGTTCTTTTTTCTTCTCCTTCTTCTTCACCTCTTCCTCCTCCTCCCCTTCCTCTTCCAAGCAGGCTCTTTAATATTTCTTATAATACTGGTTTGCTGGTAACAAGCTCCTTTAGCTTTTTTTTTTGTCTGATAAGCTCTTTATTTTTCCTTCAATTTTAAATAAAAGCCTTGCTGGCTAAAGTAGTCTTGGTTGTAGGTCTTTGCTTTTCATCATCTAGAATATTTCATGGCAGTCCCTTCTGGTTTGAAATGTTTCTATTGAGAAATTAGCTGAAATTCTTATGTGAGCTCCCTTGTAAGTAACTGACTGTTTTTCTTTTGTGGCTTTTTAAGATTCTCTGTTTTTAACTTTTGCCATGTTAATTATGATATATTTGGTTATTATTATTTTGGTCCATCTTTTTTGGACTTTCTGTGCTTCCTGGAGTTCTGTGTCTTTTTCATCCACTATATTAGGGTGGTTTTTGGTCATTATTTTTTTAAATCAGTTCTCAGTCCTTTGTTGTTTCTCTTCTCCTTCTGGTACCCTTAAAATGCAGATGTTGCTACACTTCATATTGTCTCAAAGATCCCTTAAACTATCTTCATTTTATTTTCTTTCTTTTTGCTTCTTTGTTTGGATGTTTTTTCTACTTTTTCTTCCAAGTTGCTGATTTGATCCTCTGCTTAATTCAACCTACTGTTTATCCCATTCAGTATATTCTTCATTTCAGATGTTGTATTCTTCATTTTTGATTGGTCCTTTTTAATTGTATTTATTTCCCTTTTTCATGGTATTAAGCACCTTTATAACCATTACTTTGAACTCCATATCTGATAAATTGCTTGCCTCCTATTTATTTATTTTGTCTTCTGGATATTTCTTTCATTTGATGTCTGTTTCTTTGTCCTCCCATATTTGTTGCCTTGTTCTGTTTGTTTATTTTTATTAGATATATCTTTGATGATTTCTGGTCTTTGTGGGGTGACTTTATGTAGTATGTGTTTTGGAAGGTCTAGTGTCATAATTTCCTTGCTCATCTGAGCTGGATGTTCCAGGAATGTCCCTTTTTTGGGTTATGTGGGCCCTCTTGTTTTACTTGAATCTTGATTGCTATTGGCCCATGCATGCATGAGATCAACCTTTAGGCTGGCTGATTGTGAGGCTCAATCCCAACTATGGTTGGTGAGCTCTAGTGGAAATGCTGACCTTACAAAGTGGAATCTGAATCACAGAGACTGGTGCCAGCTGAGATCAACCTTTGGATGTACTGTTTGTGAAGATTATTGGATCCTACTCTGATGTTGTCTGAAGCTGGACACCGGTGTGCTGTTTCTGAGCCTCTTCGGAGAGACTGTTGTGCAGACCAATATAAGATGCTGCTTCTGGCTGGCCCTCAGTAACCTGTTTGTAACTATAAGCTATCCACAGTTTATGGCTGTGTCTGCTGGACTTTGATGAGCATGGGAAGGGCCATGCTGCACACCAAGGTCAGCACTGGGCCTGGGGGCAGGTTAGTAAAAATTCTAAAGGTTCCCTGGTAGAATCCATCTCTTCCTACTGTGGGCTGCCTGTTAGGTTCAGTCACTCACATTTTACATTTTAACCAATAGAAAAAAAAGTTAAAAATAACAACAGCTTGGGGTTTAATTAATTTTACTTTATGGCTTAAATTAAGAAGTAATCCATTAGTCTACTGACAAACATGCAGAAATTATAAAATGACACTTTTTTCATGTCTTTAAACCCATCTATTTTCTCATTACTTTGAAAGAGATGCCTAAAGGGCTTAGATTTTCAATCAATTTTCATTCTCTTTTTTAAATTTCTTGGCAAAAAAATGAATAGAACATGAGTTTTTTATTTACTTAATGTTCATCCTTATGCTATCAGGTTATTTTTTAAAGATAAATAATTACAAAACATGGACAAATAAATAAAATTATAAATGGAACAGTTTATTGGTTAAAACAATAGAAGTGAGAATCTTTATAATATCACTCTGACTCTAATATCTCAAGAAGACAATAAAGAAGCAAGGGCATAGTCTAAATACTATCATTAATAATTATTTAATTAAAATATTTGACACTTGTAACTGACACTTGTAAATGAGAATAAACATTCCCTTCAAAGGCTTATGGGATATTTGGACACCTTAGTCATGTACCAAATTACAAAGATAATTTTATTAAATTAATCATAGATTTATAGGCCATATCATTTAATTAAAATGTAAGAAAACTAAGAATTTACAACACATGCTTAAAATCCCCAAATTCTAAAGATTTAGAAACTACAAAACACATATAACTTTATTAAATTGCCTAGTTTAAAGAAGTACTATAAAATTGCAGCCTTTTTCAATATTAATATGGAACACAGACAGACATATACTCAAAGGGATAGTCATAATCATATATTTATAGTCCTTGAATTCCCTTCCTAGCCAACACACAGATTTCTCAGGATACATACAACCACTGGATAAATGGCTAGAAATGTACTGAGATATTTTCAAAAAAATCATTGGTAAGAATTAATATACAATATTTTGAGAATAAAATAGAGTAATGTGTTTCCATATATTGTAGTAAACATCTATCTGTGAGAAATTGTGGACAATAAAAATAAAGGTTCTGATATGAAAATAAATTAGGGCCCAGCTACCACAAGAATACATTTATTGTGAGATGAGACCATTTGAAATTTCAGTACACATGTTTTCACCTCCTTTCCCTTTCCCCAATAAACTGGTAGTCACAGACCTTGGAAAACCTCAAAAAGTCTGGGCTTATTTGAGATTTCTGTTGATCAGTGTGGTATGTGAGCAATGGAGAGAAACAAACTGGAAGTAATATTTCAGACTTCAGAAGCAGAAACTGTAGGGGGGCCCTCTCTGGAACTCAAAGGGAAAAGGAAGAGGTGGTGGAGGTTCTCAGCTCACCCACGCTACAGGCTTTTTCAGGATAATAAGGAGAGGTTTCCACCAGAGAACGTCAGCTCCCCTACTCACCTTTCCCTCCAACACTGCCTGTGACAAACAGACCAAAGCAACTGAAAAGCAAAAGCATGTTTGGAAGAACAACTTGCATCTACTGAGTAGAAACTGAGAAAAAGGGTGAAGGAATCTATGGGGGGAGACATAAAGTGAAGCCTGGGTGAAGCGCCTGGGTACAAGTGAATGGTCATGCAGCTTCACATAATTTTGTGCACAACACTGGGAGTCCATTTTCCTTCTTAAAAAAATTAATTAGACTTTGTCATTACAAGTAGTAAGGTCTTATAAACCAATATATGTGATCCTAGGATGTCATAACAGAGAAATCGAGAGGTCATGATTGCAGAAGAGGTCACTGTAACTGCCGGTCGCAATGCAGGGATGGCTGTCCAGGAATGCAGCAGACAGGATTAGGACAGGCCAAGGAGGTGAGGTGATAGGGTGAGGAAGAGGGCAGTACTTTTCAGTCCAGCTTCTTGTGGCTCTCCAGGCAAGACAAGACCTAGTTGATGGCAGGAATATAGACAGAAAGCAGGGGTGAGCCCAATAGTGATATTCCTAGTCTTGAGCTGCTACTGGAGGCTTGGAATGGATCTAGACATGTGGCATCAGGAGCCATGGGTTGGGCCAGTAAGACCCCTCAGAAACAGAGGCATCAGCACAGACATAAATGCACAGAACAGATGTCAGTCAGAGCCCAAGGTCGAGAGATCCTCTGTTAGTTCAGTTTCTGTAGGGATCCTGGTCAAGGTTAGCTATATCACTGGACCCTGTATCAAGTGATTGCTTTTTCCTGGCATGACGGTTGTCACACCCTCCAGTGTTTGACATTAGAAGACAGTATAGTCAAGAAGAATTTTGTGCAGGATTGAATAGCTCTTCTCATGCAAAATGCAAAAACTTTCTGGGGGGATCAACAGGAAATTTAGAAAGAGGAGTGGTGGGCTGCTTAATCCTAAGAGTGGAAGATTTGGCATCTTGCCTCCAGAGACATTTTTCTTTGTCTTTTTCTCTTTCCTTTGGGTCTAGTCCTAGTAGACCCTTTTTGCAAGATAAAGCACTGAAGTAGAGAGAGCAGCATTTAGACAGCATTACTAAAAACATTCTTTCCTATAGCCAAAAACAGATAGAAATGCTAGGGCTTTTACACTGACAGAAGAAGTGATGAAAACCAAACATGCTGGCTGTGCTCAGTGTGAGGGGACGGTGCCAAGAAGAGAAAGAGCATTAACACAATCTAAAATGAAAATCCAAAAGCCTTGCAAAGGAGAATTTGCAATATTAAGCACAGTTATTATTTCCCAAGGGAATCTTCAGAAAAAGAACAGCTGCATGGATTTTAAGCAAAAAGATTAAAGAATTCCAGTTAGCCTGTCCCCTGAGGCCCAGATGTCCTGTTTTATTCTGCAGCAGCTGCCCCCTCCCACAAACACCCAGCTACTAAGGGAGGTGAAGACAGTGTCTTTTTTTCAGAATTCACTCAAATCTTTGATCTGTCCTAATTTTTTGGCTTTTCTTTGTTTAGGACCAATTTGTAATCAGCCAGGAAAGGGAATAAAAAGGAGAGGTATAGATACAAACCACATTGGCCTGCATGTCCTGCCTGGAAATTTCTATTACCCCAGAGTATCCCTGGTTCACTTAAGGAATGGTATAAATGCTGAGAAAAAAACAAGTGGAAATCCACTCTTATTTTAAACAAAATGTATACCTAGTATTACTTTAATACTTGGAAAAGAAGAAAAGGGGCTGGTGAAATCAACAAGCAACAATAAAATCTCATAAGTGGTAAATGCTGCAATATTCTAAAACATTTGGATTGGGTTAATGTATTCAGAAGTACAGAAATCACTATAATAAAGGGTGAGAACGTAGAAAGGAACAAACATGATCTTCTGAGCTACAACCTAAATCAGCTATATTTTCCTGTTCATACAGATTTATTTTTAAAGTATAATTAAAGTGGGGATAATGCGTCATTTATTTTATTTTTATTTCTGATTTAATATTTATTATATTTTTTCCATTACCATTTTGTCTTCTTATACCCCTCTCCCACAGCAATCACCACACTGTTGTCCATGTCCATGGGTCTTTTTCCTTTTGCTCAATTCCTCTACCCTCTCATCTCCCTCCCCCACTAGCTGTCATCTGCTCTCCATCTATGAGTCTTCCCACTTTTCTTGTTAGTTCATTTTGTTCATTAGGTTCCACATACGAGTAAAATAATATAGTAGTAGTCTTTCTCTGACTGGCTTATTTCACTTAGCATAATGTTCTCCAGATCCATCCGTATTGTCACAAAGGGTAAAATTTTCTTCCCTTATATGACCAAGTAGTGTTCCATTATGTAAATGTACCATAATTGTTTTATCCACTCTTCCAATGATGGACACTCGGCTGTTTCCATAACTTGGAAATTGTAGATAGTGCTGTGATGAACATAGGGATGCTTATGTTGTTTGGAATCAGTGTTTTGGGTTCCTTCAGATAACTTCCCAAAAGTGGGATAGCTGGGTCAAAAGAGATCCATTTTGTATTTTTGTGGTGTCTCCATACTGCTTTCCACAGTGGCTAAACCAATCTGTATTCCCACTAATAGTGCAAAAAGATTCCCCTTTTTCCATAAGCTTATCAGTACTTGTTGTTTGTTGATTTATTGATGATAGCCATTCTGAGAGGTATGAGATGGTATCTCATTGTGGTTTTAATTTACATTTGGCTGACAATTGGCCATCTGTATGTTCTCTTTGAAGAAGTGTCTATTCAAGTCTTTTTAATCAGTTTGTTTTTTGGTACTGAGTTTTATAAGTTCTTTATAAATTGTGGCTATTAACCCCTTATCAGATATATTGGTGAATATGTTATCCCATTCCTTGGATTGTCTTTTATTTTGTTGATAGTCTCCTTTGCTGTGCAAAAACTTTTTAGCTTGATGTAGTCCCATTTGTTTATTTTTTCTTTTGTTTCCTTGCCTGAGGAAATATATCCAATAAAATATTGCTATGAGCATATGCCTGAGATTTTGTTGTCTATATATTTTTTATGACATTTATAGTTTTGGGTCTAACATTTAAATCTTGAGCCACTTTGAATTTATTCTTGTGTGTGATATAAGAGAGTGGTCTAGTTTCATTTTTCTGCATGTATCTGTCAATTTTTCCAACAGCAACTTTTGAATAAAGGATCTTTAGTTCATTGTATGTGTTTGCTTTCTCTGTCGAATATTAATTGACTATAAAGGTGTGGGTTTACTTCTTGGCTCTCTATTCTGTTCCATTAATCTATGTGTCTATTTTTATGTCAATGCCACATGTTTTGATTACTATGGTCTTATAATATAGTTTGATATTAGGTAGTGTAAGTCCTCCAACTTTGTTCTTTTTTCTCAGTATCAATATGAGGGGCCTTTTGTGGTTCTATGTAAATTTTGGATGTATTTGTTCTAGATTTGTGAAACATGACATTGGTATTTTAATAGCTATTGTGTTGAATGTATAGATTGCTTTGAGTAGTATGAACTTTTAAAAAAAGATTTCATTTTTTTATTTTTAGACAGAGGGTAAGAGGAGGAGAAAGAAAGAGAGAGAAACACTGATGTGTGGTTGTGCCTCACATGCCCACTACTGAGGAACTGGACTGCAAACCAGACACATGCCCTGACTGGGAATCATACTGGTGACCCTTTGGATTGCAGGCTGTCACTCAGTCTATTAAGCCACCCCAGCCAGGGCTGTATGAACATTTTAATTATGTTAATTCTCTCTACCTGTGTAGGTGGTATATGATTCCATTTATTTGTATAAGAGAGGTGAAAGCAGACTTCCCTGTCTTATTTGCGATCTCAAGAGGAACATTTGTATTATCTGCCCATTGAGTATGATGTTGCCAGAGGGTCTTTGTTTTGTTTATGTATATTCCTTCTAATATCACTTTTCTGAGGGTTTTTATCATAAATGGGTGATAGACTTTATCAAATTATTTTTTCTGCATATATTAATATGATCATGTGGTCTTTATTATTCATTTTGTTTGTGTGGTGAATCACATTTGTTGATTTGCGAATATTGCACCAATCTTGGATTCTTGGAATAAATCCCACTTGATCATGGTGTTATGGTCCTTATGATGCATTGTTATATTCAGTTTGCTGATATTTTCTTGAGGTTTGTAGTGTCTATACTCATCAGGGATATTGGCCTATAATTTTCTTTCTTTCTAGTGTCTTTATCTGGTTTGGGAATTAGGATAATGCTGTCTTTGTAAAATGAGCTTGGGAGCCTTCTCTCCTTTTGAATTTTATGACATAATTTGTGAAGGAGAGGTGTTAGTTCTTCTCTAAATGTTTGGTAAAATTCACCTGTGAAGCCATCCAGGGCTTTTGTTTGTTGGTAGTTTTTTTTATTATTCCTTCTATTTCATTAGGTATAATTGGTCTATTCAATTTCTCTGATTCTTCATGATTTAGTTTTGCAAGATTGTGTGTTTCTAGGATTTTATCCATTTCATCGATATTGTCAAGATTGTTGGCACAGAGTTCTCTATGATATTTTTTAACAATCCTTTATATTTCTTTGGTGTTAGTTGTTATTTCTCCTCTTTTATTTCTGATTTTATTTATTTGGGTCCTCTCACTTTTTTCTTGATGAGTCTGGTTAAAGATTTGTCAAACTTGTTTATTTTTTCAAAGAGCCAGCTCTTGGATTTATAGATCTTTGGTTTCTTTCTTTCTTTCTTTTCTTTTTTTTTTTTTTTAGATTCTATTTCCCATATTTCTGAACTGGTCTTCATTATTTCCTTCCTTCCACTCACTTTGGGCTTTGTTTTTTTTTTCAGGTTCCTTTAAGTGTAAAGTTAGATTTTTTATTTGCACTTTTTTTTTGTTTTTGAGATAGGCCTGTAATGTTATGAATTTCCCTTTCAGGATTTCTTTTCCTGCATCCCACAGATTTTTGATTGTTGTATCCTCATTTTCATTTATTTCAAGATATCCTTTTTATTTCTTCTTTGATCTCATGGTTGACCCATTCATTGTTTAATAACATGCTATTTAGCTTCCATGTCTTTGTATGTTTTTCAGTGTTCTTATGCTTGATTTCTAGTTTCATAGCATTGTGGTCAAAAAGATGCTTGATATCATTTCAATCTTCTTAAACTTTACTGAGATCTGTTTTTTGTCCTAAAATGTGCTCTATCCTAGGAAATGCTCTATGTGCACTTGAAAAGTATTTATATTCTGCTGCTTTGGGGTGAAATGCTCTGAAGATATCAATTAAATCCATTTAATCTAATGTGCCATTTAAGTCTGCTGTCTTCTTGTTGATTTTCTTTCTGCAAGGTCTACCCATTGAGTCAATTCAGTGTTAAAATCTCCAACAATGGCTGTATTTCCATCAGTTTCTCTCTTTATGTCCATCAAGGTTTGCTTTACATATTTAGGTGTTCCTATATTTCATGTGTAACTGTTTACTAGGGTTATATCCTCTTGTTGGATTGTTACCTTTATCATTATGTAGTATCCTTCTTTATATCTTACTATATAGCCTTGGTTTTAAAGTCTATGTTGTCAGATATAAGTACTGTTACCCTAGCTTTTTTTTCTTTTTATTTGCCTGAAATATCTTTCTCTATCCCATTAGTTTTACTCTGTTTGTATGTTTTGATCTAAGATGGGTCTCTTACAGTTGGAATATATATGTTTTGTTTTCTTATTCATTTAGCTACCCTATGTTTTTTGATTGGAGCTGTTAAGCCATTTACATTTAAGGTGTTCATTGACTGATATATATTTACTGCCCTTTTATTGATAGACTATTTTCTTCTGGTTTTTTTTTTTTCCGTTTCTTCTTCCTTTTCTTAAAGCAAGCCATTTAACATTTGTTGCAGTTCTGCTTTGGCATTAACAAACTCTTTTAGCTTTTTCTTTTCTTCAAATCTCCTTATTTCTCCTTTGATTTTAAATGTTAGCCCTGCTGGATAAAGTAGCCTTGATTATATACCCTTGATTTTCATCACCTTGAATATTTCACACCACTCCTTTGTGGCCTGAAATCTTTCTTTTGAGAAATCAGATGACAGTCTAATTGGTGCTCCCTTGTATGTAACTACCTTCTTTTTTCTTGTGACTTTTAGGATTCTCTCCTTGTCTTTAAACCTTGCTATTTTAATTATGATGTGTCCTAGAGTAGGCTTCTTTGGGTCCAACTTGCTTGGGACTCTTTGAGTTTCCTGGACTTGTGTATCTTTTTCCTTTACCAGATTAGGGAAGTTTTTTGGTCATTAATTTCTTCAAATAAGTTCTTGATCTTGCTCACTCTCTTCTCCTTATGCTTCATGTTGTCCAAAATGTTTCTTAATTTCTCCTCATTTTTAAAATATTTTTTCTTTTTGCTGCCTGCATGGGTGTTTTTTCTGCCTTGTCTTCCAAATCACTTATTTGATCATCTGCTTTATCTATTGTTTATTCCTTCCAGTATATAATTTACTTCAGATATTGCATTCTTTACTTCTAATTGGTCCTTTTTTATAGTTCCTATGTCTTTTTTTCATGCTGTTGTGTATCCTTATAATCAGTACTCCAAACTTTTTATCTCTATTTATCACTTACCTCTATTTAATCTAGCTCTTCTGGAGAATTCTATTTTCTTTCATTTGGGGCCTATTTCTTTGTATTCCCATTTTGACTACTTCTTTGTGTTTGTTTCTATGTGATTGGTAAGTATCCAAGGAGTCTTGTTTAGGCCTTTGTCAGATGCTACTTGTGACTGGCCCTGGTTAACTTGTTGGGAGCTTTCAGCAATACACAGCATGTGGTTCCCTCTGCTGCAGCTTTTATGTGTTCAGAAAGAACCAGGCTGTGCACCAAGGCTGGTTTTTATCAGTACCAGGCCATGGGGTGGGTCAGCTGAAGTCTCAGAGAGCTGCCCAAGATCTGCCTTAGTTGTTAAACTAAGCAGTGATATAATGTCAAACTGTAGTCAGCACTCCAGCTTAAGTTCCACAATGTTAGGCAGAGTAATTTCTGTGGATGGGCCTATTTCTCCCCCTCAGGCTGATGTCATTAGGAGAGGAGTGCTCTGCCTGAGAAAGATGGCTTCTGCAGTATGAGGAATAACTTAGTGCTGGGATCCCAGTGGTTCTTCCCTCAGAACTCTCCTCAGAGCCATCAACACCACACTCTCCTCAAGCATCTCTTGTCCACTCTGCCCTCCCTTTGTCAGAGCCCAGGGTAAATGGCTACCGACAAAATTTTGTATGTTAGCCCTTTAATAAGCTCTCTGAGTCTCCAGTCATCTTTCTCTGACATACAGAAATCCTGCTGCTTTCCACAGCTTGAAGTTATCAGGGTTCCTTTACAACTCTGGTGCTATCCACTGGAGAGCCCAGTTTGGGGTTTAAAGCCCACACTTCTCAAGAGCCCCCTGTCCACTGAAATGTTCCTCTGGAACTTCAGCTGCCTTCTGTGGGAGCCCAACCAGAAGTGGGGCACAAATGTAATGAAACAGAGTTAACAGCTCCTACAGCCCCTTTTTTCTTCTCTCTACATCTCTCTCTCTATATATATAATGGATCTGCCTCATCTTTGTAAATGTACTGTGGTCCATGATAAGGACAAGGCAAGGGAAAGAAATAATTATTTATGCTAAATGAAGTAAGTTCTAGAGCTGTTGGTATGACAAGAAGCTCACAGAGAGTGAAGAACATCCTACAGATTTGCAGATAGGCACTGAATCACAACTTTGGGCAAAGTGCTCCATGATGCCAAACACCAAGCTGATGCATGGAGTGGTCTGAGTTCAAGGAAAATATTTTTCAGTGCATCAATTTTGGCAAAACAGTGATAGCTTATAGGGCATAATATTAGGATCATTTTTTCTGAACTCCTATTAAAGGGCAGGAAGAAGGAGAGTGCTGGGGAGATAAGGAAAGGAACATTAAGGAATGTGAGTTTGAACAGATATAAGGGTGACTGGTTATATAAGTAATTAAATACCACCCTTCAAATGAAGGAGGGAAGTGTATGCCAGATCACTTTTCCCAGTAGCTGCAGTGATGGCTTTTACAAGGCCACTATGCTATGTGCCCTTGAAGATGGGGATACCCAAATCTGTCACTGCAGAAAAAGGCTATAATAGAACTCAGAGGGGAGGCTGTTCCCCACCCTGCCCAGTGTTGTCCTCTGGAGTCTCCTCTCCATCTCCCTTAATTAGTATGCATTTTTTTCTCCTCCACCACAGGCTTCCTCCTGACAATTGCCAATCTGACCCATTGGGAACTCACATTGAAGTTGAAGCAGTTCACCTTGAGAAAATGACAGGTGTTCAAGGTTTTGTTTTAAATATATGTTCATTCTGACTCTTCCATTCTCACTGCCAAGAAATCATGATAAACAGAAAAGAAGACGTAGCCTTGTAGAAGTGGGAGTAGGCATACACAAGTATCCTAAGGCTAGAAACCACGGTTCTCAAAGTGTGGTCCCTTGATCAGCAGCATTGGAAACACTTGGAAACTTAACAAAAATGCAGATTCTTGAGTCCACCCCAGATCTATGGAATCAAACACTCTGGGGAAGGTAACCAACGATTTTTATTTTAACAAGCCTTCTAGTTTAAGTGGAAGAATCACTAGTCTAAAAGACCTTTTATAGGCTGAACTCTACTCCTATCCTATTTCTCTGCCTGGAATGTGCTGCCATTATTCCCTGGAAAAGTCCCCCTTTTCTTTCAAAAGGTACTTCAAATTTCAACTCTAGATTGTTTTCTAATTCTTTGTTTTTAGTGTTCTCATGGTAACTTTCTAATATAGTGTTTAAGATTGGTTTTTGAGAGTTTGTTTTCCTGCCCAGATGATCCTCAATATCCCCAAAAAACTACAACATACATTACTTATTAAAAACTTGAATAGCCCTGGCTGGTGTGGCTCAGTGGATTGAACACTGGCTTGCAAACCAAAAGGTCACCAGTTCGATTCCCAGTCAATGTACATGTTTGGGTTGCACGCCAGGTCTCCAGTTGGGGGGGTATGAGAAGCAACCAACCAATGTATCTCCCATACATGGATGTTTCTCTCCTTCTCTTTCTCCCTCCCTTCTGATCTTTCTAAAAAATAAATAAATAAAATCTTAAAACAAAGAATAGATTCTAAATAAAATAGATACTATAAAATATGAGTAGTTGTATCATTTTCTTGATGTTGTTATGACTGAAGTTAATACTTTCCAGCTAAGGGATAAATAGAGGTAAAACAAAGAGCAGAAAAGAAAAATGGGAAATAAAGATATAAGAAAGAGGAAGAAATTTTAGAATGTCATTTAGTAGATTATATTGTTTAGAGTAATTAGGAAGAACTGTTCTCACAATCAGAATTAATAGTAGAATGAGGTCTCTTGAGAGATGATAAACTCACCTTTACTTAATGTTCCTAGTGTAAATAGCAGATGATAAATATCAGTTTGCACTGAAGTTAAAAACCAGTCAATTGGAAGAAATTGCTCGCAGTCCTGTGTTAAGAACTATTATAATGGGATGAGGAATCTGCTGGACAAGTCCAGTGTGGATTAGCAATATTTGCTTTGAGTGTAAGATGGGGACAGGGGTGTCATGAAATCAACTTCTCAGGGCCAGAAATGCTAAATATATATTTTTATGTGTCATGTGGTAAGAATATACTAAATGACCTCTTGGAAATATAAACCCCATGTGTCTATAGTAAAAACAAATATTTTTCAATGGAAGGCACTGTGGGAAAAAAAAGGTATTATTGTTCACTTTTTAACATATTGTTAAGGATGATCTGCTGTAGATGAAGATCTACATTAAAGATGAATGACTTAGGCCTTGGATAGATCAGGGAAAGCCAGCCCTTGTTCTCAATTGTCAGTTTGTAAATCAATAGTTAATGCCTTGACATATTTCATGAGGCTACCAACAGGCAAGAACAAAACATGTGGTGGATATAAACAATTAACAGGAAAGTAATTAGAAGTCTTTTATAGACAATCTATCTTCATTAGTGTAAAATAGCTTAATTGAACGGTTCTCTGCAAGATCAAATAATCAGTGTTTCCATAATTGCCACTGTTAGTGCTATGTTAACTGAGATTGTTTATAAGCCACAGATAGACTGAAAGTTTGGGGTGAACGCTTTGAGCTAATAGTACCTTCAGCAGATATTTTAGTGCATAATTCTCTTTCAGCTTATTTTCTTTATTTGAGGAGAGGTCAAGATGTAATGGTGTTCAAATCAAGGGTGGGGCAAGGAGAAATCATCATTTTGTTTTAGAGTCAGAGATAAAATGGAAACTTTCTAAAATGTTATCTGGAGACCTCAATAACCATGCCAATTGATTTGGAAGGTGATTTTTCTGGGCTGAGCTTGAAACCTCTTACACAGTGGTTCCCAGGTTTTAAGTTACAAAACCACCATTCACTCTTTATAGACACGAGGATCCCCAGTGTCAGGCAGGTCCCTTATTCATTGCAAACACACAAGACTGCTTTCCTGACTGTAGTCACTTAATCAGGTTAGTTTAGAGTATAATTACCTCCTTAGTGCAGTACAGATAAAACATTCTTTGCTATAAATCACCTTTAATCAGAGTTCCGGCCAAGATGTAGGCATAGGTAGAAACCCTTTACTTCCTCTCACAACAAAAGGAGGATAACAACCAATCTAAAAACAATAAACAACCAAAAGTGCCAGAAAATCAAACTGCATGGAACTCTAACAACCAAGGAATTAAAGAAAAAATCATCCAAAAACAGTCAGATCTGTAAGGCAGTGGATTGCTCAGGTGGACTCAGAAAAACCACAGGGATGCAGCAGCCTTGGGGGTGGAGCTGGCTGCCGAGCTCTTTGGGCTGCGGGGGAGGGGCTGACTTAAGGGAAAAACAGACAGGGAGAGCTGGCAGTGGGCTACAGCTGGGGTTGCCATGATGGGAGATAACTCCCAGTCTCACATGAGAGTTTGTTGAAAGGTGCACTAGAGATGAGCACACAAGTGGCATTGTTCCCACTCTGGTCCCTCCCCCAGAGGTAGCGCTGCAGTGCAGCAAAGTGGGTTGCCCTGCCCTGGTGAATACCTAAGGCACTGCTTCCTTAAAACCTATCAGCTGTACCAAGATGAAGAAATATAGCCCAAATGAAAGAACTGAGCAAATCTCCCAAAAGAGAACTAAGCAAGGAGGAGACTGCTAACCTATCAGATTGAGAATTTAAAGCCCTGGTAACCAAAATGGTCATAGATCTGATTTAGCTTAGTTGAAAAATGAAAAAACAAACAAACAAACAAACAAAAAAACAAATGAAGGATATCCAAAATGAAATAAAGCAAAATATTCACGGAACTGACAGTGACAGGAAGGAAACCAGGTCTCAAAGCAATGATTTGGAACAAAAGAAAGAAATAAATATCCATCCAGAAGAAAAGGAAGAAACAAGAATTCAAAAATAATAAGAGAGACTTAGAAACCTCTGGGACAACTTGAAACATTCCAATATCTGAATTATAGGGGTGCCAGAAGGAGAAAAGGAAGATAAAGAAATTGAAAGTTTATTTGAACAAATAATGAAGGAAAACTCCCCCAATCTGCAAAGGAAATAGACTTCTAGGGAGTCCAGGAAGCTCAGAGAGTCCCAAAGAAGTTGGACCCAAAGAGGAACACACCTAGGTACATCATCATTAAGTTACCCAAGATTAAAGATAAGGAGAGAATCCTCAAAGAAGCCAGAGAAAAGGAGAGTTGCATACAAAGGAGTTCCCATAAGACTATCAGCTGATTTCTCAAAAGAAATCTTCCAGGCAAGAAGAGGCTGGAAAGAAGTATTCAAAGTCATAAAAGGCAAGGACCTACATCCAAGATTACTTTATCCAGAAAAACTTTAATTTGGAATGGAAGAGCCGAGAAAGTGCTTCCCAGATAAGGTCAAGTTAAAAGAGTTCATCATCACCAAGCCATTATTATATGAAATGTTAAAAGAACTTATCTGAGAAAAAGAAGGTCAAAAATATGAACAGTAAAATGACAACAAACTTGCAACTGTCAATAAGTGAACCTAAAAGAGAAGAAAAACAATGAAAACAAAAACTAAGCAAACAACCAGAATAGAAACAGAATCAGAGAAACGGACATCACACAGAGGGACTTCACTGGGGAAGGGGAAGGGAAGAATAGAGGAGAAAAGGTACAGGGAAGAAGAAGCATAATTGATAGGCGTAAAATAGATTGAGAGAGATAAAAAACGGTATAGGAAATAGAAGACTCAAAGAACATATATGTACAACCCATGGACATGAACTAAGGTGGGGGGAATGCTGGAGGGTTGCGGGGGTAGGGTGGAGAAGGGGTAAAGGGGGGAAATTGGAAAAACTGTGATAGCATAATCAATAAAAAATACTTAAATTTTTTTAAAAAATCACCTTTCCAATGGTGGCAACTCTTTTAAGTGATCCTATGAATGCATGCCCTTTTACTTTACCATTATTTAATACATTCAGGAAAGAAGACTTTGTTATCTAGCCTGATGTCATAATAAAATAAATAGCTTCATTTTAGCAGATATGGGCACAAGTAAGTACCAGAGGAAGGTTGTCTTTAAAAACTTAAATTCTTCTTTCCACAGATAGAAATATGAAGAGAACCCTTGGATAGATTTTGTACATATTTCAAACTTGGGACTCAGTTTTCTCATTGATAAGATAGGAAAATTATAAGTAGCTCACAGAGTAATTTATCAGTATTTAATGAAGAAATATATCAATAATTCTAGGCTGAAGTTGCTACAGTGCAAGTACTAATAAATACTAGCTATCTCCTTACTTTCTTTTCCATGTCTAAGGTGCTAGCCATCCCACCTGGAGACCCATCCCTCATCTAGTCCTTAAGATAGAACATATTTGGTCAAAGCCAACAGTCAGGCTCAGGTGAGGCTCCCTTACCCCAAGACCACTCTTTCCTTCAAATTTCAATGCTAATAACCCTATTTTTATTCATTACTCAGATTTTATCTTCACTTTCTAGCTGATAACTAAATTTCTTTTTATGAACTTCTTACTTACTCTTTGATTAGGGTGCCAAACTTTTAGTCTTATAGTGACATTGTCCATCTATATGGGACTTTTGCCCTCCATCCCTCTGCTGTCTTACTCATTTCACTCTGAAACCTCCATTCAAGAGTTCATGTTCTAGAACTGGTCCAGGGTATGAGTAGTGCTAGATGCTGCCACATCTTCTTAATGCAGAACACATGCCTAACCTTCTAAATGTGACTCCTCTTTTAGTTTCATGGAAGTAATCTACCCTTTTGTGACAGCACCTCCATTACATGTGCTTGGTAACCTGATATCAGCTGTCTCTAAACTATATCTGTTATCATGTTTTTACTCTTTGAATATCCAGGTTCTAAGGGATGGAATGAATACATTCCTAGAAACTAACTCTACTTATGTATCATAAGTGGTTGCCTCATTTAAATGAATACCAGACAGGAAGCACCCATCTCTAGCCTGGTCTGCTCCACCAATTCTACTGTGTCTTTGCAGGATACGCTAGCTGAATATATATTCACTTCTTTGCCAGGTGTTTTTGAAGCATCCATTCTATGGCAGACATTGATCAGGGGCCACAGATAGAGCAGTGAGCAAAATAAAATTGCTGTCATCACAAAGCTTACATTCCAGTGAAGGAGACTGACAATGGCTGAATGTGTCAAATCACTATCCACCTTCTCTACCCATCCTATGCTCTGATACTGAACTCTGTGGACACCTTCAACAGGTTGTTTTGCCCCAGGTTTCCAGCTGGGTTTTGGCAATGAGAAGCATAGGCAAGAGAATGGAGGAATTAGAGAGCAATGAGATTATTCTCTCAGCTTCCTCCTTGCCAGGCCATCATCTTCTTACTCCAGCCATAGCTCTGGGTAGATAGCTGCTCCCACAGCCACATCTCTCTTTGCGTTCTGGCAGCTATTCCCTCCCTAACCTTTAATCCTTTCTATAGTGATGGTGCCTCAGTCTTGCTGCCTCAGGTTGGTCTCCTTTAATGCTGCCAACAGCTTGTAAATTGTCCTCTATTAACACTCTTTGATTTACTCAATTGAATATGCCATATATTTACTGCTAGCACCCTGACCAACTACTACACCAAATGAAGAAGTACATAATTGTTTGCCAGGTGGTTGGCAGAGGAAGGTTAGGGAGTGGAGAGATTGAGAAAAAAAGAAAAATGACTCATGGACATGGACAACAGTGTGGTGATTGCTGAGGGGAGGGGAGCCTAAGGCGACTAAATGGTAATAGAAAAAATATAGTAAAGACTAAATTAGAAAAACAGGGTCATATAATATGTAATCAAAAATAATAATATTTTGCCAGGTAATGGTTAGAATTATGAATTCAAAACTAAGGCATAACAATGTAGACATATGTGAGGAAATGCTCTTTTAGATTGAGAGTGGTTAGCAAAGTAGGTGACATTTGGCAAAGACATGAGTGGCTTAAAGTAGGGTCCAGATGAAATACAGGACCCTCAGTTAAATTTGAATCTCAGATGAACAAAAAAAGAATTTTTAGTTTAAGTATGTCCAAAATATTACACAGAATATATTTATACAAGTTATTCGTTTATTTGAAATTCATATCTAAGTGGATGCTATATATATATTTTTTGCAATACCTGATAATCCTAATTTGAAGACATGGGCAATGTGAAGGAATGACTATCTGGAGGAAAAACATTTCAGGAAAAGCAAATACCAGTTACAGAGGCCTGAGGTGATGAGTTCATAATTGGTGAATTGATGAAATAGCAAGAAACAACCTCCTGGTGTCTTAGCTATTGAATGTTGTTAATGGATCAAAGGATATAATCAGAGGGAGATGAAACAAGGTTTACAATCCTGGGTCATCCTGTGTTCTGTGTTTTCTTTCCTCTCTCAATTGCCTAATTCAATTCTGTATATTAATTACAGTCATGAGGGAAAAGGAAGTGAGGGGATGAAAACAAGATGCCAAAGCTCTCAACACAGCAATAGCAAATGAACCTGAAAGTTACTTGAAAGTTACAAATATCATTTGATGAACAAATAACAACTCTTATGCAAATCATGTGCAAATTACCTGGATACTCATCTAGCTCATGCATCTGAATGTAGTTTCTGGGAAACCCTAGATCTGTGCTGTTTGTTGTGTCCCTGCTGTTAGGTGAACTGCCAGCTGGAGGAAGACATACAGTCCATACAAATCCATAACAAATAAAAGCTCTTCACTAATGATAGGATTCATAGCACCTTCCCCTGGCCCAGAACTTAATCTCAAGGAGGCTCTCATGCATGCTTTCTCATTCTATTCTTCCAGAAACTTTAATCAAGAAGGTGATATCACATTAAGAACAAAGAACAAGACTTTGCTCATAGCACCAAGTCTATGGGTTGATTTAGGGCAGAAGCAAAAAGCTAGTTTGACTCAATATACTTAACAAAGTTGGCAATTTAGTGTAAACACTGACTCAGAGCCCTGTGTAAGTACTTCAAGCAAGATAGGTCCAAAGTCAGATACTTGTTACAAGATACTCTTAATGTGTGTATAAGTAAAAAAAATATACAGAATTAGAAAAAACACAAATTGTATTAAAATAATGTCATTGAAATATTTTAAAAACATATTAGCACACATATTTCATTAGTAAAGCACTAACTAAGATCTAGTAAAGAGTTAAGTAACTACTGATTTTACACTTGATCTTAGCCAAAAGGCCAAGAAGCAATGGGTAACTACTGATTTTAAAGTGGTGATGAATGTAAACAATATTCTGAGACATCTGCTTACTGTAAAGTAATATAAAAGTATCTCTGATTTCTAATGGTGACAAGTCATGTCTATTTAAAACTACTGCGATTTGTTGCCCTCATTTGTAATTGTAGTAACCACTACATTTAATCTAGAAATGGTGAAAAGAAATGTATAATTTTTCCCCATTCAAGTTCATAGATACCTTGAATTCTCTCATTCGCCCAAGTTAAGGATCATGTATTAGAGATACAGAGCAAAGGTGAGTGTTTTTCCTAATTCCAAGCTCTACAATATCTAGTGTCTTTCTTTCTATATGTAGCAGGACTCATTGAGGAAAAATGCATATAACATCTAAGCTATTTCCTAAATTAAGTCATTATTCAATCCAATATGTGCTTACATTTTTTTCTCAAAGTGAGATAATAGCTACCACTTCATACTTCCTTTATCTTTTTCTTCTTCTTTAATAGAACTGATTTTATAGTCACCTGTGCAAAATAATTTATTTTCAAGCGTCTGTATTCCAATATTTATATATGCAGATATTGTTCCAGTTTCCTGTATATTCACTTAAAAAAGAAAAGAAAGGCATCAAAATTGCATTTTTAACAAACTATATCTGCAGATAAAAATATATGACACATCCCAGGTACTAAAAGTGATTTCTCTATTGAGGCTTTTTTCATTTTTTAAATGATAGAAATAAAATCATTCTTTATTATACAGGCAGCACCTTCACTGCTATTTAAACTCTGCAGTACATTGTTTGTTCTTCCACATTTGTGTACACTAAGTAAACATGCCACATGAAACGAAGCATACTGAATAGGGCCCATAAGATAATGTCTTTTACAACAAAATATGATTCACTACCTACAGATGATTATTAGTATTTTTCAAGATACAAGATCTGTCCAGAAGGTATCTAGATATGTAATATAAAAATACAGATATTTATTGAAGAAGATACAAGAAACGAGGAACATTGTACATGGAACAATGATGCCTCAGTCCCTTTCAAAGTAGGCATCCTGGAACCTCACTCAGTTTCTCCCAGTCTCCATCAGCTGCTTTCCTGAATCACAATGATAGTCTGAAATCTCTTCCCTTTCAAAGGTTATTTTAGTTTTGGGAAAAGACAGAAGTTGCACAGTGCCAAATCTGGGCTGTAGTGGGGATGAGTCACCTGGGTGATTTGATATTTCACCAAAACACTCTGCACAAGATGTGATGCATGAGTGGGTATATTGTCATGACAAAGCTGTCAGTCACCATTTACCCTTAGCTGCAGCCTTCTGAATCATCTGAATAGTTTCTGTGGAGAAATGTTCAACCTTAGTGCAAAATTTTATGCAATTTTGTTGTTCTACTTGTTCAGTCATTTTGAATGTGATGGCCACACAGTACACATGTTCACTCATTGGCATCTACCATCCCCACTGACTAGTACAGTGAAGTCGTCATTGTTCACTCATGCACATTCCAGTCCACTCTCCTTGGCTGCTAGGTTACACTGATGTCACACAAACCATTTTCATTTTATTAACAATGGCTGGACTTTTTCTGGATAGACCTCGGTATGCTTGGATTCCTTTCTCTTCATCTTTTGTGTATGTACTATGTTGAAGTTCTCACTGTTTTTATTCATTCTCCCAAGTTCAGTGAATTACTTTATGACCAAGTTTTTATCTCTTTTTCTGGTAAATTAGTTATCTCTGTTTCATTAAGGTTTTATTCTAGGGTTTAACTTTTTCTTTTGTTTGGAATATTTTTCTTTACTTTTATGTTTTGTGCTAGTTTTTATGCACTAGATGAAACACCCATCTCTCTAGTCTTGATGTTGTCCTCATGTAGGAAATGAACCTTGTCATTTGACTCTTCCCTAGCTCTTGGTTGTATCTCAAAACTTTGTGATTATTAGAGCAGCCTATTATACTTTTAATAGCTCCCACTATTGGGGGGTTTCTAAGACCCATCAGTCACCCAAAAGGGAGAATCTCAGTTGATACCTACACTCAGGCTCATTGGAAGCCAAGCCCTCAGGCTGTAGTGTCTACAGTATGAAAGAACCTATAAGTATAAGCCTGCTGGCTACCAGAGCCTGGTGATCAGGAAGTGTTCCCTGGGAGGCAACCACAAAAATTGGAGCACTGAACAAGTATATAAGCTCTTTTCTTAGATATACCAGTGAGCTGTAGTGGGGCAGAGGAAGAATGTAGATATAGTACCCACTTGCCTATGGTCCCTGAGAGCCTTTCTGTAGCCTCTAGGTGAGTGCACAACCTGAAGCCTTCCCCTCTGCCGAACATACAGCACATTGGGGTGATATCTTGCTAAGAACAGTCTCTTCAATTATTGTCATGTGGAACCCAGGAATGCAAAATCTCCTGGACACCAGAGCCAGGCAGTCAGAGGCTCCCCCTGGGCAGGAGCCACAAAAACCAGGACACTAAGTATAAGAAACCACACCACCAGATGTGAGCAAAAGCTTCCTTCCAGAAGATGTTGGTGCTATGGAGAATGGCAGAGGGAGAGTGCAAGGTCGCACCTTGTTTCTCAGGTCTCTAGAGAGGATTACAGTCAGTCCTCAGATTCATGTTTAATTAGAAGCCCACCCATAGCCTCTAGCCATAATGATTAGCTAATAGGCCCCCTTCACAGAAAGACTCAGTTATTGGGTCTGCTGCCTCTAGCTGTGCCCTGAGGATAGTTGTTTAATAACTCTTTACATTGGTTACAGTCCTGTGGGACCAGAGCCAGGCCATGCAGAGTTATCTCCTGGCAGCAGCTGCAGAAATTCAGGTCCTAAACAGGGGTTTGAGTCCTTTTCTAGGAGATACCAATGAGCTAGAGGGAGGGAAAGGAGAGCACAAAAATTGTGCCCACCAGCCTCTGTTCTCCGAAATCACCTTAGTCCTCTAGATGTGTGTCAAATCAGAGGCCTACCCCTCAGACCGAAGTCCCTGGACAAGCAAATAGGCCTCTTTCAGAGAAAGACTGATGATGTGTTCCAGTCTGCTGAATGTGCTGAAGGTTGCCATAGAGATGGAAACCTTCCAAGGACTGTCTTTTCAATGGTTAGAGTCCCATAGGACCCAGGAACACAAGCTCTCCTTCCCTGCTGAGCCAGGCAATCAAGGAGTATACCTCTAGCATTAGCTTCAAAAATCAAAACACCTAATGCTTATAAAAGCTTCCTTCTGTGAGACATGGTGCTCTGCAGTGTGTCAGAGGGTGAACACAAAAATGGCATGTGCCGGCCAGAGCGAGGCAAAGGTGGAGTGCAAGGATGGTGCTCACCAGTCTCTGTCCCAGGAAAAATATTCTAGCAGGAACTAAAATTGCCATCTAACATACACAAGTGAGCCTCATTCTCTTAAAATCTGAGCTTGATTGGCTGACTCTGAGATGGGTCCTGCACATGTGAGCCCAAGTGCAGGAGTGCTTTCAGAGCTGTTTCTCAGATTGCTGCTATTTCATGGCTCATGTGAACATAGGTCTCACTGGTTTTCAAAGCTAGATGTTTGGGGGAGGAAGCTTGTCCCTCTGACACAAATCTTAAAATTTGGGCCATCCAAATAGGGTTCTCAAATCTTTTATTCCTCTGAGTGAAGCTCCAGGTTTTGAGTTCCCCTTGATCATGGGTCATTACACCAGGGGTGGACTTTATGATGAGATTATGTCCCAGCCTCTACTACCTACTTCAATGTGGTTTTCTTCTCTCTTATGTAATGTGTAGTCATTGCTCAGCCAGACTTTAGGTTTCTTCAGAGGAAATTCTTCCCTATGTAGCTATAGACTCAGGGTTTACTTAGGAACAGTTGAGTTCAGGATCTTCTTATACAGCTGCTTTGAACCAGAATTTCATTTTTTTACTATAAATTTAAAGGTAAGTGTTTTATTTTTAAGACTATTTAAAAATTTTTAATAGTTATTCTTTAAAATTGCTTTTATTGACATATCGGTGTACATTAACAAAAACTTTTGATGCTTTTAAAGATGAAGAATAGGGGTAATAGTGGCTAATAGTGATGCAACTTTACTGATTATATTTATACTCTTCCAGTTATATTTTGTATTACCTAAACACCTTAGCTATGGAGAGATAGAGTGAACAAAATGTCATTAGCATCTTGTGTCATTACTGCAATAACAGAACTTCGCATTGTATTCTTAAAATAACTAATCCAATTGCTGATAGAAATTTTAAACTTCCTTCAAAAACAAAACAAATAAAATAAAATGAACAAAAGGAATATTTAAATTCAATAATCTTTAAATCTAGAAAAAGAAGTATAAACACAAAGTAGATGACAGGTAACGCGTGCCCACCTGCCTGCAGTGAGCATGGAATGCTGGGGATGGTTCATCAAAGCACGAGAAAGAACATACACAGAGACAACCAGGTCCTGTGGGAGAATCGGGACAGAATGGCCACTCCTCACATGGGGAGCACCCCATGTCCATACCCAAGCAGATTTTTATTGAGAAAACAGACTTACTTTGTGGATTCACAGTCTAGCAGAAAATATCAAAAGATGTAAACAGCTTACAAAGGTGGGGGCAGTGCTCCTGCTGAGAATCTAGGGATGGTTTGGGGTTTTTAACATATGAAAGAGGTACAGGTTCCAAAAGTTTTCTGCCTGTGTTTTTAAATTCCAAGATAATAACATCCTCCAGTAAAGAGATCTCACAGGATCTTGCATATTCTATGTCCCAGGCCTGATTACCCCAGGGGTCTGCTGTTTCTGGTCTGGGCTGTTTCGCCCCTGCAGGTCTCAGAAGACAAAGGCAGCCAGGAGACTCAGATTTCTCACATCCAAGAGCAAAGACTCAGGCTTTGACAAAGCCAAAGGGGGAAGGGGTTGATGTCCATCACCCTTTCATTTCCACAGCCCCATGAGTCTTGTCCCTGTCATTCCTTCATGAATGTGTCTGTCTTATATTCATTCTCTATCCAAGAGAATTGTTACCCATCATTGACTGCTGTTCAAGCATGAGGAATGAGGCATATGAACAGGCAGCGTTCATGCCAGGGAAATAAGTTTTGTCTCCTTCAGTGGCTCCTGGTCCGGAGGTCTTTCACTCAGCCTAAGTCACAGCAGGTAACAGCTTCCTGAGACCAGGTAGGGCAGTCCCCAACAGACAGGTAATAATGTAGATAAGAACAGAACAGAATGAAATTAAAGAGACCAACAATAGCAAAAATAAACAGCCAAAAGTTGTTTCTTTGAAAAGATAAAGAAAATAATAAATCCTTAGAGAGAACAATTGAGACAAAAAAGAGAAGTACACAGATTACTAGTATCAGGAATAAGAAATGGAATGTTGATACAGGTCACATAGAAAATTAAAATCATTAAAAATATTTTTGAAACTTTATGGTGATTAATAGATAAGTTTCTTCAATGTTATGTGTTATCAAAACTTATACAAAAAACATAGAAAGTTTATGTAACTCTATATCTATTAAAGAAATTTGATCTATTAAAAACATTTCCATGAGAAGTACTAGGTCCAGATAACTTTGCTAATGAATACTATCAATTTTTTTGTGAAAAATAATACCAATATTTCAAAAATTCTTTCAGAAACTGAATGAAGGAAAACTCTTAGCTTATTTTATGTATTAAAATAACTATGATACATAAGAACATTATGACAAAAGGTGATTATAGTCCAGTATCCTTCATGTAAATAAATTTGAAAATGTTCAATAAAATATTAGTAATTATATACTTGTATGTTATAGAATATACATATATACTTTATGATAATATTATATTTTTTTAATTTATTATATCATCATAAATTTATGATATACAGAGATATGTACACATAATTATGTATCTATCAATATTCACAGATATATATGCACACACATCTATATCTATACTTATCCATATCTAGTAATATGTCAAAGCACAAAGCACTTATCTGGTAAACCGAAGGTTGGTTATTTGAAAATCAATCAATAATTCATAACATTGGATGAATAAAGATAGAAGATTTATAAACATTCTACTAATTATAGAAAAAATATTTACAAAAGATCAACACTTATTAATTGTAAGAAACTCATAGCAAAAGATCACAAATGGGAACTCCCTAAAGTTGATGAAAAATATGTACATAAACCTACAACTGAAAACACTCTAAATTGTTATATATTGAATGTTTTCTCTTCCTTAAGACTGGAAATAGGGCAAGAATATTTGTTTTTATACCTTATATTCAACATTGTACCTGAGATTCTAGGTAAGTTAAACAAATAAATTGTACAGAAGGATTGAAAAGAAACAAGTTTAAGTGTCTTTATTGACAGATGATCTCATAATACACATAAGACATCCTTGTTAATGTAAAAAACTAGTTTTTGAAAGGCAAAATGAACATGCTCATTCTTAGAAATAATACATTAATTTTGCAGAGTCACAAGACACAGTTACATATGAAAATCATTTATATTTTTTATATTCTAGCAACCAAGGATTAGAAAATATAATGTATAAACAATACCAATTACAATAGCATAAAAAAGCATTAAATAACTGTAAATAACTTAATGAAAAATATGCAAGACCTTTACACAGAAAACTATCAACCCCTGTAAAACAAAAGGAGATACGTATTAGGTTTATGAAATGGAAGACTCAATGGTAAAAAGATGACTATCCACCACCTAAGTTGATATGTAAATTTAATGTTTTCCCTATAAAAATCCCAGAGAGCTTTCTGCAGAATTTGATACAATCAATACAAAATTTACATATAAATGTAAAGATATAGGGCAGCCAGAACATTTACTTAAAAAAAGCAAAGTTGGACTTATAGTACCTAATTTTAATGGTTATTATAATGTACAATTCATCAAGACAGTATGGTATTTTCATAAGTATAAACCAATTAATTCTCACAGATTGATTCAATAGGCATTGTGCAAATGAATGGGGAAATCCTTGGTCCTATTAGTTGAAATAGGATTCCAGGAACTTCTCTATAACGGCTGGCTCAGAGAGCAGGAACAGTGCAGGCAGGAAGTTTAGTGCAGGCTTCCTAAAGGGAGGTTTGTGTGAAGCCTGTGTAAAAATGGCTGCTGAACTGTGTTTTTTTTTTTAAATCAAGCCCATGGTTGGTGAAAGCATCGTCCAAGTATGATAAGGTTGGCGTTTGATTCTCAGTCAGGGTGCATACAAGAATAAACAGTGGAACAGCAAATTGATGTCTCTATCTCTCTCTCATCTCTCTTTCTCCCCTTCCTTCTACCTGTCTAAAAACTTATTAAAAGTTAAAAGTTGAACCCCATTACCCACCAAAAGCCCTTCTTAGTAAGTTATCTTCTTTCTCAGAGTCCACCCCACCCTCCAGGAACCCCTGGTGCTGGCTCACCATTTACTGCCAGTCTGTGTAGCTCTGGGCCCCTGCTATATATTGAAGGCTATAGCTTATAGGGCCATATTTGTAACTCTCTGGGAGTGGTGGTGGGGGCATGGTCAGAAACTGTTCCTAATATGTAAAAATGTACACTGACGATGTAAAAAACATTTGTAATCCTACACATCATCATTCTGCCAAATAAACTAAATGTGATGAATTTGTGAGTTAACTTTTATGTCAGTCAGGTTGCCTGACAATGTAGTTTAGTTAGAATTTGTATCAAGTAGTTGTAAAAAATTGTTCTTTCTCTGCTCGTTTGTTTGTTTTGGTGACAAGCTATCTTTTTTTTTTTTTCAACTGATACTAAGCTTCCTTGAATCACTTGAATTGTATTTTTGTTATATTTATTTTTAAGGCTACAGAGTTTCGTGGCTTGTGTTTGGAAGGCAAACAAGTCAAAAGAAATCCATAGTTAGCCAGTGAGCTCACAAAATACAGCAAGGCTTTGCCAATTTTGAGGGGGAGAGAGAGAGAGAGGGAGAGCGAGAAAGAGAAATGGTTGAAATTCCATTAGCCTCTTGAATATTTGGAAGTAGCAGGTAGAATTACAGGGGGAAAAATCAATCCCAGAATATTTCTCTAATCATTTAGACTTGTTAACAATAAACTCCTGAATAAAGAAAGACCTTTTGGTTGCTAACCTCTGAGAGCTTTAGTGACATCAGGCATGAAAGAATAACACTGTGCATTGGTTAAGCAATTTGGAACTAAATAATGGGAGAGAAAGAAGACAACCAAGCAATAAGATTTCTCCCTGAGGTTGTTCAGATGCTTTACCCTATCTGGTGACATTCTTTGCTGTCATAGCCACATGTCCACACATCCTCAAAGATTGAGATTGTAATCTGTGAGTTCCTCTCAAGGAGAATTGAGTTGTTAGAGGTCTCTCAATCTGAGATACAAGTCACTGAAACCCTCTCCTTTCCAGTCCTCATTCTGAGTGTCAGTGACAAGCATACCTCTGGGCCAAAGCACTTTGGCAAGAGCCATAGAATCCAGTACCCAGAAAATCATCTTCTCAAAAGGTTCACACTCAGTCAATTTAAAATATTGTATCTCAATATTTCCCATGATCTTGGGTCTCCTCCCCTTAGAAGGATACTGCAACCTGTCTAACACATACCCTGTCTTTAAGCTACCTGGTTATTTTTGACCCTCATCAAAACTCAGATCCATTTGCTAGAAAATAATCCACCAAATACTTTTAAATTATGTTTCCGGTTTTTAATCCTTTGTAAAATGGCCATTATAGAGCAAAACCCATAATAAAAAGAATGAAATGCTTTTTATTAATAAAAAGAATGAAATGCTTTTTATTAATAAAAAGAATGAAATGCTTAGAAATGCTAAGCATTTCTAAGAATGAAATGCTTAGAATTTTAATTCACTACATTCAATTCTGTAATAATGAAACTTATTATTAGCCTATATTTTGAAAGTATTTTATTATTTGGAGTTGTTTGGTCATGCTATAATTCCAATTTGTTAGAGTTAGGAAAGTATGGAGTAAAATACCAAGCAGTTTTCAAAATGTTTACTTCTGACACATATTGGCTTTACATGTTCTGAACTGAATGAATTTATCAGGAATTCATGAGATGATTACAAATCCCCATGCACTGAGATACTCATCTCAGAATCAAAACATCAGTAATGCATACCAGGCACTGAACACATCTCAACTGGAAATTTTGTCAAATCTATAAAATTCAAACCTGCCCAGGTAACCAAAGGCCACAGCCCACTTGGAACCTTGTACATTCTTGACAGAGCTTTGAGATGAGCTATGCATTCCTTAAAGTAGAGATTCCCTCAATTTAGGTAGCAAACCAACATCTCACAGAATAAGGCAAAGATTTTGTAGCTTTTTTTCTTTCATCAAGCCCCAGAATTCTGGGGAAATTAATAATAACATTAAAGACTAAATAATTCCATGTCCAGATCCAAGTCCCAATATCATCAGGTGCCCCAGGGAATGACCAGAAAAGGGCTTTGAGATGAGTCCTTATGCTTCTTTTTCCTTTGAAATGTAGAAGGATTGCTTTTAAATATTCCAAACTTTGTCACTCTTCCTCTCGCTTGTCATGACAAACACACACACACACACGTGTGTGTACATATATGTACATGTGTGCCACATACACACATGCATACATATATAAAATCATATGTAGGTACATGTTACACATACATATGTTGAAAATGTTCAGCATTTGTCCAGCATTTCTAATCTAGAATCTAATATCTGGGCTCCCTCATGACCACACTCACCCACTGTCAAGGATAACCACATGCTGGAGAGAGAAGGTAGAGTTCATGGGGGAGACAGTATGAGCCAGACTGTTAAGAAAGCACTAACTTACATTAATGAAGGAGTGAGGAGAGGCATGCACATTCTGGAGAAAGATTTTTGCAGCCCATATAACTGACAAGGGATTAATAACAGAATTATGAAGACTACTTAAACAATACAAAATAGTCTATTAATTAAAGTTCAAAAATATTCTAATGTAAATAATATATTATAAAGAAGACAAAATTATAAGGAGTAATAATTTTGAAATCCAAGGCATGATTGTCTTTGAAGGAAAGGGAAGTACTATTATTCTCTTTTTACAGTTCAGAAATTGAGCACCTGAGTCAAGGGGCCTAACCCAAAAAGCCTATCCTATAAAAAGTCAGAGTTAACAAAACAAAGGCTAGGAGATGGATTAAAGCACTTGGGTTATAAAATGAACTGCTGGCCTGAAGAAGTGCTTATGCCAAAAATAGGGTGAGATATATTCCCGGTTGTATGTCTGAGTTTCAGACCCATGGTGTTTCCAAGATGTGGTAACTTTGTCTCTGCCTGAATATTTCTGAAAGCATTCAAAGTCATTAAAACATTTTAAGAGTCAAGCAAGCTTCAATAGTCATACTTTGCTGTTGGCATTTATACATACTGCCATACATGATTTTCTTGTTTGGTAAATAAAAAAACACACAAGATATTTTGAAAAGGTTTATTTACTTGGTTTTCATCATACTTTTAAACTTACAATCAGTTGGGAGCTGAATTCTATGTCATAATACCATAAAGATGCAAGCCATAATCCTGTGCTTTCTTGTTCCAAAATAAAAAGTTAATTAAAGTTTTTACACATGAGAAACATTGGCCTTATTCATTCTGAAAGATTTCACATATTACCTCCTTAGCTACAAAATGGGAAAATAATTTTTTAGGAGTCTTAGTTCCAAGTTTTATTTTCTTAAGAAATAAAAACTTTTCTGAGTATGTTGTCAAGAGAATTCATTAAAATAGTATTAAACCTTCTTCTTCTTTTCTAACAGCTTAAGACATACTTCATTCTTTGCTTCATTAACTGAAGAGTACACTTGATTCTGTAGCTATCTTTTCTGTAGCCCTTACTACTTATTCCTTACATCCATGTGTGGATGAGTTATAAAATGAACTGCTGGCCTGAAGAAGTTCCACCTTCCCAGCAGGGAAGGTGGACATGGGGAGTAGATGGACACAGGCTTAGAGATCATCTGAGTGAAGACTGGTAATTGACAAGGCAGAGGAAGAGCCTTAAATATGGTCATAACTTGGACACAGCTGGTCAATTCATAGGAATGTATCATTAAGAAAGAATCAGAAATGTGGTTAAAGATTTGTAAGCCAACATGTGTATCATATTTACATACTAGTAAAAAATAGAAAGAGCTAAAATATGCAGCATTTCATGCAAAGAAATAATTTTAGCTACTAAACGTAGCCTTTGAAAAAGATTTAATGAGGGGTGGGAAGATGGTGGCTTTACTCTAGGCAGCGTTTTTCTTGGCTTCTGTGAAGAGGAGGGAAATTTGTGGATCGGTGGAGAAACAGAGCAAGTGGACTAGGTTACTGAATCACTTTTGAAAGCAGGACATCAAAAATTATTGTGATCACAGAAAACCAGACGGTAAGGAGACTTCTTCAGGACAAAAGGGGCGGGGACTAGGGGTGTGCAGTCCCCAGGGCCAGTTCTCAGGGCTCCTGGGAGAGGGGAGTCGCTCCTCCCTCCCTTGAATATGGGGGTGAGCAACTCCAGGGGAGAACGTGTTGCTAGAAGGAACAGATTGGCCAGTTGGACTGGGAAAAAATCACCCAGGGACTATGAACACCCGCTCAGAGGCCTGGGAGAAGTGAGGGACTCTAGCCGACAGGACCAGGGGAAGCCTGGAAGTGTGCCCGCATCCCTAGCCCCGAAGAAGTGCTGATCCGTGGAGAGCACAGAGTCCGGACGTGCTCGGTTCGCCCCCATAGGTAGGCCTGAATCGTGCTCCGGGATCCCAGGAGGGGTCCGGCGCTTGGTGCATTCCTATAATAGTGGCTCAGAAATTTCCAGCCAGCCTGACCGGGGAAGCCGGGAGAGGCGCCAACACCCAGTCAGAGTGGTTTCGGTGGTGACCAGGGAGCTGGAAAGGGCTCGGCTTGCACACCATCCAGAAGACTGTTTTGCGCTCCCTGTGAACCTGGAATGGGCGCAGTGAGGCGCTAAGGGTGATTCTAGACCCTGAATTTCAAAAGTTTGGGGTGGGGCATGCCCTTTTACGATTCGATTCGAAGGGAGGGCGCAGTGAATCCCAAAATGTCGTGGGTGCCTCCTGAGATCATAGAGCTGGAATCCTGCAGGACCCTGGAGTCCAGAAGAACATGGAAGTAAGATCCAGAGAGCCGGTGTGCTCGGGAGCACCCAGGGTACAGCAAGTCTGTATTCTGACAGGCTTGCTGAGATTTGGGCTGGGAGGGAGAGAAGCATTTCAAAGCTCCCTCAGCCAGCTGAAGCCAGCAAGATCAGAAAAACTGGTCTGGCCAGTTAGAAACAAACAAGAGGGGTTTTTTTTGTTGTTTTTTGTTTTTGTTTTTGTTTTTGTTTGTTTGTTTGGTTTTCTTTTTTTTCTCTTTTTTGTTTTGTTTGGTTTTATTTGGTTTGGTTTGTTTTTTGTGGCTGTTGTTAGTTGATTGATTTTATCTTGTGTTTTATGTGACATTTTATTTTTCAATTCTTAGTATTTTTATCTCTCAATCCCTTATGTTTCTCTTCCATTCATCCTAATATTATTCTTTCCACTCCAAATTTATCTCCCCTGCACTACATCTTCTGCTTTTCTTTCCTTTTTCTTTTTTTTATCTTGCAAGTTACTGTAAATTTGTATTATCTTTTTCTCATTTTTCTGACATTTTTTATTTAAATAATATTTTGGTATTCTTTTTCTTTCTGTATAATCTTCTTTGCTTGGTTGGTTATACTGTCATTTGATAGGTTCCCCCTGGTATCTCAGTCACAAGGTGTTGATAAGTTACTATCCTTCATCTGTGTTCCATTAATACACCTCTCAAGGTCCTATACTCCTTATTCTTGTTATCTAGACCTCATCGATTCTGCCACATGACTGTCACTTTACTATTACTGTTAGTAAGACCTAGTCTATACAATTGTAAATACTTCTCAATACCCCTACCTGATCTCAGCCCACTTTGCAATTTTCTGAACTATACTATTGTGAGGGTTGTTTCTATTCTTTTACACACTACTCCTATATACTAATCTTTTATCCAACCCTACCTTAGAATCTGACCTCCCAAAGCCTCACAGCTTTCTAGATCCAACAATCCTCTAGTCCCCAATAAGAGTCTACCTTCTTTCCACCCTTTCTAAAACATGGATAGTGGGGTGGAGGATCACGGTTAACACTATAAGGAGCCAAAGGATAACCTATCTCTTCTCTACTGGCTGCTAATGTAAATATCGTAGTATACTGTCTTGCTGTCTTAAACCATTTTGCCTTATTCCTCCAACTGATCACAAAAAAGAGTAGGCGGAAGCTGTGAACACCAGGATACATGAAGGAGATTGCACCACTGAATCTCACAAATATTCTACCACAGAAGTTCACACCATAATTACAGGGAATCAGAACAGATCAAATTAACAAACAAGAAGAGAAAAGAAGAAACACACGAACAATGAGAAAACA
Source organism: Phyllostomus discolor (assembly GCF_004126475.2). NCBI lineage: Eukaryota > Metazoa > Chordata > Mammalia > Chiroptera > Phyllostomidae > Phyllostomus > Phyllostomus discolor. The sequence goes on from NC_040907.2 coordinate 98,992,174, forward strand.
AAGAAACAACCCCCAACTGATGGGAAATGAGGAAGCCTCAGGAAAAATGCTAAATGAAATAGAAGCAACTCAACTATCAGACAGTGCATTCAAAACAATGATTACCAGGAAGTTCAATGAACTCACATTGAGTTTTCAGAAATTAGAGGGAAACTACATCAATCTCACGGCAAACTATATAAACATGAAAAAGGAAATAGAAACTCTCAACAAAGGTCAAGAGGAAATGAAGAATACAATTTCTGAACTGAAGAACACAGTAGAAGGAATGAAAAGCAGGATCAATGAAGCAGAAGATCGGATTAACGAGCTGGAGGACAAAGGAGAAAACAACATCTAGGAAGAGCAAGAAAAGGAAAAGAGGCTCAGAAAGAATGAAGAGGGATTAAGAGAAATGCAAGACGATATGAAACATAATAATATCTGTATAATAGGGATACCAGAAGGAGAAGAAGAAGAGCAAGGGATCAAAAACCTGGTTGAAAAAGTAATGAAGAAGAACTTCCCTAATTTGATGAGAGAAAAAGTCACACAAATCCAGGAAACACAGAGAGTCCCAATCAAGAGGAACCCAAAGAGGCCCACCTCAAGACACATCATAATTAAAATGGCCAAATTTCCAGACAAAGAGAGAATCTTAAAGGCAGAAAGGGAGAAAAAGGAAGTAACATATAAGGGAGCCCCAATAAGGCTAACAGCTGACTTCTCAATGGAAACACTTCAAGCCAGAAGAGAATGGCAAGAAATACTCCAGGTAATGAGAACCAGAGGTCTGCAACCAAGGCTGCTATATCCAGCAAGGCTCTCCATCAAGATACAAGGCCAAATAAGAAGCTTCCCAGACAAAAGAAGTCTAAAAGAATACAACTTGACCAAACCAGCTCTGCAAGAGCTCCTAAAGGGACTGCTTTAAGGAAGGGAAGGAAAAGAGAGAGAGAGAGAGAGAGAGAGAGAGAGGAACACACGTACATAAAAGAAAATGAATAAGTACCTATCAATAATAACCTTAAACGTAAATGGATTAAATGTTCCAATCAAAAGACACAGAATAGCTGAATGGATAAGAAAAAATGACCCACATATCTGCTGTTTACAAGAGACCCACCTCAGGATAAAAGACCTACACAGGCTGAAAGTGAAGGGCTAGAAACAAATCTTCCAAGCAAATGGACAGGAAAAAAAAAGCCAGAGTAACAATACTCATATCAGAAAAAATAGACTTCCAAAAAAGGTCCATAAGACCTTTCTTGATGGACCATAAGAATCCATCAAGAAGACATAAATATTGTAAAATATATGCACCCAACATAGGAGCACCCAAATACATAAAGAAAATCTTAGAGGACTTCAAGAAAGATATGGACAGCAACACAATTATAGTGGGAGATTTTAACACCCCACTATCAAAAATGGACAGATCTTCCAAACAAAATATCAACAAAGATATTGTGGCATTGAACAATACCCTTGAGGAAATGGACTTTACTGATATATACAGAGCCCTCCATCCAAAAGAACCTAAATATACATTCTTTTCAAATGTACACGGAACATTCTCAAAGATAGGCCACATGATACGACACAAAATAAGCCTCAAGAATTTCAAGAAAATTGAAGTCATACCAAGCATTTTCTCAGACCAGAAGGGACTGAACTTAGAAACCAACCGTAAGGAAAAAAAACAAAAACACTCAAAATCATGGAGATTAAATAGCATGCTATCAAACAATGAATGCGTCAAGAATGACATTAGGGAAGAGATCAAAACGTTTCTGGAAACAAATGAAAATGAACTCACAACAACCCATAACTTATGGGACACAGCCCAAGGCAGTCCTGAGAGGGAAGTTCATAGCAATACAGGCCCACCTAAAAAGGTTAGAAACATCCAAACAAACAACCTAAACTTATGTCTACAAGAACTTGAGGAACAACAACAAAGGCAGCCCAGAGCAAGCAGAAGGAAGGAAATAACCAAGATCAGAGCAGAATTAAATGACATAGAGACTACAAGCACAATTCTAAGGATCAATGAATCCAAGAGTTGGTTCTTTGAAAAGATAAACAAAATCGACAAGCCCTTAAGCAGACTCTTCAAGAAAAAAAGAGAAAAAACCCAAATAAACACAATCAGAAATGAAAGAGGAGAGATTACAACACATACCACAGAAATACAAAAGATTGTAAGAAGTTACTACAAAGAACTGTATGCCAACAAATTTGAAAACCTAGGTGAAATGGAAAAATTTCTAGAAAAATATAATCTTCCCAAAACTCAATGAGAAAGAAGCAGAAAGCCTGAACAGACCAATAACAACAAACGAAATTGAAGCAGTAATCAAAAAACTCCCAACACACAAAAGCCCTAGACCAGATAGTTTCACAGGAGAATTCTACAAAGCATTTAAGGAAGAGCTAACCCCTATCCTTCACACATTATTCCAAAAAATCCAAAAAGATGGGAGTCTCCCAAACTCTTTTTATGAGGCCAATATCATCTTAATTCCAAAACTAGATAAAGACACAACAAAGAAAGAAAACTTCAGGCCAATATCACTGATGAACATTGACGCTAAAATCCTCAACAAAATACTGGTAAACTGCATCCAACAATACATTAAAAAGATCATACACCATGACCAAGTGGGATTGATTCCAGGGATGCAAGGATGGTTCAATATTCGCATGTCAGTAAATGTAATACATCACATAAACAAAAGCAAAGACAAAAACCACATGATTATATCAATTGATGCAGAAAAAGCATTTGACAAGGTACGGCATCCATTCATGATAAAAACACTCAGCAAAGTGGGAATAGAGGGAACATTCCTCAACATAATAAAGGCCATATATGAGAGACCTACAGCCAACATCATACTCAATGGGAAAAAATTAAAATCTTTTCCACTAAGATCAGGAACAAGGCAAGGCTGTCCACTTTCATCACTTCTATTCAATATAGTACTGGAAGTTTTAGCCACTGCAATCAGACAAGAAAAAGAAATAAAAGGCATCCAAATTGGAAAGGAGGAAACAAAACTGCCACTGTTTGCAGATGACATGATAGTATACATAGAAAATTCTATAGACTCTACCAAAAACTGCTTGACCTAATAAATGAATTTGGCAAAACAGCGGGATACAAAGTCAATATCCAGAAATCAAAGGCATTTCTGTACACCAACAATGAAACAGCAGAAGTAGAGATCAAGGAAAAAATTCCATTTGAAATAGCAAAAAGAAAAATAAAATATCTAGGAATAAACCTAACCAAAGAGGTCAAAGACCTGTATTCAGAAAACTATATAACACTAAGGAAAGAAATCAAGGAAGACACAAACAAATGGAAACATATACCGTGTACATGGATTGGAAGAATTAATATCATCAAAATGTCCATACTACACAAAACAATTTACACATTCAATGCAATTCCTATTAAAGTACCAATGGCATATTTCACAGACATAGAACAAACACTTCAAAAATTTATATGGAATTATAAACGACCCCAAATAGCTGCTGCAATTTTGAGAAAGAAGTGTAAAGTAGGAGGGATCACAATACCTGACACTAAACTATACTACAAGGCCACTGTAATCAAAGCAGCCTGGTACTGGTATAAAAACAGGCACATAGACCAATGGAACAGAACAGAGAGCCCAGAAATAAGCCCAAGTCTCTATGGTCAATTAATATTTGACAAAGGAGGCAGCAACATGAAAGGAGGCAGCAACATAAAAAAGAGGCTATATTTCAAACTATCGTCTTCAACAAATGGTGTTGGGAGAATTGGACAGCCACGTGCAAAAAAATGAAACTTGAGCACCAACTTACACCATATACAAAAATAAATTCAAGGTGGATAAAAGACTTAAATATAAAACATGACACCATTAAAGTCCTAGAGGAGAACGTAGGTAGGAAAATCTCAGATATTTCACGAAGAAACTTTTTTACTAACGTGTCCCCTAGAGCAAGGGACATAAAGGAAAGAATAAACAGATGGGACCTCATCAAAATTAAAAGCTTCTGCACAGCCAAAGAAAACAGTATCAAAATTAAAAGAGAACCAACTGTATGGGAATACATATTTGCCAATGATACCTCAGACAAGGGTTTAATCTCCAAAATATATAAAGAACTTACAAGACTGTACTCTAAGAATACAAGGAATCCAATTAAAAAGTAGGCAAAGGACTTGAACAGACACTTCTCCAAGGAGGACATACAGAAAATCCAAAGACACATGAAACGATGTTCAATATCGCTAGCTATCAGAGAGATGCAAATTAAAACCACAATGACATACCACTTCACACCAGACAGAATGGCCATCATAAACAAAGCAACAAACAACAAGTGTTGGAGAGGTTGTGGAGAAAAGGGATCCCTAGTACACTGTTGGTGGGACTGCAGACTGGTACAACCACTATAGAAAGCAGTATGGAACTTCCTCAGAAAACTAAAAATCGATCTGCCTTTTGACCCTGCAATTCCACTGCTGGGACTCTATCCTAAGAACACTAAAACACCAATTCAAAGGAACCTATGCATCCCAATGTTCATAGCAGCACAATTTACAATAGCTAGATGCTGGAAGCAACCAAGATGCCCATCAGTAAATGAATGGATCAAAAAACTATGGTACATTTACACAGTGGAATTTTATGTAGCAGAAAGAAAGAAGGAGCTCCTACCTTATGCAACAGCGTGGATGGAGCTGGAAAACATTATGCTAAGCGAAACAAGCCAGGCAGTGAAAGACAAATACCATATGATCTCACCTTTAACAGGAACCTAAATAACAAAACAAAGAAACAAACAAAATGTAACCAAAGACACTGAAATAGAGGACAGGCTGAAAGTGACCACAGGGGAGAGTAGAGGGAATTTAAGGGGACAGTGGGAAGGGTTCATAGGAACAAACTTAAAGGACACATGGTCATAAACTAAGGAGAGGGTGGTAATGGGAGGGAAGTGGGGAGGGGTGAGAGGGGGAATGGATTGGGAGTAAAAAGGAGAAAACTGTATTTGAACAATGATTAAAAAAATAAATTTAAAAAATTAAAAAATATTTAATGAGAAAGGAACAAATAGGAATCAAACTCTGTGCCCCTGAATGACTCCAATTATGGAAAACATATCTGTACAAAAAAACAAAGAAATATATATACAACTAAGTATAATAAACTAGTGGAAACTTCTAGGTAATAAAATTATAGCGATTTTGATTTTTCATTATTATTTCTCAAAATTACATTGTCATTTTTCTAAAAAAATCATTTAAAAGTTTTATTGATAGACAATAAAGCATATTTCTACTACATAGTCAAGGGTAAGTGTATTAAATCTAAACTAATACTAATTATTTGATACAGAAATATCACATTAGTATTTCAAAATTTGCTGTACCGAGGCCCTGGATAGAATGTTATGCGTATGTGTCTGTATCTGTGTATGCATCTGTGAGCATGCTGTCACGTGTGTGTGTGTGTGTGTGTGTGTGTGTGTGTGTGTGTGTGTTTAAGAATACAGGGCCAAGAGACAATAGAGCAAAAGGATAATGAACACAAGCTTTGAAACCAGCTGGACCTGGATGCTAATTCTCACTTTATTGCTTCCTAAATCTGTGATCCTACTTAAGTTCTCATCTATAAAATTGAGATAATTGCATTTTATTAAGCAGATATTGTAAATTTGTGTGAAATCTTTAGTATAATGCCTGGTTTGAGTCAAGCTTGCAGTCAATGGTAACTATCATTCTGAATAGGAGAAACCTGGACCAGTCTAGTCTAGTCTCCAACTCCTCACCACAGTAGAGGTAATGAAGTGTCAGTACAGCCCACACCTCGTCCTCATACCAACACCTTGATAAATGTTTTCATTTGTGTCTATTTTCCTCCAGTCTTGACTTCTCCAGGGACCATAGGGCTGAGCCTCTTGGGGCAGGAGGCTGGTGTGGAAGAAGATAGAGTGAGCAGGAAAGGCCCCTGGGGATTTCCTACAGAACAGCTCCTCCAGCTCCTCCTGCTCCCAGTACTGCAGAAGGAATCAGCACTACATAAAACAAAACTTCAAGCTGAGTTATTCAAAGTACTAGGAATTTGTGGGATCACAGGATACCTTTAAGAATAAATTTAAGAATATGTAAAAGTAGATTTCTTCATGAATTAATGAAGCAATCAAATTTATAAGCCTTTTCAGTCACATGAACTAAAATACAAATTGCACATAGAAGAGAATGACTAATATTTCATTAATTGGGTATATAGATACTGAAACAATACCTCATTTATATATGTGATCATATATCCAGAACATTAATTATCAAAATATACAGCTTAGACCCAGGGAATGCACAATTGCAGCTTCGAGCAGGACAAAAATGCATCCCCATCTTTAAGTCCATGGATGGATATTTATGCAGTTTACCATGAACTCATAGATTAGATAGTATATGATAGAAACTTGGGGTTCTGATACCATGGCATGCTGTCAGAGTTCTCCAGGAATGATCCTGACCTCTCAGATGTTGACAGTTAAGCCAGTCCATAGCCCAGAGCTAGAGGACCTTGAGCAAGGTGACACCCCCAGTTCAGGGTCAGTCAGCAGCCAATGAATGGTCCAGCAGAGTTTATAAAGGCTCCCTTGACCCAAATAAGGAAAACTGAAACGTGCTGTTCCACAGTGCCCTGTAGATAGATCCCTCTGAGGCCCCCATGTGACTATGCTTAATACCCAGCTTCTCACTCTGCCCCTCCAGTACCTTCATTCCACACACATGTTGACCCAATCAGATTTCTTAATAAAGTCCTTGAACATAGAATTCTTTCTCAGAGCCTGGGACACCTAACCTGTGACATCTGATTTCTGGTCCATGTGAAATTAGAAGTAGCATATTAGAATGACTATGTTGGTACTTTTAGAAGTGGGGAATATCACTGAGAGTCCAGGTGGATAAGAACAGGACAGCAGTGGGTAAAAACTATGAAAAATGGACATACATAATTTTGAAAAATTTTGTCTTTTTGTGCAGCTATAAATAGCTTTATATAACTCAATATTTCTTAAGGAGCTATAAAATTTTATTGGTAATAAATGTTAATCCTAGATATAAAAATTATTTAATTTTGCTCATTTATGTTTGAAAAAGCAGAGAACCATGTGATTTTCTATGTTTATATTTTCTTCAGAAAATAGTTTATAAAATAATGCAGAATAACTTTCTGGGGCAGTAAGAAATGATGATGATTTCTAAAAAATTCTGGATTCAGTGGATGTTTACATGGAAAAATCTAGTTCTCTTAACTCCTACATCACACTATACTCAAAGGTAAATTCCAGATGGATTACAGATACAAAAGTGAAACAAACAAGTACAGCATTCTGAAGAAACCATAGTAGAGGAGAACTTCATGACCTTGAAAAAAGACAAAAATTACTGAATTAAGGCATGAGAAGTGCTAAACATGGAAAAAAATAAGACCACATTAAGATAAACAACTTGAATTCACCAAAGTTATTAGAGAGAATGATAGGGTAAGCCACATATATTTATTAAAGAACTCATACATAGAATATATAAAAAGCTACTATAAATGAATAAGAAATAGAAAACTCAGATGAGGTTATTCAAGTAGTCAAAAAGCTTATGAAAATATTCTGTTTCATTAGTATTCTGTGAAATAGGAATTAAAACCACAACGTGATGCCACTAAAATAAAAAAGGACAAAAATATACTAAGTGTTGTTAAGGATATAACTGAAACTCTCAAATACTGTCACTAACCATAGGAAAGTCACAGTCAAAAAAATTACAGCATAGGTCACATGTATCTGAGAGTTATACTCATTACTAGTATGTGCTAAAATGCAAGAAAAATTAATAATACATACATGATTTTTATTTATTTTCAGATATAATCTAGAAATTAGAAAATATATAAATATGAAAACATAAAGAATAACTTTTTTCAAATAACAGAAACATGGATATTGCTTAAAAATACAACCAAAAAGTCTTTAACATTAATTAAACAGAATCTTCAATAACTGGCTTTGCAAAACACTTGTAATAGTCATAGCAAACAATATTGTGCTCAAGGCATACACACTGTCCACAACACTTGCAAATATATTTTGATAAGTGACTCATATTGGATGCATAGCACCTAATATATCTTTTGCTTTTTCTGCTTGTCAAGAGAGCTATATCTATGTCATTGTTAGAATTTCCTTCAATTTGTGTTTAAAATTGATGAAGTTTCAGGTGTAAAGGCTTATGCACACATGTAGAGATTTCCAAATGCCTTTTCATTTGTTCTGACACTTAACTGTGCTACAATATTTCTAATATATTCTGAACCTTATTTTTGCATTGCTGTTCAGCATATGAAAGCCTGAGCATTTGTTCAAAATTGTGTAGAATACAACCGTAGTCCATCTTCTGATGTTCTGGTCACATTATATGTACCCTATCATTTGGTACACAGGCAACTCCTGACCTTGTTTGGTTGTAATACTTTATGATGGCAGGCTTTTGTGAATCTAAATGCGTGGTGTTATTAAAATGCACACTTGAAACTAAAATTACATTTTTTCCTTTTTGGGTATATGAGATACAAGTGTGCAATCTGCACCAATTGCAAATAAGTTGGATTTTTCAGGCCTGTTTTTAGAAGACACAAATTCAGGGGGTAGTTGGTATTTATTCTTATGAACAGTGCCTGCATATAAAAATCACTTCTTTTTCAAGTTAGAGATCAGGTTTATATCAGTGAACCAGTTATCTACTGTAATATTATGTCCAAATGAGTAAATGGTTTCTGCAAGTCTCTTGATTATATCTGCTGGTTTATTACTACTCAAGTAAAGACCGTAAGACTGTTTACTGCATGTATTTTAAGATTTTCTACATAAAATACTTTTGAATCAGCCACAGAAAAAAATTTTATACCATATATACTGAGTGTGGATGGAATATATTTTCTAAACCCACATTTGCCTCTAAATTCAGATAACATTCCATCTAGTGTTTCATTCTGTCCCATTGAGCAACATAATTCATAATTTTCTACAATGCTGAGAAAATGTCTCTTGCAGCCACTAATTTGTCCATTTTCAGACATTCAAAGGTAGATAAGTTTGTCATCAAATCTGATACAATTTCAAAGAAATCTAAATCTCTGTAAAGATAGCTTAAGTCTAGAAAGTTCAATACCATTACCATTTGTAGCCCATAAATCCTGCAAATTTAGACAATTGCTGTGATGTAAACCAGTTAGATTTGAGGCCTAAAAAGCTTTCAATTTGGTTTTGTCTATTAGTTTAGTATCTCTTTCTCATGAAAACTGGCTCAAGATAAAATTGATGTATTTATTTGTATATAATAAGATTATATGTAAAATATTATTTGTGATAGGCACTTCCAAGTTTCAAGTTCTGTCTTGGCAGTTTTTACATTTGGCCAAACTAAGGGAAGTTGATACAAAATATTCTGTAGCTGTTTCCTTATTTGCCTTCTTTTTAAAAATTATCTATTTATTATTTTAATTTTTTTTAAGTTCCATTGTCTCCATTTTCCCCCTGCCACTCCCCCAGCCCCACCCATCCTCACCTCCCACCTTTGATCCTACCCCCTTTGGCTTTGTCCATGTGTCCTTTATGCATGTTCCTTGACAACCCTTCCTCTATTTTCCTTCATTATCCCTCTCCCCTCTGGTTACTGTCAGTTTGTTCTTTATTTCAATGTCTCTGGTTATATTTTCCTTGCTTGTTTGTTTTGTTGATTAGGTTCTGCTTATAGGTGAGATCATATGGTATTTGTATTTCACCGCCTGGCTTATTTTGCTTAGCATAATTCTTTCCAGATCCATCCATGCTGTCACAAAGGGTGGGAAATCCTTCTTTCTTTCTAGTGTGTAGTATTCCATTGCGTAAATGTACCATAGGTTTTTGATCCATTCATTTACAGATGGGTATTTAGGTTGCTTCCAATACTTGGCTACTATAAATTGTGCTGCTATGAACATTGGGGTGCGTAGGTTCTCCAAAATATATAAAGAACTCACAAGACTCTGCTCCAGGAAGACAAACAACCCAGTTAAGAAATGAGCAAAGGACCTGAACAGACACTTCCCCAAAGAGGACATACAGTGGGTCAATAAGCATATGAAATGGTGCTCAGCACCACTAGCCATAAGAGAGATACAAATTAAAACCACAATGAGATACCACTTCACACTAGTCAGAATGGCTATCATAAGGAAATCAAAATAAGGAGTGCTGATGAGGTTGTGGAAAAAGTGGAACCTTAGCACATTGTTGGTGGGAATGCAGACTGGTGCAGCCACTGTGGAAAATAGTATGGGATTTCCCCAGAAAACTAAAAATGGACTGCCTTTTGACCTAGCAATTCCACTGCTGAAATTGTACCCTAAGAACCCTGAAAGAACAATTCCAAAGAATCTATGAATCCCAGTGCTCATAGCAGCACACTTTACGATTTTCCTTCTTATTGGACTTTTTCTACATTTTGATTCTTTATCCTTCCCCCACCCAAAAAATACTCTTCATTCATCTTCATTTTTTCACTAGAAATATCTTGCTCGATATCCAAACCTGAATGAACTTTCACAGAATCTTCATCTTTTAAATCACTTCCATTTTCACATTCAACTCTATCACTCCCATCACTGGACTCAAGCAGCATTCACTAAAGTTCTCCAACATCTCTTGGATTATGAAATTGATGTATTTTTCCAACCATTTGCAATGGTAAATGAAAAAAAAACAACAACACTGACTTTGAAGTTCACACACACACACACACATACACACACACAACTACACCAACACCAATTTTGGAGTCTGCGGTATCTATTAGACACAATTTACTACCAAGCATTACACACCCTTATGAAACATATGTGATAAGCAAACTGATAGCTTAAATATTATGGCTTAACATTAGTAACATAAAAATGTGCAGCCGGTCATGACCTTGAAACTATGCACTCAATATATGTAACAATATTTAAGAAAAAAGTTTGTATCTCTCAGATCAGCTGTGACCCCCATAAGGCTAACAGTATAAACTGGTACCTATTTGGAAACTCTCAGTATTTTCTAAGACTGAATACTTTTATGCTCCATGACTCTAAAATCCTACTGTTGGGTTAATAGCCCCCCAAATTGTGTACATGTTTTCATCAAAAGACATGAACAAAAAAATGTAGAAACAGTCAGAAGCTGTAAGATATCTAAATCTCTCTCATTGAATAAAGAGATTGTGATATATTCACAAAATGGAATACTACAATAAAATGTTAATATATGCAATATGGATGAATCTCACAAATATAGTAGTAAATGAAAGAAACTAGAAACAATAGACTACATACAGTCATAAATATTACAAGAATAGGTAAAGCTCATCTACACTGTTAGAATCATGTTCCACTTGGTGGGAAGTAGTGACTAGAAGGGGGCACCAGGGAGATTTCTGGAACTGCTAGTAATATTTTGGTTTTTGATCTTGGTGCTGCTTAGGGTGAAACATTATTATATTTGTGAAAAATTCTTTAGAATATGTGCAATTTTTCCTACATACAGTATGTCAAAAAAGGTTAGGAATGCAATAGCCCTTAAATTAGAATTTGATTTCCACAAAAGTCATTCAGAATGAAATGTTACAACAATGTAGGTGGTTATTTGATCAAGAAAGAAGGGAGGACCAGCCCAGGGAAGAAGAATGGTTGATTATGAGATCCATGCTTGCTCTCTCCTCTTCTTCAATGTTCCCAACAAAAGCATTTTGTTATGGTTTGGAAGGTCATTGAAGGACAAAGGTTAGAAGTGCATTTTTACAAACAAAACCTGAAGCAAGACAAGCAGGTTGATCTGTTTAGCAAATGAACAGATTTCTTTTAGTTTGGATGAGAAACTAAGAAATTTGATTCAAAAAATAAAGAGAAAATTAACATATGCACAAATTCAGAAAAATTATTATGGAAACTATGAATTGACCTAAATATCACAGCCAATGCTTCACAACTATTATATTCCAATTATTTTTAAAATCAAAGTCAAGTTTGAGGTTTAGTAACATGTTTAAATGGTGTGAGCATGTTGAGTGTGTGTGTGTGTGCATGCATGCATATGCATGTATATGAAACCTTTTTCTTTGCATATGGGCTTGGATCAAAGTACCTCTGTTTTCTCTTTTTCACTGTTGTTTAGATGACACACCAGGATGGATGAGCTCTCCTGTTGGCATTTTAGAGAAATCTTTAGTGGATGTTTCTTTACAATGTCTTTCCAGTCCAGGTATCTTCCTTCACAATGACAGGGCATAGTTGACCAGATTTTGCAGCATTTGACAGAGGTATTAGCAGTGAAAGCACTCAGCATGAGAGGCAGATAGAACACAGACCATGTCTGTGGCTGAATTCCCCCTAGCCGTTACCTGCCATTGTTCAAGTGATGTTTGTCAGAATAGTCATCCACACTAGCACTTTATAAAGCTTAGCTTTCAAGTAAGAAAATAGGTGTGGTATTATATTTAAAAAGGGATCAATTTTCCCAGAGTCCCCGGAAAAGCTGTAATGAGAATGGAGAGTATAGGCAGCTGGTTAGATGCTGCCCTGGTGAAAACTGTCTCAGCGGAAACAGACAAGTCACTAGAAAAATGCTTACCCCTCTGTCCACTCCCAGGACCCTGCTGCAAAACAGCCAATTCACATTCTTCCCACTCACTGACACTGCCTCATAAGGCCTCTCCAGACGTCAGCACATACAGCTCTGAAAACCCCCAGAGTGCCTGGGGTGCTTTTCATTCTAAATTATCTCCCTCTCAGAAAAAAAAAAAAAAACATTCTCACCTTTGACTGTGTAGCAAATGTATGCTTCTTTTCTTTACTTTTTTTCCCCTGAAAAGCCTCTGAGAAAAGAGGTAATAAAAATCCACTCAAGATAACTGTAAAGGCAATTATCTTTCACTGTCCCAAGCTCCAAGTTGAAATTGAACCTCAGAAAGAGCAATTTCCAAATGCTGCTTCTGATAATGGCAGGTTGTTCCCATTCATTCAAGGTTCAGGAGAGGCTTTGGCTCTGTTTGCAGGCATGTATGAGGAAGAATTACTTACCACTTCATAACACTGCACACCTGTCCACGATTGTGCTGAGGAGAATGACTTTATTCCAGTATGCACTGTCTCAGTGACACACTGATACCCACTCTACTGTGCAATTCAGTGTGGACCTAGAAGTCTCCTTTGATGTCATTGGCACTTTACACACATTTCAATATCTTAATTTTATGGTGAAAAAGTTCTGTAGGACCAGAAATTTATTTCAGTAGCTACTGAGCTTATTAAGCTCTCAAAGACTTTCCAGTTGGTCTTATTTCATTAAAATAGCCACTTCCAAGGATAACATATCATGGTAGAGAACATGGGAAGCACGTATTATTTCTGCAGATCCTCAAAAGTCAATTTCCTTTTTCCCCCATCCTTGGTATCCAAACTACTAATCACACCTTATGGTTGGACAGTTCTTTTTCATTTCCAAAGAATTTCCAGGTACCTTCTGTCATTGGGCATCTGGCAGGTAATAAGCTATTATTCCCAAGTGGCACATAACAGGCTTAGGGCAAGTACATGATTTGTTGAAGGTCACATAGAAGAGCCAATACTTCAATTCAACTGAGGACTATAATTTGGGTATTTTTGTTTTACTTATGCCAGTACACACAACTGCTGACTATTAGTCTTAACCACTGCACCATTGGTATCTGTCACTGTCTGTCCCTAACACCATTGTTGTAGGAGTGTTCGTGGAAAGGCCAGCTGTGCCAGCTGGCTCACTCCTTCTTCTACACAAGAACTTTATTCCCATAGTCAATGAACTCTTCCCCTGTGTGCTCAACAATTCAGAACACTGAGGTAGAGCAACCTAAACCCATTGCTTTGCCTGGTACCTTCAAGGCCACAACTGGCCTTCAACCTTCCAAGATGGACTTAGGCTCTGGGAAACAGAATGCCCAGTGTGAGAAAACTGCACATGTGGCTTCTCTTTAGCTCTGCCCCCAGAGCATCCAGCTTATTTGAATGTCATTCCATTCCCTCTGGAACATCTGCTTACTTTTCTTTCCTAAAAACCATGAAATAACCCTTTGTGTTGCACTTGTGCAAAATGTATTTTTCAGAAATTTGCTCAAAGGACAATTCTATAAAATGTAGCATCTTTGAACATTTCAATGGTAAACTCTTAGATAGGAGACAACATGAAGAAATATTATGCTTGAAAGAGAAATATAGAGATAGATAATAAAACTGTAATAAAGTTTCCTTTATCATTCTATTATGAAGAAAGACATTTGATCAGTGATTTTAATTACAAGGTCCCAGCTGGGATGAGTGGCTGCATATTTGCAAAAATGATCTAATATTTATGTCATAAAAAGTCAGTTATATAAATCACACTTCTCCCATGTCTTTTTAGTAAGCAATGTTCATAAAATTCTCATCTAGATAATCACCCAAAATTGGGTTACATCCTACTTACGTAAGCAGAATTTAAAAAGGAAAACATTATTGCTGAGGAGAATAAGATAAGGCAAAAATAGGAATTAATTAGGGGAAAACAGAGTAAATGATCAAAAATAACCACAGGCAACAGCAACTTGTGAGATCTTCCATTTCTCTTCCAGAAAGAAGACAGGAAGACAAGATTTCCTTTTTTGTTCTCTCTCTCTCTCCCTTTCTCTTTCTCTTTTGTGAGGACCTCAACTTCAGCTTCAAAGCCTTCACTTCACTGTACACAAGTGTTTCATGTATTAATAACCCCATGATGCAGATCCCAGCTTGTGGGGTCCACACTGTGGATGTGACATGAGACATTCACATGGACTACTGAGTCCTATGGAGGAAAAGGGTGAGCATGGCTTTTTCTCTCAAGGAGGGCAAAAGCCCAAGCTCTTGCTGTTACAGGCCTTTATTGGGTTTCTAGGCACATTACATGATGGTCCTCATTTACTCTGCACAGGTTTGCTTTAGGTGGTTACCTTTTACAGAAAACAAAGGAGCTGATGTCTCTAATCACATCACAGGAGAAGGATATTTGCAAATGAAAAGGGAAAAGTAGTTGAACTGGTTACACTCCATACTGGGGAGTTTTAGCTTGGATTTTAGGAAGTTACAGTAAGCACTTGCTGTCTCAATTCAGGGTGAGGCTTGCTTTAGCAAAACCAAGTCTCAAAGCGGCCTAGGTACATTGCAGGCCTGATTCCCCACGGGAGAACCTATCCATGGGCATGGGTCCTATGCATCTCTGAGTGGGAGCTGGGCCTGCACCATGCAGAATGGTCTCCTATAACCCCACACAGACATCTCAAGTGAATTATAAATTATATCTGCTTATGGATCACTTCTTCTCTTAAAGCCCTACCTGGTTTACTGCTCAATGTCTAAAACTTCAGAGAAAGCCTTTCTTAAAATGAGAGCAAAGAAAACATAGGAGAGAGGGAAAGGAAAGAAAGGGAGAATTAACCAGGTATAGTAATAAACCCATAGGTAGAATATTGATTTTTTTATTGCTTCATTTTGATTCTATGTTAAATCACTAAATGCAGGATTTACACATTTTTTTCTCTTAAAAAAAGAATTCAGTATAGTGATTCAACTGACAGGGGAATGCTTTCTCTTTTATTCATTTTGTACTCTGATGAAAAATTGTGAGGAACCCTGTCTCTCTCAGCTCTAGAGAATCTGATAGCTCAAATCATGAAGATCACTTTTCTACATTGTATGATAAAAATTGAATCCATTATCATGACCTTGTTGTATTGTAGGAGGCTCTATTGACTTCTAAATCAGTACAAAGAAATAACTATATTAAGCATCTCTTTAATTCCAAAATTCATTTTTCTATATTTTAAATTTTTTAATATTATGAATCTGTGTGTAGGAAAAATTTTAATGTAATGTTTAGTTAATTAGGAATGTGAAAATAAAAGTACTAAATCTAGATAAGGAAGGTGTGATTTTAGAGTGAGTCTATAGTGTGCTAGTCAGTCAGGACAGGAGGACCCCACTTTATAGTTTTATCAATTTCTATGAGGCAAATGCTCCAGCCTTGGCAGATTTCAAGCTACTATGCTGATGTCACTGAATGCTGCAGACCTGCAGAGAGAGGTGCAAAAGCCCTTCACTGTACAATATTTCTGCCATACATATACAATAAGTATGAATAATCTCAAGAGCAGAGATACTAGTAAAATGTAAAATAATGAAGAAGTAGTGATTTTTAGTATTTGTTACATTTGTTTTTTTTAAAGATTTTATTTATTTATTTTAGAGAGGGAAGGGAGGGAGATAGAGAGAGAGAGAGAGAAACATCAATGTGCGGTTGCTGGGGGTTATGGCCTGCGACCCAGGCATGTACCCTGGCTGGGAATCGAACCTGGGACACTCTGGTTCCCAGCCAGTGCTCAATCCACTGAGCTATGCCAGCCAGGGCCATTAGATCTACATTTGTTTTTAATAAAATGGACTTAATTGTAAGTTCATGCCATTAAGTTTTAGTAATGGCTGTGTTTATACCAGTCTCACAAAACTCTTGAACATTTCACAAGCACTCTACTCAGACACTCTAGAAAGTTAAAAGCTAGCTATAGACACCACTAATTACAAAAAGCATGTAAAAAACAAACAATATATACATTTTAACTTAATACTTGTGAAGCTATAATTGCAAGGAAAAGTTTATTGGACTTTTGATTATTAATTGGACTGCTATCAACTGTTCACCCTTACCACTGTGCATAGTTTTGGGTGATAAAAAGAAAAATCAGAAATGGGTTGGCAATTGCTAGAGGGAGGGAGGCATAAGGGGACTAAATGGCAATGGAAAAAATATAATAAAAATAACATATTAAAGATAAGTAAATACAAATTAAAAATCAGAAAAAAAAAAAGAAATGGGCCTGGCCTCAGGAAACTACTAATGTAGTGCAGAGGAGAGGCAGTGCCAGGGAGAAGTACCATAGCACAGGGACAGGCACCCAGTGCCCAGTGAAGACCCGTTTTGGTAGACGGAACTGAAAAGGGACATTGCAGCTCATCTTTAAAACATAAGCAAAGTGAGATATTTCAGACAGAAAGGGGGAAAGAGCATCCAATACAGGGGAAACAACATATGCAAATTCATAAATAGCATTGGTAGACATGTATTTTTCTCAATTTTTATTTGTTTTTTTTCAAGAGAGGAAACTGTGGTTAAGGTCATACATGAGAAACAACTTTAAGTTTTGTTACATACTAGCCAGGTTGGACAATTACTTAACCATGCTTTCCTCTGTAAAAATATACCTACTGAGGTTCTACATCTAGAACTGATGATAATGCCCAGCACACCGTATGAATTCACTCAAACTGGAAAGAAAGAGGAGGAGGTGAGGCAGAAAGGCAAAGGAAGAGGGAGCTGATTGCTTATGTCTGATTTCTGTCTTTCAGTAAGAAATAATTTGAGTGGTGTTCATTCATTATTATATGGGTGAGGGTGAGAAAGAACCATTGGAGCTATTTTCAGGTTTCAAGTTGTTCAGGTGTGTGAAGAACTTGAATCTTTTAAACTCTAGCTCCCTAATTTCAAACATCTTCCATCCTACCAAGTTCCCACCCTGGTTGAATTTCCCACAATTTTCTTTTAGGAAGAAACCAAAGTCTGGGGCCCCTGGAAATGATTATTTAATATTCACATGTGCTTGCCTAGATATCCTAGAAGATCTCCTGGGGTTATATTGAACATTTTTCTACTGAGACACTAAATGGTTTCCAGGTGTTCTGTTTGAATTAGAGAGTGGAATATCATTAGCTTGTTACAATTGGCTTGTGTTATTTTAAATCATTCCGTCAGCCATTACTAGCACTTTGCCAATTTGTCACAGGTACAATTACATGAATTTTACATGTACATCAATGCAATGTAAGGTGCTTGTGTTGATTTTAACAAAGACCGGCCAGATTAGTGAATGGAATTCAGTTCTAATTCTTTGGAAGCAACCATGATGATCTGTTGAAGATGCACACTACATTTATATTATGGGGAAGTTCTGGGTTCATGTGGTCAGCAGGCTGCCACACTGCAGTGTCTAAGAGTTCACACACTAAAGATGTCATTTCTTAAAACTCAGTAAATGATATTCTGAGTGCATTATATTTAGTTAAACCTGAGAAATGTCCCTCTTAATAAAGTAACTGAAATCTAGAAACTGTCATCCTAGAAATAGGAATACCTTCTGGATCCAAGTACTTCTGAGAAGGTCAATGCCTTTGGCAATGTTACCCTTAAAAGAAAAATATCCACATTTTATACTTTGCAGCATAGCATATAGTATTCCAAAATTCAAAATTGATTGGTATTCTATCTTAATTTTTTGTGTCAAAATCTGGTACAGAAAGAAATTTATTGACATAGTTTGATAATTGCCAAATGTGAAAACTTGGGGCTAGTGGTCATAAAACACTGTAAATAGTTTCGTATATATATTCTCACAAATAAAATTTTCTAATTCAAGTATATATATATGTATATATATAAAAACATATTCTCACAAAATAAAATGTACAGTTTCATATATATATATATTCTCACAAATAAAATTATTGCATGAGTTTTTCCCCAATGTTACTAAAATATAGTTGACATAACACTGTATATATTTAAGGTAAACAATGTGAGGATCATACATGTATGCTCACAAAGTATTTACCACAAAATTAGTTAACTAATCAATCACCTCACATAATAACCATTTTCTTGTTGTTATGTGTAATTTTTAATGTATAAAAACATTAAAGCTCTACTTTCATAGAAACTTTCAAGTATACAATGCAGTATTATGAACTATAGTCACGTGCTGTACATTCAACTGCTGGAATTCATCTTATAACTGACAGTGTGTACACTTTCACAGCTCCCTATCTCTCACACTACCAGATGTTGGCAATCACCATTTTATTGCTTTTATGCAGTCACCATTTCTTTTTTTTAGATTATTACTTATATAAGTGATAGCAAGCAATATTTGTCCTTTTCTGGATGGCTTACTTCACTTGTCAGAATTCCCTCGAAGTCCAGCCAATTTGTCACAAATAGCAGGTTTTCCTTTTTGTTTGTTACTGAATACTATTCATTTATATGCATATATATATATATATATATGCATGAATATACATATATTTCTTTATCTTTGTATCTGTTGGTCAATGGTTAAATAGGTTGTTTTTATGTCTTGGCTATTGAGAATAACACTGTAGTGGAACATAGGAGCACAGATATGTCTTAGATATCGTGATTTCATCTCCTTAAGATAAATACCCAGAAGGGAAATTACTAGGTCATTTGGTAGTCCTATTTTTAATTTTTTGAAAAAATGTCTATACTATTTTCCATAGTGGCTGCCCTAGTTTATATTACCTCCACCAGTATTTCAGGGTTGCCTTTTCTCTATGACTTCAACACTTACCTCTTGTTTTCTTGAATGAAATCCTAACAGGTGTGAGGTGATATGCCTCGTGGCTTGATTTGCATGTCTCTGATGATTATTGATGTTGAGTACCTTTCCAAGTACTTGTGAACCATTCATATGTCTTCTTTGGAAAAATGTCTGTTTAAGTCCTCTGCCAGGGTTTTAATCAATTTTTTTTTTTGGCAATTGAGTTATATGAGTCCTTCACATATTTTGGATACTAACTTTTATTAGGGAATTATTTTCTACATTCTGAAGACTGCCTTTTTATTTTGTTGATTGTTTATTTTGATTTGCAGAAGCTTTTTATTTTATATAATACCACTTGTTGATTCTTACTTTTGTTGCTTAAATTTTTGTATTGTATCAAAAAAGTCATTGTCAAGATGGAGGTTAAATAGATTTTCCCTATGTTTTCTTATAAGAATTTTACATTCAAGTATTGTTTATGTTCTTAATCCATTTTGAATTTATTTTTGTGACTGGTATAAGATAGGAATCTGATTTCATTCTTTTGTATGTGGATATCCAGTATTTTTAGCATCATTTATCGGAGACTATCCTTCCTTGCTGAGTATCCTTGACTCCTTTGTGAAATATTAGTTGACCATAAATACATAGGTTAATTTGGGGGTTCTCTATTTTGTTTCTTTGTTCTACATGTCTGTTTTTATGCAAGTGCCATACTGGTTTGATTACTATAGTTTGAAGTCAAGATGTGTGATGCATCCAGGTTGTTCTTTCTCAAGATTGCCCTGGCTCTTTGAAGTCTTTTGTTTTTACATATAAACTTAATTTCCATTTCAGTGAAAAATTCCATTGAAATTTTTATGGGACTTGTATAGATAGTTTGGATAATATGGGTATTTTAACAATATAAACTTTTTTAACATATGAAAATGGAATAGCTTTTCATTTATTTCTGTCATTGTCAATTTTTTTCATCAGTGTCATAGTATTGGGTGGATAGAGCTTTCATTTTCTTGGTTAAACTTATCTTTAAGTATTATATTCTTTTGAGGGAATTTTAAATAGAATTGGTTTATTTTTTCAGACATTTATTGTTAGTATATACAAATGCAACTGATTTTTATGTTAACTTATATCATGAAACTTTATTCAATTTGTTTATTAGGTCTAACAGTTATACATTTTTTTAATTTTTGTAGAATCTTTAGGATTTTTTACATACAAGATCATGTATTCAGCAAACAGAAACAAATTTATTCTTTCTTTCAATTTGGATGCCTTTTTAATTCATGTCTAATTTCTCCTGCTAGGACTATGTTGAGTAGTTGTGGTAAGAATAGTCACCCTTGTCTGGTTCCTGTTCTCCGAGGGAATACTGTCAAACTTGTACCATTGAGTAGATATTAGTTGTGTATTTGTCATACATACCCTTTATTATGTTGAGAAAAATTCTTTCTATATCCAATTTGTTGATAGTTTTTATCAGGGAAGAATAATGAATTTTATCAAATATTTGTGCAGCTATTTACATGTTCATATAACATTTATCTTTCATTCTATTAAAGTGGTGTATCACATTTATTGAACTGCATATATTGAATTACCCTTACATCCCACAGATAAATTCCACTTGATCATACTGTATGATCTTTTTTATGTTCTGTGGAAATCAATTTGATATTATTTTGTTGAGAATGTTTGCATTTATACTCATCAGAAATATTGATCTATAGTTCTTTTTTTGTAGTATCCTTACCTTTCTTTGTTATCAGGGTAATGTTGGCCTTGCAAAAATTAGTTTGGGAGTATTCCCACAACTTCAATTTATTATAGAAATTTGAGAGGAATTGATATTAATTCTTTTTTAAAAGTTTAGTAACATTTACTCATAAAGCCATCTGGCCTTAGGCTTTTCTTTTAGGGAGGTTTTTATCCATGATTCAACTTCCTTACTTATTGTTGGTCTGTTCAGGTTTTCTATTTATTTCTTCATGATTCAGACATGGTAGATAATATGGCTTTAAAAAATTATCAATTTCTTCCAGCTTGTTTAATTTGTTGGTGTATATTGTTCATAGTCTCTTATGCTCCTTTATATTTCTGTGCTATCAGTTGTAATGTCTTTTCTTTTATTTATAATTTTAATTATTTGAATATTCTTTTCATTCTGAGTAATCTAGCTAAAGCTTTGTCAATTGTGTTTTTCTTTTAATAAAACAACTTTTACTTTTGTTAATGTTCTCTAATTTTGATATATTCTCTATTTCATTTATCTTCTATGATTGTTCTTTCCTTCCTTCTCCTAACTTTGGGCTTAATTGTTGTGTTTTATTTTGTTTTTGTTTCTTAAAGTATAAAGTAAGTTAGTTTAAGATCTTTATTTTTCTCTTTTTCTTAATATTGACATTCTTGCTATAAACTTCCTCCTTAATACTGCTTTTACAGTGCCCCCAGAGGTTTGGTATGCTGTGTTTGCTTTTCATTTGTTTCAAGATATTTATGTCCCTTTTAATTTTATCTTTTATCTATCTGTTGGTTCTTCAATATCATCTTGGTTATTGCCTACATATTTGTGAAGTTTTCAGTTTTCTTTCTGTTATAGATTTCTAGTTTCTTAAAAACTTCTGATGCTTTTATAGCATCAGAAAAGATATTGGTACAATATTTTAAAATTTGTTTATATTTCTTTTGTAACATAACATATGATATATCTCAGAGAATGTTCTATATGTGTTTGAGAAGAATGTGTATTCTGTTACTATTGGATGGAATGTTCTGTATATGTCTCTTACGTCCATTTACATAGTCCAAAGTGCAGTTCAAGTCCAATATCTTCTTACTGATTTTCTGTCTAAATGATCTTATCAATTGTAAAAAGTAGTATATTGAAGTCCTATACTATTATTACACTATTGTCTATTACTTCCTTAAGATCTGCTAGAATTTGCTTAATATTTAGGTTCTCCAATTTTAGTTGTATACATGCTTACAATTATTTTTGTATCATCTTGGTGTATTGACCCCATTATCATTATATAATAACTTTATTTATCACTGTTACAGTTTTTGACCAGTGGTCTATTTTTTCTAATGTAGATATAGCTTTCCTTATTTCTTAAGTTTCCATTTGTATGGAATATCTTTTTCTATCCCTTGATTTTCAGTCATTGTGTGTTCTTGAAGCTAAAGTGAATCTCTTATAGATATCCTATAGGCTAGTCTTGCTTTTTAATCCATTCTACCATTTTATGTCTTTTGATGGGATAATTTATTTCATTTGCATTTAAAGTAACTATTGCTAGGTCTGGATTTACTATTGTGCTGTTAATTATTTTCTGTTTTGTAGGTTTTTTTTTAATTTGTTTCTTTCTCTCTTTCAGTTTCCCTTGATGAATTAATCATTTTCTGTATTAGTATACTTTGATAATCTTTATATTGTATTTACCTACTATATATAGGTATTTGTTTTGTAGTTACCCTGAGGTTACTTGAAATATTTTATATATTTATGATAGTCAGTTTTTGTATTTTAAAATAAATAATTTAATGTTAGTGTATACCTTTAACATAATATTCTAGTATGAACATAGAAGTCTACATTCTTCCCTGGGTCCTCTTACCCACACATAATTTATAATTTCATGAATGTTGATTCTATCAATTTTCTCCTTACCATACTATGGTCTTCGTAATTGAATTAGTTTCCTTGATATATAGCAATTGGGACTACATGCCGTTTCTCAGGTGTGGTTGCACTATGACTTGCAGAGACATAATAAAAATTTTTTAAACTTTGTACCCATATTTTTTCTAGTGATGCTAATTGATGTTTATTGAAATGTCTCTCATGTTCACTGCTGCTTGATATAAATAGTATTTTATTCCATTTTGTTTTAGTCCTGAACTCTTCAGAAACATTTAGTCCTATTCTAGCAACTTATTCATGATCAAGCTCTCTGGTTCCACATAACCATTTTCCTTTAAATTGCTTCCTCTTACACTTAAAACTTGTTCTCATCATCTTTTATTCTGGCTGTAGAACATTTTCTTCTAAAAAGAGAAACCTTGTTAGTCCTCTACAAGGATTCTTTCACAAACCAGTTACCTTTCAGATAAGCATTTTCTTCTTTTGAATTTTATCTGGGATCTGTAAATCATTATTTTTTTAAAAAAAAATTTAATTGTTGTTCAAGTACAGTTTTCTGTCTTTTACTCCCATTCCAGCCCACTCCCCCAGTCCTCCCCACCTCCCTCCCATTTCCACCCCCCCGCCCCTAGTTTTTGTCCATGTGTCCTTTATACTTGTTCCTGTAAACACTTCCCCTATTCTGCTGATATTCCCTCCCCTCTCCCCTCTGGTCACTGTCAGCCTGTTCTCTATTTCAGTGTCACTGGTTATATTTTGCTTGTTTGTTTATTTTGTTGTTTAGGTTCCTGTTAAAGGTGAGATCATATTCCCCACCCAGCCAGGCAGTGATGTAAATCATTCTTCATCTGTATAGATAGGGATTCAGGTAGAAGCTATTCAATCACTTCCATGACCAGGGAGACAGAAAATTATTTTGGTGGATGTATCACAATTATTTTGCACCTAGATTTTTTGGATTGCTCATTTTGTCCTTTAGAATTTGAGTTCTACAAGATCACATCCTAGTAAAAAGGCTCAGTATTTGCCTGTTCAAGGATAGTTTTACAAGTAATCATAATTTGCTATAAAGAAAGATCTGAAAAAGCTCTTGACTGAAGTTTAAGCTAATTTTATCGATGATTTGCTGTTATTCACAAACTTCTCAGCCTTGTGAATGAACACTAACCTTTGTTTTATGTTAAATATGATTGGAGTAAATTTAACTGTAGCTACTTCTCTCATTTTGGATTAAAATCTCATACCAGCAAATGAGTTTCATGAAATTATTGCAATGATGTGTGACAGACCAGCTGGCACAGGATCTGGCCTTATGGCAGGAACCAAATGAATACTTCCAAAACCTCTTGTGAAAAGCTGGAGCAATGACAGTGCTCACGTGAATTCAGGTCTGCTTCCCTTTATAGGTGGATTTCAGGGAAAAGTATTTCTTCACAATAATTTCTAAAACATAAAATGTTGGGTTTTGCAAACTTCTTGGTGCATTTCTGGTGTCTCACTTAAATAAAATAGAAAAAATCTATAGTGCTATAGTCTTTTGGTTTTATTTTCTGGGATTAAAAAAGTATAGGCATAAATGTTTTTTACATGATCCTCTTGAAGATATCCTTTAGAATAATTTACAAAATTGCTTAATTCACATCTCTTGATTATCAGAACCCATCAATGTCACTGTTGGCCTTGATTAATTGGTTGGAAATTTCAGAGAAGTAACTCATGAATCTTTTCCCAATCCCTGAGAATCACAATCATCACAGAACTGTTTTATCCTTTTATCAGAAATCTCTGGATGGTAGATGTGTCCATTCATTATTAATAGGACAAGAACCATGTCATAGAAGATTAATCCATGTAAACTGGTTTCTACCTGTAAAGAAATTTTCTGAAAATCACAGACATAGGTCAGGAAAAAAACAAAGAAGAAAAATAACATAGACCATTCTGCTGCAGTAGTGATCATATGAAGCACATAACCTTTGTCCTTGGGGTTCCAGTGGAGCTTCTGTACTATATCTGTGCCCAAACTCCCACTATACAAAAGAGATGAACAAGTCAGCATGCTAAATGCACTTACTCCGCATGGGATATCCAACAGCATTCTGATCCAGAAGATTTGTTTGCCATGGATTTGGGGCCACATTTAGTAGGAAAGGATGGTCTGTATGAACATGTGCAGTGAACCTATGCCAAAGGTGAGCACAGCTTCACAGATGTCCATGGTAAAGAAGGTGGTTTTCTGCAAGTCTGCTACAAGAGAAAGTCCTAAACAACTCAGCAATACAAGTACAAGGACAAGTTTGTTTAATCTGATGATACACTTCCCTTCAGGACTCAGGGCATGAACTTGCTTATAATGAACATAAATGGTAGGAAAGCATTAAACTGTGACAAAATTCAACATTGCCCTGAAAAAGCATTTTTCTGGAGTGACTGTACCAGTGTCACTGATGTAAGGCAAAGCGGGGTCAACATGGTAGAGAGTTATGGTGGTGATGTACAAAAAGATGAAAGAGGAAGCTGCCCAAATCACAAGAGCCAAAGGGAAGAAACTGAGGCCTTGTTGAAACCACCACATCTCAAATAGGTCTTAATACTTAGTTAGCTGTTACTTGCTTGCTTGGTTTTAATCTTCCTCACTAAATGTTCAGTTCTGTGAGAGCAGGAACCAACTGTTTTGTTCACCATTCTATTTCCAGTTCCTGTTTCAGTATCAGTCTTCAAATCTGCCCCTTGGTATATCCTATGTCCTCTGCTTTCTTTGATGGTCCATGAATCAGAATTGCAGTTACATTTTTTTTAATTTTATAAATATTTAAATGCCACCGGTAATAAGATGAACTCCTTATGCTGTCTCCTCTAAGTGGTGGCTGCCAGAATTAACCACTGGGGGACTGCAGGCTGCATGAAGATAGGGTGGGCACAACAGTCTATTTTAAGCTAAAAAAATCTTACTTTGATCATTTACAAAAACTCTCCTCTCAGATTTTATGCTTGATATCTCAATTTACAGTTTTATATTATATAACCATTAACAAATTATTCTCACAATTGTTATTTTTAATATTATTGTCCTCTACCATTTATATTAGAGTTACATGGTTAACATACTACTGTATTATAATATTAGAGTATTCTGATCTATTTACTTACCTTTACCACTATGTTATATAATTTCATGTTTTCAATTTACTAGGCAACTTCTTTCAGCTTGAAGGATTCCTTTTATCAGTTCTGTTAAGGCAAGTCTAGTGGTGACAAAAAATCCTTCAGCTTTTTTCTTTACTCTCAGGGAAAGGTTTTATCTTGCCTTAATTTCTAAAGAACAACTTTGCCAAAATTCAATTATTCTAGGTTGGCAGTGTTTTTTTCCAGCACTCTGAATATATTGTCCCATTTTCTATAGGTCTGCAAGGTGTCTGCTGAGAAAATCATTGACCTTATTAAGTTTTCCTTGCATGAGATAAATTTTTACTATTATTACTTTTTTCAAAGGATGGTCATGGGCACCAGCTCAACACTAACAAGAATATCCAATTTGGGGTGAGATAAAGAAGGAAACTTTATTCAGGGAAAAGCAGTCAATGTGCTGTTAAAACAGCACAGCTGTGAGAGAGCCCTGAAGCCAGGCACCTGTCTATACAGCTCTGCTTTCTTTCTGTTGTACTTTGCTCTGCTCTGGTTAGTCTGCCTTGACATGACACCTTTGGTGTTTCAGTTCAGCCAGGGAGATGGAGTCTTTAGTTTTTGGTGGAAAGGAGAAGTATGCTTACAGCCACAGGGGAGCTAGCTTATATGGACAGAAGTCTCTTGCCCCTAGTCCCTGATTTGTCTATCCTTGTGCAAATGAGAACCCCAAATCATTAAAGTTTGATTCATCCAAAAGACACTGTCTTGGTAGATCAGAATAGACCTGCACCAGTTGGTTGGAGATGCACTGTTCCAAATGTTTGGGGAAATCCTCAGTCCTATTGGTTGAAATAGGACTCCAGAAACTCCTTTAAAGGGCTGGCTCAACATCAAAATTACAACTAAATTATTGAACAACCACCATGTAGAACCATCAGAAATCAAGTTGAATGGAAATCTAACAACTATGAGGAAACTTCCAGAACACTTGGTGACAAACTGGAGAAGCAGCAGTGACTTTTGGAGCTGAGTACAGTAACATTCTCTTTCCTGCTACACCACACCTGCCTGAGCCCACTCATGGGTGTCAAAATAGCACAAGAAACCACTTACTATGATGTTTTGGTGGTTAAACCCAATGCCACCCAGGAAGAACTGAAAAAGGTTTACAGTAAGCCGTTCTTGAAGTATCACCCTGATAAGACGCCAAATGAAGAAGAGAAGTTTAAACAGATTTCTCAAGCTTACAAAGTGCTCACTGATGCAAAGAAAAGGGAATTATATGATAAAGGAGGAGAACAGTTAAACAGGAGAACAATTAAAGAAGATAGAGCAGGTGGTGGTTTTGGATCCTTCATGGACATTCATGTGTTTTGGAGGAGGAGGAAGGATGCAGAGGGAAAAGAGAGGTAAAAATGTTGTGCATCAGCTCTTGGTAACCTTAGAAGATTCATATAACGGTGCAGCAAGAAAAATAGCTCTGAAAAAGAATGTGATTTGTGACAAATGTGAAGGTCGAGGTGGAAAGAAAGGAGCAATAGACTATTATCCTAATTGCTGAGGTACTGGGATGCAAATAATAATTAATCAGATAGGACCTGGAATGGTTCAGCAAGTTCCGTCTGTGTGCATGGAGTGCCATGGAGTGCCAGGGCCACAGGGAATGGATCAGTCCTAAAGATAGATGTAAAAGCTGCAATGGAAAAAAGATAGTTTGAGGGAAGAAAATTCTAAAATTTATATTGACAAAGGTATGAAAGATGGTCAGAAGATAACATTCCATGGTGAAGGAGACCAAGAACAAGAACTAGACCCAGGAGATATTATCATTGTTTTAGGTCAGAAGGACCATAGTGTTTTCACTTGGTGAGGAGACCTTTTCATGTGTATGGACATATAGCTGGTTGAAGCATTGTGTGGCTTCAAAAAGCTAATAGCTACTCTAGACAATCGAACCATAGTCATCACTTCATCTGGGTCAGATTGTCAAGCATGGAGATATCAAGTGTGTGCTAAATGAAGGTACACCAATTTATCATGGACTGTATGAGGAGGGTCACTTATCATTGAATTTAAGGTAAAGTTTCCTGAGAATAGCTTTTTCTCTCCTAATAAACCCTCTTTGCTGGAAAAGCTCCTACATGAAAGGAAGGAAGTAGAAGAGACTTATGGAATGGACTAGGTAGAACTGGTGAACTTTGATCCAGATCAAGAAAGATGGCACCATTACAATGGAGAAGCATATGAGGGTGATGAACATCATCCTAGGGGTGGTGTTCAGTGTCAGACCTATTAATGGGGTCAGTGAATTACACTTACTGCTGACATTTTGTATACAGTAATAAATGACTACATTCATAATATGCTCACTACTGTTTTTGTTTTAATATTTAACTATAGTAGTGATTTAAAAGTTAAATGAAGAAAAAACAAAATGTAAAAGCAAAAAAAAAGGAAATCTGACAATTATGAGGTAGGATAAGTGGAGGCAGTCTGGCTTCCTCACCCAGGTTTCTGGGTAGCTAAGGGAAGCAATGTTCCCATAGCCTCAGAGGGTCCTGATAACTAGTGTTCTCATAGCCTTGAGACTGGGTCTGATAAACCATTTCCATAACATGAAGTGAGTTCGCATGTGCAGAATTATGTTATGTTATATAATTTCTAGCATCTTGCTGGCTTTGTTCCCCTCTAGTGCTTAAATAGGTAGGGACTCCCTGTTGGGGGCAATGGTGATGAGAGACATGCAAGGGGGCAGGTGCCAAGATGGGTGCCACACTGGGGAGCAAGGGCCATGACATGAGACATGCAGATAGACACACAGCTTGTAGCATGTGTGGCTTGCCTACCCATGAATAAAGACATGCCAGACATTCCAACAGCTCCATGAATATTTTTCTGTCTGCATGAATGCCATGAACCTGCCTAGCCATGATCAATTGCAACAAATATGATATTAAAGAAAACATATCCATCCAGACAGGTAGGGAGGGAGACATGGAACAGGCTGGTCCCACATCCACATGTGGTGGGAAAAATTGGGGAGGAAAATCTTTGGAGAGGAGTCTCAGCTCAGGGTTCCAGAGCCAAGAAAATAAGTCTCCATAATTTCTGGCTGCAAAAACCAGCAGGGACTGAGTTGGTGGAAGAAACTTCTAGAGTCCCCACACACAGACTTAAAGAACCCACACACAGACTTACTCAGACTCACTTCCTCTGAGCTCCAGCACTGGGGTAACAGCTTGAAAGGCACCAGCATAATATAGGAAGGCATTGAAATGTCCAGCATCAAGGTGAGAGCTGAGGGACAGCTTTCTTCCAAATGGAAAGGTAGGCAGAAGCCATTGTTCCTTTTCTGAACCCCTCACCCCCATAGAACCACAGAGCCTTCAGGTGGCATATCTGACACTCCATAAACCTGGCTAACACCGTTTTTACACCCTGGAGATCCCCTAAGACTCCATCCCACTCAACATATGGGTCCACTCCAGCTGTTAACAGATATTTTTCCATATGAATAGCTGGTCTTGGCTTATGCTTCACAACTATCTAAATCCTATCAAACAAGCAACAGCTGGCCTTAGTGAGCCCTCAATCTCCTTAAGTGGTCCCAGGCATGGCATTAGCAGCAGCCAGCTTAGATTCACAGCTTGTCTCCCCTGGGAATCTCCAAGTGCAGCACAAGTAGCAGCCACCTCAGATTGCTTTATAGCCCAGGCAGGGTGTCCCCAGGCAAAACACAGGTTGGGGCTGATCTTGGCCTGCACTATCCAGGAAAATCCCCAAAGCATGTGCACCCAGTGGGCAGCTACAGACAACATTTGAGCACCACCACCCTCATCCTGCACAGCTGATCCCCAATGGAGGGCAGAGGTTGGTAGTCAGTGGTCACAGCCAGTTCTTGCAGCTGACCACCTGGGTAAATCCCTCCCATTGATCTGCCAATAACATCCAAGGATCAACTGCAAGAGGAGGGAATACTGAGCCCACACAAAGGGTGCACCTCCAGTGCTGAGCTTCAGTGATAGGGGAGGCTGTGCCACTGGACCCTACAGGATACCTATTACATTAGGCCATTCTACCAAAACATGGAGTCAAAGAAGCTCTACCTAATACATAGAAACAGACACAGGGAGGCTGCCAAAATGAGGAGACAAAGAACATAGCCCAAATGAAAGGACACATCAAAACTCCAGAAGAGAACTAAACAAAACGAAGATAAGCCATCTACCAAATGCAGAGTTCAAAACACTGGCTATAAGGATGCTCGAGGAACTTAGTGAAGATGTAAACAGCATAAAAAAGATCCAGTCAGAAACAAAGTATTCACTAATTGAAATAAAGAACGGTTTTCAGAAAAACAGCATGTGTGGCTTGCTGAAGCCAAGAATCAAATAGATGAAGGCAAGAATCAAAGTAGATGAAGGCAAGAATCAAATCAATGATTTTGAATACAAGGAACCAAAAAAAGAAGCAATCAGAGTAACAAGAAGAAAAGTGTAAGCAGGCTATGGAACACCTTCAAGCATTCCAATATTTGCATCACAGGTATGCCAGAAGGAAATAGGAAAGAGCAAGAAATTGAAACCCTTTTAAAAAATAATGAAAGAAAACTTCCCTAACTTGGTAAAGGAAGCACAGAGTCCCAATCAAGATGAATGCAAAGAAGACCAGTCCAAGACACATCATAATCAAAATGCCAAAAGTTAAAGATAAAGAAAATATTAAAAACAGCAAGAGGAAGGCAGTTAGTTACCTACAGAGTAGTTCCCAAAGACTGTCAGCTTGTTTCTCAAAAGAAATTTTGCAGGCTAGAAGGGACTGGCAAGAAATATTCAAAGTTATGAAAAGCAGGGAACTATAGCCATGGTTGCTCTACCCACCAAAGCTATCATTTAAAATCAAAGGGCAGCTAAAGAGCTTCACAGACAAAAAAAAAAAAAAAAAACTAAAGGAGTTCATCATCACCAAACCATTGTTATATGAAATGTTGTGGGATTTATTTAAGAAAAAGAAGATCAAAACTATGAACAATAAAATGGCAATAAATATATATCTATCAAAAATTGAATTTAAAAAGCAAACTAAGCAAACAAGAAGAACAGAGACAGAATCATAGATTCAGAGAGGGTTTTGATAGTTGCCAGGTGGGAGGGTGGTGAGGGGGAACAGATGAAGAGATGATGAGATTAAGAAGTACAAATAGGTAGTTACAGAATAGCCATGGGGATATAAAGTACAGCACAGGAAACAGAATAGCCAAAGAACCTATATGCTGACCCATGAACATGAACAATGATGTGGGGATTGCCTGAGGGAGAAGGGGTTGCTTGATCGGGGAAGAAAAGGCAGAAAAGTTAGAGCAACTGTGATGGCATAATCAATAAAATGTAATTAAATTAAAAAAAATAAAGCCTGGCTCAGATGTCGGGAACACAGTGCAGACAGGCAGTTCAGTGCAGAGTCAGGTACTTGAGTGAAGGCTTCTCACTGAAGTGTGGTTTACATGAGAGGCCCCTGCGTACAAATGTCTGCTTGACTCCATGTTGTTTTTAATTTGGATCTACTTAATTACTAGGAGACCTTCTTAGTATGTGTCTCCTTTCTCAGGGTTCACATTTTTAAGATTCTCTCTTTGTCTTTGATTTTAGGCAGTTTTACTATATAAAGTGTCTTTTTTTATATTATTTTATTGTAAAATTTTGGGCTGACCAAATGGCTTATAAACAGCATTGACAGCAGTGTGGTCCTTGAGGATCACTACAATGGGCCCACAGAAGCTCAAGGATTGTTGGGGTCCTCAGCAATATCTCCAGGTCCAGGGGCTTGGGACCAGCTGAGGGAGTTGTGGTGGCCAGAGCTGGTGGTGTGGACACACTCAGCTACAGGGGCCGGCTGTAGGCACCCTGATAGCTGCAGCATCCCTCATTGTCATTTTCGCAGTACCATGGCTGCTGGTTCTGCCAAGGGTGCATGGCAGTCAAGGATGGAGTTGGAAGATTGTCTGGGTCTATATAGGTGCACAGATAGAAGGACTAGCTGAAGTTGAGCCTAGTGGTACAGACCAGTGACAGGAAATAGTGTTGGATTGGGCCACCAAGCTGCTGCCATGGCTCTGGCTGTCATCATATGCACTTATGGCTGCATAGTCTCCCCAAGGGTGTGTGGACAGTGTGGAGGCCAGTGAGCAGAATCTGGCAGGGGTGCACAGTTGCACAGTTTGAGGGGTAGGTATGGGTGAATCCAATGTTGCAGGCCAGTGGCAGGTAATAGGGCCAAATCTAGGCCCAGAAACAGCTTTTGGGGCATTGGCCATTGCCTGATATCCAGTTGACAGGATGTTTGGCACATGACAATGGTGGTCAGTGATGTCAGTCAGACTGACAGCATGTAAATGTAAAGCTAAAGGGCTAACTCTGAATGTACACATGGGGGTGCAAATGAGCTGTGAGGAATCTAGGCTGACGTCTTGCACTCATACAGCTCCTGAGACCTAAACTCTCTGCCAGTTCAGGTCCTGGGCTCCAGAAGTGGCTAGTAGGAGGGTGGCTAATCAGGATCTGCAAATAAGAGTGTGCATGAGGCGAAAACTGGTGAAATTAAAAATTTCAGAAGCAGTTGTGTTACTGGTGTTGGGTGCAGAAAAGGTCACTAGGAACTGTGGTCACTCTTGCTGCATGGCTGATGTTGGTAGCCTCTGCTTTTCTTCCTTGTTTGTAACTGTCTCTATGTTTCACTTCTGTACATCTCTGAGTGGGGTGGAAAAGAAGCAGGTTCTTCTTGTGGTGCCACTATAGGAGAGGAAACTGATTGCTCACTCCTCTCCCTTTTTGGAGATGGAAATTCTTTCTAGCTGGGGATTTCCCTCTTGGCACTGCGCAATACCAGTTTGGGGGATGGGATGATGCAGGCAAAGCAGTTGTTCTTTCCTTCCTTGAGAATACTTGTGAAGTATTGTCAAGTTTTTGTTCCACTGTTGCTGGGGTTTTGTAAGTGGACTTGAGAGACCTCCAATAGCTGTTCTTTTTGTTTGTTTTGTTTTGTTTTTCAAGAAAAGAAATGTAATTATAGACCTTTGTGGAAGAATTGAAACCTATATCTCATCCTCTCTCTTCTTCATTACATCTCTCCTATATTTTTAAATATATTTATTCCATTGTATGTGAGAGGTAAATAGGTATTTTTAAATACCTAATCAATTTTAAAAGTTGCACCATCTAATATAAAATATGAGTTGTAAGTTGCCATACTTTTTTTTTCTCCAGTGTCAGGTAGATTTGTTTCATTGGTTCAAATTTTGACAACTGTTCTTAGTATTTTGTTGAATCTATCTGACAACTCTAGATTAACAAGTCACCTCTTCTTCAATTAACACACCCAGAGAAGCTATAGGAATGAGATACCAGAAGGGAACATTTACATCTAGACAGAAGAAAATTGACATAACACTAGATAGATAGGGAGCAGCATATAGCAATGTCAAAGATGCCACTATGTAACCAGACCCCAAATATTGAAATACAAATATTTAGAGCATCTCCAAACAAGGAGAAGTGAATGGGGAGAGGAGAAGAGAGGGAAGAGGGGAGTTGGGAAGAGGGGAGGGAAAGAGAGGGAGAGGGAGAGGAGAGAGAGAGGAAAAAAAACTTTGGATTACTAAAAATAAACAAGGTTATTTTAATTATTTGTCTGTTCCTATGCTAGCAAATGTGATAACTATTAACCATATGTGGCTATTCAAATTTAAAATAATTGAAATTAGTTAAATAAAAAAGTATTTCTTTAGTCACACTACATTTCAAGTGATCAATAACTATATGGCTACTGTGTATTATATCTGATAGTGTAGTAATAGAACATTCCCTTCATTGCTGAAATGATGAACAGAGATGATGAATAGCACTAGACTTTTTCTATAATTGAAGTGTTTATATAAAACTATTATAAAATTTAGCACATATAACGAGCACCTAGTGTTCAAGTCTCTGCTTCTAGTTTAGTGGGGAGGGGGAGAAGAGGATGTGTTGGCTGAGACTCTAGGACATTGCTTCACAGTGCTGAACTAAAATAAGTGTGTGTGTCTGTACTTCTGAGCAAGAGCAATACCATATCAGTTTGAGTGCAAAATTAAGCACCAGCCTTGCCTTCCCATAAGTGAAAGAGAAATTTATCTTGCAAAACTGAGTGATACAACACAGAATAGCAAGCATGGAAGGAAGCAGAATTTCCCTAATAACTACTCAATAAAATTCCATATTCAAAGCAAATAAGAAGCAGAATATAGCAGTATAAAGACTGAAGTCTGAAGCACAAATCAGGCATCCTGCCATATATGATGAAAGACTTGAGCAGCTAGAACAAACAAAATCCAGAGGGCCAAGACAACCATGAGAAGGGCCAAGATAGCCAGGAGAAGGGATAAAACAGCCAGGAGAAGAAACTGGGTCTCTCAGCAATAAGGCATGCCCTTTGTCCTTTGCCTTTACTTAAATAGAAATCTACACATTGAATGACAAATGGGTATTACCAGGCGTTGTCATTGTACAACAGAGCTTCTCAATTCGGCTTGCACATTAATATCAACCCAGGCTTTTAAACATTCATGCCCATGCCCTACCCTAACCAAGCCCATTTATAGCAGAATTTCTAGGTGGAACCAGGCATCAAACTTTGTTACAACACCCCAGATGATTACAACATGCAGCCAAGGTTGAGAAGGTAGACTTGTATATACCGTTGTTGGAAAATTCCTAGACATTTACAGCAAAACAAAATCAGAGAGTTATGGTTTCCAGTCTGTCATTGGAGCTTGGAAATCATTACTCCCAACCTCAAACAACAAAATTACTGAGCAAAGCAAAAAAAACTCTTGTAGATCCATCAGAGAATTGAGGTCACAGGGAAAATCACCACCCTGAAAACTGGAGAGACAGACACAGAGAATTAAAACTTAGTGGGAGCAGATGCAGCTGCTAAAGCCAGTAGCTAACAAGGACACCAGGTATAAGTGACTAATTGCCAGAGACTAACTATGGACTAGCCTGAGAGATAAAACTCCTGGGGACCTAATATACTTGATTGTGTTTACCTTTCAGGGTATGTCAGGGAAAGCTCCCAATGACTGTATAAGTTAAACAAATTACAAATAACTCCTCTGATATTCACATTGTTAGACTATCACATATGTTCCATAAAAGCAGACTAGTTATTTTACAAAGCTGAGTTAGAAATATTCAGCCAGTTAATAGTCATTTTAATAGAAAAAGAGGTTTATAATGTATTTTTCCTAACTTGATGATCACACAATCCAGTGAGAGAAGTAGAGATATTACTGTCCTTAGTGATATATCTAGACTTAGGGTAAGTAGAGGCTTAGGGTAGTAAAGTTACTTATTCAAGGTCTCTCATGAATGTCAGGGAAGGGACTTGAACCCAAGCCATCTGACTCTAACACCTGTGTTCCACTCTGTAATGGAAGTAGCCCCAGGGAAAGTTAATATTGGGTAATACAGAGCCCCTTCTTCAACTTTATAATCAAACCATTGACAAGTCAAAATGTAAAATAAAACATCCAGGTCTAATTTTGAAATTCAATGAGTTTTCAACATTATACAAATAAGTAAAATATTAAGGTTTATGGAATTTTAGAGCACAAAGAGACCTAAAGGCTGAAATGAGTGTTCTACCTCTTATCTCCATATTTTTGGTTTAAGTGCTTAAGAAAAGCACTTAACATGCATTAACAATGGTCAGAAATTATCCCATTCCAGCATATACTATGCTCATGGATAGGAAAAATCAATATCATAAAAATGTCCATATTACTCAAAGCAGCCTATAGATTCAATATAATCCCTGTCAAAATGCCAATGATATTTTTTCAAAGAACTAGAAGAAGTAACCTTAAAATTTATATGAAACACAAAAGATCCTGAATAACCACAGCAATCTTGAGAAAGAAAAACAGTCAGAAGTATCACCCTACCTAATATTAAACCATACTTCAAGGCTGCGGTAATCAAAACAGCATGGCACTGACATAAAAACAGGCACATATATCAATGGGACAAAATAGAAAGCCTGGAAATAAATCCATGTCTACATTATGGTCAACTAATCTATGCCAAAGCAGGAAAGAACATATAATGGGGTAAAGACAGTTTATTCAATGAATAATGTTTTAAAAATTGAGCAGATACATGCATAAAATGAAACTAGGTCACTTTTTTTGCACCATAAACAAGCATAAACCCAAAATGGATTAAATATTTAAGTGTAAGAATCAAAACCATAAAAATCCTAGAACAAAAAACAGGCAGTAAACTCTCTGATATTTCTCTCAGTAATATTTTTTTCTAATATATGTTCTTGAGAAATAAAAACAAAAGGAAAAGTAAACAAATAAGACTATATCAAACTAAAAACAGTTTGCACAGCAAAGGAAAAAGTCAACACAACTCAAAGACAACCTATAAACTGAGAGAAGATATTTATTTGCCAATGATACATCCAATACAGGGTTAATATCCAAAATTTACGAGAACTCATGTAATTCAACACAAAATCAACAAACAATCACATTAAAAATGGGCAGAAGACCTGAATAGACACTTCTTCAGAAAGGACATGCAGATGGCCAATAGAAATATGAAAAGATGTTTAACATCACTGACCATCAGAGAAATGCAAATTGAAACTACAATGAGATATCACCTCACACCTGTCATAATGACTATCATGAATACATCAACAAACAATAAATGTGGTTGAGGATGTGGAGAGAAAGGAACCCTGTGAACTGTTGGTAGGACTGCAAATTGGTATAGCCACTATAGAAAATAGTATGGAGTTATCTCAAAAAATTAAAAATGAAACTGCCTTATGACACAGAAATTTTATTTCTAGGTATACTCATATACCTGAAGGAATTCAAAACATTAATTCAAAAAGATATATGTACCCCCCTGTTTATTACAACATTGTTTATAATAGCCAAGATATGGAAACAACACAAGTGCCCATCAATAGATGAGTGGGTAAAGAAACTTGATACATATACACAATGAAATATTACTCATCCATAAAAAATGAAATCTTCCCATTTGTGACAGTAAAGGTATTACACTAAATCAAATAAGTGAGACAGACAAATGCTATAAGATATATTTGGAGCCCTGGCTGGCATAGCTCAGTGGATTGAGCGCAGGCTGCGAACCCAAGTGTCACAGGTTCGATTCCCAGTCAGGGTACATGCCTGGGTTGCAGGCCATGACCCCTAGCAACCGCACATTGATATTTCTCTCTCTCTCTTTCTCCCTCCCTTCCCTCTCTAAAAGTAAATAAATAAAATAAAATATTTTTTAAAAAGATATACTTGGAAACTAAAGGACAAAATAAACAAACAAAACAGAAATAAACTCATAGATATGGAGAATAAACTGATTGTTGTCAGAAGGGATAGGTTGGGGCCCTTGGTAGAAAAGGTAAAGGGATTAAGAAGTACACATGTAAAATACAGCATAAGGAATATAGTCAACCGTATTGTAATAACTATGTATCATGACAGGACGGTAGTAGACTTGGGGATCACATCAGAAATTATGTAAATGTTTAACCACTGTGCAGTATACCTAATACTAATAGGAATAATATTCAATATCAACTTTAATTGAAAAATATAATTTAAAATGTTTTTCTATTCCAGATCATTTATTTTACTTTCTCATATTCAATCCTGATAACTGCTAGCCTGGATCAAATGTTGGTAGACTAGGAGTGATTGAAGATACTCTTCATGACATTTCACATAATTCACTCATAAAACATCACTCTTGACCCTGTTTGGCAGCCAGAAAACATTTACCTAGAGGATAATTCATTCAAGTGTTGATGTCCATCAGGGTATTGTCAAAACATCTTGATCCAAAATTAACTTCTTTATCTCTTCTTAAGATCTGAAACATCTTTAACAAAAAGTAAACCATTGTATTTCATAATCATGGATTTAAATCCTAATACTTCTGCAAAAAAGTTTAAAATCTGACCTCCTTACCATGGAATTTCAGTACTTTATTGTATGCCCTAGCTCATGTTTTCAATGTCACCTTGTACTTGCACACTCTCTTGTATCTCTGTCTTACTCCTGCCTGCTCCAGGTCTACCACGAACACCTCATTCCCTGAGTTTTATTCTCTGAATATAATAAAACTTTTTAAGATTCTCCTTCAGCTGTGCCTCTGGGCTTTGAGTTTCCACTTATCATCACAATTCTTTCTTAAATTTGAAGATATATCAAAAAACTCAACTCAACTTTTAAGACTTACCTTTAAGTGTCACCTTCTCTGTGAAGTCTTTTGAGATGACTTTCTTTTTATCTAGGGTTTTTAAAATAATAATCTACTGTCAATCTTCTCTACATTGTACTTTATTTCCTATGACTAAATTTAGCTATTAAATGAGGAGATTAGATTAAATTACTAGTTCTCAAAGTTGGTGTCAAATCAGTAGGTTGTGTGGCAGCTCATTAGTATTGCAGATTTCTGATCTCCACCCCAGTATTAATGGATCCAAATTCTTCAGGGAATCAAAAGAAAGTTAAGACAGCAGCTTCATACAAAACAAATGATAGGTTCTTATGCAGTTAGTTCTACATCAGTCTGAAAAGCATGTGGGGCCTACGATGAACTCAAACCCACACAAGGTAGTTTTTTTAATTAACTACCTTTTTGAATTGTTGACAGTTCAACAATAGTTATAATTGCTTGGTTTATGAAATTGATTTAAATTGTATACTTACTTTTAGTTTCCATTCACTATTCAAAATGTCATAAGGACATGGAAATAAAGTGTTAGGCAAGGTGCATGCATGGGGAAGGAACACATACTTTCTAGCACAAAATCTGGTCCAGGACTATCATGAAGGGTGATGAGCCTTTTTAACCTAATAGGAAGCAGCCATACTTCAAAACCCAGACTGGGACCCACAAATGATGTTGCTCCCCAAACAGAGAGGACTACAGTTAAAATCTTTTACCAGATGGAAGCAAATATCAATGTTCTTTCAAGGTGGAGTAGTATAGATACATGCACCTTCTCAAGTGATAGCTTTTTTTTTTCCTGAAAGACTGAGAAATTATAAATGTAGAAAGCATAAATGGTTTTTTCCACTACCTCAAATCCAAAAAGCAAGAAAAAAAAACAGAAAAGAGTGAAGTTTTTCTGCTGCTCTGATGGAAGGCTATTTTCCAAACCACTCTTATTGAAGCATTGCTGAGCATGCAAAGGTCTGGTAATCAAGTAGTTTCATGATTTAATTCACCTGGGTTAGCATAGCAAATTGCTATAGCTTCCTCAAAAAATGCTAATCAATTTTCACAACTAGTATAGTGAAAACACCACACAGATTGCTTTCATGGCCCCAAACTACTAATCAGTTTTGAAAACCGAAATTGATCTGCATTACATGCTGTCATTTCTCACTTCACATTTCTAATACCTTGTACAACTCTGATTCTTGAGTTACCATGCCAAATAATGAACTGAAATGATATTCCATTTTAGCTTAAGAATTGTTGTTTTTTCCTCTCAATACTTACTCCTCTGGCTTGTTAAATGTTGGTCTGTGTGTATGTGTGCAAGAGAGATAATTATTTTAATAATCAAGGCTTTTGCAGAGTAGCTAAACTTTTATTCCTCACCATAGAAAGAAATTGCTACATTTATAAAAATGTTACTTTAAATATACAAATGAGATACTGGTGCATTGCTAATTGAATATAGAAATCATCTATCTATCCCAGGCCCAATCTTAGCTAGAGAGGCAACTCACAAATAGACAGTGTCTGTCCCCAAGCTCCTCTATCCAGCTCCAGGCTAGTGGCCCAGAAGGTGTATGAAAGTCTTCCCCATGCATGCTTTGGTGGATGTAAAATTACTGCTAACAGAGGTTGAGAGGCTTCTAATGGTCCATGTTAGCCAGGTGCCCTGCACATGTTCTTAGATTTCAAGTTACACTGATCTCATCCTACCCATTACAATGTTTGCAATATTTTAAGCAGAGTAAGCTTGCTTCATAAATTGAATTTTTTGTGTTTCAGAAATGAGTAAATTAGACATCTTTTCCTTGCTCATTTATTGAATTAAATCAGCCATCATCTGGATCTTTCAGCAGTGACATGTTTATTGGAGAAAGATTGGGACAGCTCTTTGGAAATGAGACCTGAAGACCAAAGTTCTGCATACATCAGTTACTACATTAGCAGAGTTTGGAGATAAATGTACTCTGAAATTCTCTGCTTAATTATTAAGACCTGTATATCAAATTTCAAATTATTATGTCTAAACATAATAGCTGTGGATTGATTACTGACTTGGGGCAAGAAGACACCACCTGGTGGGCCTAGATATGCCTAGGATGAAAGCAAGGAATGAATAGAACATTAGGTCAAGGATTTCATGACATCAACAACTAAAGACATTACTCTAGAATCAGGCAACACATAAGTACCAAAGATCAGGGTGGGGCAAAGGGTCCTAAATCAGGCTGCAAGTATGTCAGAGGTCAGAAAATAAAAGCTATAAAATGATTGTTTGAAACTTAGGATGTTTAGACACTGGTATTAAGTGAGGGTTATTTTTCCCTCCATGAACATCTCAAGTGATCAGTTGTTTTTATTTCCCTTTAAAGTGACTTTCGAGTCACTTTATCCTTAAAATGACTTTGTTTATCCTTAACATGACTTTTATTTGTATTCTTGAAGGTTAGTTTTACTTTAAAGAATTCTAGGTTGGCATCTATTTTAGCACTAAAGATGCATTCCATTTTCTTCCAGCTTCTATTGTTTCTATGGATTAGGCAATTCCTCTGATTTTGAGAAGTAACCAGTCATTCACACAGTCTTAGGTATTTTATCTAAGATATTTATTAAATTACCAAAGGGAAAATGGTAGCTTTACAGTGGAGAAATTCCACAGATACCACCATGTTCTAATAGTTAAAGCTCCCATCCACTAAAATAGGACATACTACATCTTAGGTCTCCTGATGTGATGAGAGTGAGTGGTGTAGCATTTCCTCTGTGGTCCTCCATCTAGAATCTAATCATGAGGAGACAGGAAGCAAATCTAAGATGAATATATATATAACTAACCTCTTTTCTTCAAGATAGTCAATGCCATGAAATGTACACGAAAACTAAAGAATTCATTCACAGCAAAAGAGACCAAGCTGACTCAAGGACACACAATGACCAAATGAAACACATGGTCCAAAATGTTCTTTTGTTAAGAACATTAATGGGATACTTGGTGAAGTCTGAATAAGGGCAAGAGAACAGACAATAAGATTGCATCAATGTTAACTTTCTGATTTTTAGTAACTGGACTATTATTACATAAAATGATATCATTGTGTTAAAGTAACACAGATATTTAGAGATAAATGAGCAACATGTCAATAATGAACCGACTCTGAAACAGTTTAGAAAAAAATGAGGTGTGTGTATTTTTGAAAGAGACAAAGGGAGAGAAGAGAATAAAGCTAATGTAATAAATGTAAATATTTGAGGAATATTTAAATATAATTCTTCTTTTTCTTTTTTTAAGGTTTTATTTATTTATTTTTAGAGAGGGAAGGGAGGGAGAAAGAGAGAGAGAGAGACATCAATGTGCGGTTGCTGGGAGCCGTGGCCTGCAACCCAGGAATGTGCCCTGACTGGGAATCGAACCTGCGACACTTGGGTTCACAGCCCGAGCTCAATCCACTGAGCTACGCCAGCCAGGGCTTAAATATAATTCTTGAAAATATAATTTAGATTTAAAATAAAAAGTTAAGATAATTTATAAAAGGAATAACAAATCAGAGATTCTTCAAGGTGTTCTTTTTAACTTATAGTAACAAGTGTTATGACTTATTTATTAAGCTAAAAGTAAATTATTTAAAGTATGTAACTTTGTGTACATATCTTTGAATATTACTTATCAATGATAGTAATAATAATAATATATGGAGAATTTAAAATAGATATAGAATTAAAATATATTACAAGTATGAAGCCTAGCAGCAGGATAAATGAAACTAAAGACTTCAAAGGTATTCATTATTCCAGCAAAGGGTGAATATAAAGAATCATTAGATTTGATTACAAAGGATAAATGTTATTATTTTGAAAAGTAACTAAAAGAAAAATAAACTGATTTTAAAAATACCTAATTCATGAATAAGCAAAAAGGAGAAAAAGAGAAATGTACAACCAGCAGAACAAATAAAATATAGAAAAATGGTAAATGTACATGTAATTTATCAGTAATTACATTAATTACTGTAACTAAAAACAAACAATTTACACTTTCATTATTTATCCATAACCATTATCCTGCAAACCAGGAACGTCAGTTGGTGGAGCAGGTAGGAAATAGAAGGTGCACTCACCTCAGTGGTTAAGGCAGAAGTCCTTGGGGTAACTGTGAGGGTGCACGTGGCCAGACCCCTTGCTCTTTCTCTGACTTACCTTCCTATAATGCAGCCTTTGCATATGCTGCCTCAGCCACACAGACCTGCTCACTGCTCTACAGCACACACCTGTGCTTCCACAGAAGACAGTCTTCACAGTCCTGCTTTGATCAAGCTCTCACCTCCTTGAAGTCTTTGCTCAAAATCCATCTATTCAATAAAATCTACCTGGACCACTCCATTCAATTAACAACATACCCCCTCTCTGAATTTCTAAGTCCCTCTTACCCTAGTCTCCTTTTCCTCACATTTCCTATCACTTTTTGATTTATTATGTAATTAACTTGTTTGTTTTCTCCCATCTCTCCTGCCTATCTCTTGCCTACAGGCTGTCCATAAAAGAAAGGACTTCAACCCGTTTATTTACTCATGTACCTCTGCCACCTACAGCAATGTACAGACTGTGAGAAGTGCCTCAGATATCCTTGTGATGATCTTCAGCTATGTAAAGAAGAAGTGAGATGCTTGTAATTCTTAAAAGCTGAATCACACGTTGAAGTTAATGGGCTTGTACCTGGTAATAGGTGTGCCTGCATACACTAAGTAACAATAAGAAATACCATTCACTCTCTACAACTAGACAAATGAAAATAGCAAGTCATTAATAATTTACATAATTCAATAGAAAATAATCCACTCTTTAGTTTGAAAGTTGAATTATCCCCAGTGGTCGATCAGGTGTAATTTTGTACCCCAGGAGACATTTGGCCATAGCTGAAGATATTTTTTTTCATTTGTCACATTGCCTGGGGAACTGCTGGTATATAGAAGGTCTCAGTCACCAGTAGTGCTACTCAAAATCTTGAAGTTCACAGGGCAGCTACCACTATGAAA
Organism: Phyllostomus discolor; assembly: GCF_004126475.2. NCBI lineage: Eukaryota > Metazoa > Chordata > Mammalia > Chiroptera > Phyllostomidae > Phyllostomus > Phyllostomus discolor. The sequence continues at coordinate 99,035,794 of NC_040907.2, forward strand.
TAAAGCCTCAAATGTCAATAGTGCTGAAGTTCAGAATGCAAATTCCAATATATATTTTATTTTTTTCTTTAATCCTTATTGTATTTTTCCCATTACCATTTAGTCCCCTTACATGGCCTTCCCCCAGGCAATCACCATGCTCTTGTACATGTGCATGAGTCCTTTTTCCCTTTTGTTCAAGCCCTCCCTCCTCAGCCTCTCCCTTCAACTAGCTGTCATCTACTCTCCATTTATGAGTCTGCCTCTGTTTTGCTTGTTAGTTCAGTTTGTTCATTACATTCCACATGTAAGTGAAATCACATGTTATTTGTCTTTTTCTGACTGGCTTATTTCATTTAGCATAATGTTCTCCAGGTCCATCCATACTGTTGCAAAGGGTAAAATTTTCTTGTTTTACATCTGAGTAGAATTCCATTGTGTGAACATCCCATAGTTGTTTTACCCACTGATCTATTGATAGACACTTGGGCTGCTTCCATGTCTTGGTGATTGTAAATAATGCTGCAATGAATTTTCAGATTTATAAAATATGTTCACTAATGTATGTGGAATTTTATATTTGACATGCTAATACTTTGTTTAATCTAAAATGTAAATGATTTATGAAATAATTTTTAAAATCTGCCTGCAGTCTCTAAAAGATGGTTCAAAGATGTAAACATTCATCAAACTATAACATATTACATTTCTTCTAGAATAAATTGTGTCTCTTCCTCAAACAGGGTGCTAAAGTTTATTTCAAGGCTACATATTATATAATATAAATAATATCTAGTATATAATATATGGTATATAATAAAGTGTGTAAAATAGCAGACAAGTTAGGAAATATAAAAACAAATAATATGGGAAATAGTATCTTGTGGATTTGTTTGTTTCATGTGTTCATTTAATCATATCATGTTTTTAATACTAGAGTTTTTATGTCTGAAGTTTGATTTAAAAATCAGGTCATTGAAAATGTCTTCAATAGTTTTAATATCATTGTCTATAAATTTCCCACAGAAATGCCACAATAGTTATCAATTTGATAATACTTGACCTGGGAGCATTTATTTTTTTAGGAACTTTTCAGCTAAAAGATGGAAAAGTTCAGAAAAAATGAGGAAAGAGAGCATTAAAAGGAAATCAGTATTTTTGAGTCTGTATTGATTTTATAACCTGGCAGTGTAACAGAAACCCCTTGTGGGTCTACTGATCTGGGTTCTATTGCTTGCCACCAATAAGAAACGTGGCTCTCACTGTCAGAATCTGGTAAAAAGAAAAAGAATAATTTAATTAAAAGTTGTACAGGTTTAGAATAATGGTGGAATTTTGTGGTTAAGTCCCACTCTTTTTGAAAGCCCATAAACACACACAGTCCAGAGCCTCCTTTGCCCCATCAGGCCAATCTCAGATCACACGAGTCAGAAGAACTGCCTTTCAGGAAAGACAAATCTAGAAGTCCACAGCTCACTTTTCCTGGTTCCTCCCAGTTATCTGTGCTCAGAAGGGTAGGCCTCCTGTGGTTCCCAGCACCACCAGCCGTGTTGCTTCGACCTCCAGTTCTTAATCTAAAATCGCATGGCACTCCTCATGGCCAGGGGCTGGCAAGAGTCCTTCGACCCCCTTTTGACCTGCATGGTCCCACAAGGTCCTGCCACCCATGGCTGCCTGCCTTTTTGTTTAAATCTCAGCCTGGATCCTCCTCTGTAACCCCATTTCTCCTTCCTATCACAATTGGCTACACCAGCTAGCACTCCCATATTCTCTGCTTTTCTTGGCTACCATTTTTGTTCTAGGCAGACATGACCACATGAGGCTGAGCAAACTGTTTCCAAGCTCTTCCACAGGTGCTGTAACCAGGGAAGGTGCTCCCAGCTACATCACAGGTCAAAGTCACACCCAGTGCCCTGGCCCAGACAAACTAGTCAGCATTCCTATGAAGCTAGCCTGCTACTATTGGTATGCAAAGTTACTCCAAATGGCTCTGCTGCTCTTCCCAATCCCCTCAGCTAGTCTTGTTCTGGGTTTTGGGACTTCCCAGCACACCCTCTGTTCCGAACCTCATTCCACACCTGTTACAGCAATTTGGTGTGCAATGAAATTAGTACTTTCTCTCCATGACTAAAAGCTCACATGTATATTTGCAAACCTTTTATTTACTCCATTTTTCTAGCTTACATTTTTTGTTGTTTTATTATTTTCTTTAGAAATTAAAGTTTCCCAAAATAAAAGAAACACATTGAGAATAGGTTCATGTTTCATTCACTCTGGTTATGTATGAAGACAATTTTTCATTTTAACAAGCCTGGGTTATAGTCAACGCCAAACTTCCCTGGAAAGAAAGAAAAGGGAAGATTCCACGAAACAATTGGCTTCATCTCCAATTTTCACTCCCTAGAAGTTTATGACCTCCAATATTTGTGTGTGCACATACATGCATGAATATGTATTTGCCTTCCTGACATATAGCAGGAATGTTGGCCTGTGGAAGTGTCACAGGTGTGTACAGGTAACCAGGTTCTTAGTGATCAAGGACAAAGAATTGAACCGAACACACAAAGTTTATAGCATAAAGAAAGAGGGAAGGTTTATTAAGTGATAGTACACTCCACAGGACACGGGAGTGGGCCAACTCTGAGCAGAGAAGGTATATGTGGGCTGGGGGATTCTATTCTTATAGGGGCAGAAGCACCTTCGCTAGTCTTTGGTGGGCTTTTCCTGCGCAGGTACAAGGAGTTGGATTTCAAAGCTACTGCACATGTGTGGTTTCCCATGATTTTCTTGATTGGCTACTGGAGAAGGGGGTCCCACAATGTTATTTCATTATAATGATATTATAATGAATCAGGGGTAATGCACAAGCACACTCCATGATTCGGAGTTATCCCAGAAAACAGGAACAACCCATCTTAGGGGGTCTTTGTCATGTATAGATGTTTTCTACCTCAGCCCTGCGGGGCCTCTGGAGCTTCCTTCCTGACTATCTCCTGCCTCAGAAGGGTCTGAGTTCCATAAAATATAAAATCATTGTTTTCTGAGGAATTTTAGTCCAATATTAATATGAACCATTAGGGTTTAGTGTAAATGACATACTACCATATGTATATATACATATATGTATATTTGCCTAGTAGTCATCGCAAAGACCACTGTTTGGTATAATTTGTGTAACTAAACTTTTCCATTTCCCATGATGTGTATATATGGAAACAAGTTCCATAAGGTTGTTGTAAATGGAGCCATAGCTCTCAGAATGCAGAACTTGAGAGTCAGACTGAAAGTAGAGAAATGGGACCACTCCAGTGGATGCAACATGCAGTTTGGCTCAGACTATTTCCATGTGAAACAAGTGAACTCAGATTTGCAGAATGTTCACTTGCTAACACAGGGAGCATCAAGGTAAACAAACACCTTGGAAACAACAAAAAGCCACAGACCTAGGAATTTCCAAGCCAGGCCAGCCTTTCACATATAAGTAGCATTCCTCTGGGGGCCGGAAAGTGTTGCTGTCATTATGCAGTGGTGGATGAAGACAGGGTGCTGTCGTCATGCAAATGTGGTTTCAAGGGGGTGTTGTCATTATGCAGAGATGGGCTACAAAAGGGTGCTGTCATTTATGCTGGGGTAGAGAACCTGCAGCCAGCTACAAGTCAAAGATTCAAATTGATAAAATAAGACTCTGGATGCCTGAACCCAGCTTTAAATATTTTGTCCTTGTGCCTTCAAGTTCTGTCCCTTAGATTGTATCACACTTGTATAACTATTGAAAGTTTAAAAAAAAATTTTTTTTCCTCTCAGAAAGCATTTCAATCTACAGCACATTTATTAGGTAGAAAAGGGGGTAGGGAGGTTGCCAAGACAAGTTTTTTTTTGCTCGATATATCACCCTCAAAACAATTCCATGGGGCAGATTGTTATCCAGTTCTATAGATGAGAAGTAGAGACTGAAAACACTAGTCAACCTTCTGGAGGTCTTGCAGATACCCAGGGGTAGAGTGGGGGTTTAGCCAGATCCTTTGTGGTTCACATAGTCAAATCTCTGAGTCACCAGATGAGGAGACCATTCCAGAAGGTCTCATGTCCCAGGACCTAAAGGGACACAAACATGAAAGCAGCTATCACCTTAAACACTGAGTCTCTTCCTCTCCCTCACTGCCACATGCAGATAATTAGAGAAAATGCAACAAGATTGAGTTGCATTTAGCTTAGAATGGTGGTGTGTTTGGACAGAGGAAGAAGCTTTATATTCTGTTTTAGATTTATATGTGCTGACAGGTGTTAAAATAAATGTTTGTTTTTTGCTGTGCTGGAAAAATAACTTTTATTCTTATATTCCATGATATTTTATTTGAATCTTCTTAGATATTGTTGGACACTGCAGCTAGAGGCAAATGTACTTCTTTGATGTCATTAGGGAGTGTATGAATCTTGATCAAATGCATGCAAAATGTGTTTGGTCCAGTTTCTCCAACCAGCTTTGGTGTTATACATTAAAATTGCAATTAGAGGACAGAATACGGAAATCATGTTTTAAAAAATATATAAATTCCTCCAACTCCTAAAGACATCTTTTTAGAAAGTGTTAGCTCTGAAATAAAGAAGATAATAAAGAAGGCATCCATGCAACAGCTCCTGCTATAATTTTCTCAACCCCTATATTAATGCTGCATTGGTTTGATCATTGGTCATTGGATGGATCTTTGAAAGGGGACTATTTTTCTAGTCTGAAGGTATAAAAAGGAACAATAAACTCACTGATTCAGTTAGAAATATGTTTGCTGAAGATGATGTGCTTTTATGCAAATGTTTGAGTGGCTCATATAATATAAACATTTAGTATTCTCACTCATGTAAGAGAGCTGAAGGGAGGCAGCCAGAGTTGTTAGCTCCTTCTCTGCTGCCCCACCTTCCTTAGAATGTACTTCATAGTCCAGGATAGCTACTTAACCTTCAACCATCAAGTTCACATTCTTGTTTGTAGAAAGAATGTACATACAAAAAAAGACATGCTCATTATTAAAGAACATGTCTGAGAAAACACTCATTTAATTTTCAGGTACGTTTTGGTGACCTGAACTTATGTACATGGCCACACCCAGCTGCTAAGAAGTCTTGAAAATGTAGGGTTTACTGAGGCCCACCAAGTGCTGCATTAAAATTTAGGGTTCTGGCTCTTTGGTCAAGTTGGTAGCATAGGTAAATATGGTACACACCTCCTACCACAAGCACATCAAAATTACAACTAAACTATAGAACAACCGTCATTCAGAGCCACCTACAATATGTCTGAATGGAAGTCCTAAAACTATGGAATTAAGGAAGAAACCACTTTAGACTGGTAGGAGGGGAGGTGACATGGCACTGGCTGGTCCCATAGCCATGTGTGTTGGATGTATATCAGGAGGGATATCTCAGCTGTGGAGGTCTTCCTGTGGAGGAAGTTGTCTCAGTCCCACACAAGGTACCCCAGGCCAGGGTACCAGTGTCAGGAAGAGAATTCTCCATAACTTCTATCTATAAAAACCATTGTGGACTGAGGCTGAGGGAGGCAGAAGGCTTCTGGAATGCTGGGCATTACTCTTACAGGACCCATGCACTGGCTACAAGGACTCACTTGCTATGAGCTCCAGTGACGGGGCAGCAATTCAAAAGACACTGGAAATATATGGGTAGGAACTGAATTATCTGGCAACAGGGCAAGAAATAGAGAGACAGTGTTCTTTCAGAAATAAGTGTTGACAAAAGCCATCGTTCCCTTTTTATTTAATTGTTGTTCAAGTACAGTTTTTTGTCTTTTACTCCCATCCCAGCCAATCCCTCCAGCTCTCCCCATCTCCCTCCCATTTCTATCCCCCCTAGTTTTTGTCCATGTGTCCTTTATACTTGTTCCTGTAAATCCTTCCCCTTTCCCCCTGAAATTCCCTCCCCTCTCCCCTCTGGTCAGCTTGTTCTCTATTTCAGTGACTTCCGTTATATTTTGCTTGTTTGTTTGTTTTGTTGACTAGGTTCCTAATAAAGGTGAGATCATATGGTATTTGTCTTTCACCACCTGACTTACTTCCCTTAGCATAATGCTTTCCAGTTCCATCCATGTTGTTGTGAAGGATAGGAGTTCCTTCATTCTTTCAGCTGCACAGAATTCCATTGTGTAAATGTACCATAGTTTTTTGACCTGTTCATTTACTGATGGACACCTAGGTTGCTTCCAACACTTAGCTATTGTAAATTGTGCTGCTATGAACACTAGGGTGCATAGGTTCTTTTGGATTGGTGTTTCAGGGTTCTTAGGATAGAATCTTAGCAGTGGAATTGCTAGGTCAAAAGGCAGATCCATTTTTAGTTTTCTGAGGAAGTTCTATACTGTTTTCCATAGTGGTTGCACCAGTCTGCAATCCCACCAGCAGTGAACTAGGGTTCTCTTTTCTCCTCAACCTCTCCAACACTTGTTATTTGTTGCTTTGTTTATGATGGCCATTTTGACCAGTGTGAAGTGGTATCTCATTGTGGTTTTAATTTGAATCTCTTTCATGGCTAGTGATGCTGAACTTCCTTTTATGTGTCTCTGGATCCTCTGTATGTCCCCCTTGGAGAAATGTCTGTTCAGGTCCTTTCTTCATTTTTTAATTGGGTTGCTTGCCCTTTTAGAGTGAAGTCATGTGAGTTCTTTATATATTTTGGAGATTAAACCCTTGTCTGAGGTATCATTGGCAAATATGTTTTCCTGTATGGTTGGGCTTTTTTTTTTATTTTAATACTGTTTTCTTTAGCTGTGCAGAAGCTTTTTATTTTGATGAGATCCCATTTGTTTATGCTTTCCTTTATGTCCCTTGCTCTAGAGGGCATATCAGTAAAAACGTTGCTGTTTGAAATATCTGAGATTTTCCTGCCTATGTTCTCCTCTAGGACTTTAATGGTGTCACAGCTTATATTTGTTGGAGGCCACTCTGGGTGGCGTGGGCCCAGCTCCCACTGGAAGATGCACAGGACCCATGCCCACAGATAGGTTTTCCCATGGGGAATCAGGCCTGCAATCTGCCTAGGCCACTGCGAGTCTTGCTTTTTGCTGAAATTCCCTTGCCTTGAATTGAGGACATTTACTGCAAATCAACTTCCTAAAAGCCATGCTAAACCTTCCAAGGATGAGTATAACCAGTTCAACCACTTTTGCCTTTTCATTTGCAAATATACTTCTTCTGTGATGTGATTCCCAGCATCCTCTCCTTTGTTTTCTGTATAAGGTAATCACCTAAAGGTAGCCTGTGCATAGTTAATGAGGACCTTCTTGTAATGTGTCCAGTAAGATAATAAAAGCTCATTGGAGTGAGGGCTAAGGCTTTTGCTCCCTTTGAGAAAAAAGCCATGCTGTCCCTTTTCCTCCACCGGATTCAGTAATCAGTGTGATTGTCTCATTTTCATTCATAATGATGTGGACCCCATGAGCCGGGGTCCAATTCAATATTTAAATCTGTTATCCACCTTGAGTTTATTTTTGTGTATGGTGTAAGTTGGTGCTCGAGTTTCATTTTTTTGCACATAGCTGTCCAGTTCTCCCAACACCATTTGTTGAAGAGGCTATTTTTACTCCATTTTATGTTGCTGTTCCCTTTGTCCAATATTAATTGACTGTAGAGACTTGGGTTTATTTTGGGACTCTCTGTTCTGCTCCATTGGTCCATGTGCCTGTTTTTATACCAGTACCAGGCTGTTTTGATTACTGTGACCTTGTAGTACAGTTTGGCATCAGGTATTGTGGTCCCTCCTCCTTTGCTTATTTTCTCAAAATTGCAGCAGCTATTCGGAGTTGTTTATGGTTCCATATAAATTTTTGAAGTGTTTGTTCTATATCTGTGATTTATGCCATTGGTACTGTAATAGATATTGCATTGAATCTGTAATTGCTTTAGCTAGTATGGACATTTTGATGATGTTAATTTTTCCAATCCAAGAACACAGTATATGTTTCCATTTGTTTGTGTCTTCCTTGATTTCTTCAGCATTCTGTAGGTTTCTGCGTACAGGTCTTTTACCTCCTTGGTTAGGTTTATTCCTAGGTATTTTATTTTTCTTTTTGCTATATCAAATGGGATTTTTTTCTTGATTTCTGCTTCTGCTGTTTCATTGCTGGTAGAGAAAAATGTTTTTGATTCTGGATATTGATTTTGTATCCCCCTGGTTTGCCAAATTCATTTATTAGGTAGAGCAGATTTTAGGTGGAGTCTATAGGATTTTCTATGTACACTATCATGTCATCTGCAAACAATGACAGTTTTGTTTCCTCCTTTCTGATTTGAATGCCTTTTACTTCCTGTTCTTGACTGATAGCTGTGGCTAAAACTTCCAATACTATGTTGAGTAGAAGTGGTGAAAGCAGACAAATTTGTCTTGTTCCTGATCTTAGTGGAAAAAATTTTAGTTTTTTTTTTCCCATTGAGTATGATGTTGGCTGTAGGTCTCTTGTATATGGCCTTTATTTTGTTGAGGAATGCTCCCTCTATTCCCACTTTTCTATGTGTTTTTATCATAAATGGGTGCTGTACCTTACCAAATGCTTTTTTCACATCTGTTGATATAATCATGGGATTTTTATCTTGGCTGATTTTGTGATGTATTACATTTACTGATGTGTGAATATTGTACCATCCTTGCATCCCTGGGATGAATCCCATTTGGTCATGGTGTATGACCTTTTTAATGTATTGTTGGATGCAGTTTGCCAATATTTTGTTAAGGATTTTAGCATCTATCTTCATCAGCAATACTGTCCTAAAATTATCTTTCTTTATTGTGTCTTTATCTGTTTTGGGGATTAGGATGATGCTGGCCTCATAAAAAGAGTCTGGGAGACTTCCATCATTTTGGACTTTTTGGAATACTGTGTGAAAGATAGGGATTAGCTCTTCCTTAAATGCTTTGTAGAATTCTTCTGTGAAACCATCTGGTCCAGGGCTTTTGTGTGTCGGGAGTTTTTTGATTACTGCTTCAATTTCATCAGGTGTTATTGGTTTGTTCAGGCTTTCTGCTTTTTCTTCAATGAGTTTTGGAAGATTATATTTTTATAGAAATTTGTCCATTTCACCTAGGTTTTCAAATTTCTTGGCATACAGTTCTTCATAGTAATTTCTTACAGTCCTTTGTATTTCTGTGGTATTATTGTATTCTCTCCTCTTTCATTTCGGACTGTGTTTATTTAGGTCCTCTCTGTTTTTTTTCTTGATGAGCCTGCTTAAAGGCTTGTCAATTTTGTTTATCTTTTCAAACAACCAGCTGCTGGATTCATTGATCCTTAGAATTGTGCTTTTAGTCTCCATACCATTTAATTCTGCTCTCACCTTGTTTATTTCCTTCCTTCTACTTGCTCTGGGCTGTCTTTGTTATTGTTCCCTGAGCTCTTGCAGACGCAGGCTTAGGTTGTTTGTTTGAAATGCTTCTATATTTTTTAGGTAGGCCTACATCACTATGAACTTCCCTCTCAGGACTGCCTTTGATGTGTCCCATAAGTTTTGGGTTGTTGTGAGTTCATTTTCATTTGTTTCCAGAAACTTTTTGATTTCTTCCCTAATTTCATTCTCAACCCATTCATTGCTTAATAGCATGCTATTCAATCTCCTTGATTTTGAGCGTTTTTGTTTTTTTTCCCTTGTGGTTGGTTTCTTGTTTCAGTCCCTTGCAGTTAGAGTAAATCCTTGGAATGATTTCAATTTTCTTGAATTTGTTGAGGCTTGCTTTATGTCCTATCATGTGGTCTGATCTTTGAAAATGTTCCATATGCATTTGAAAGAATGTGTATTTAGCTTCTTTGGGATGAAGGGCTATCTATATATCAGTTAAGTCCATTTCATCTAGGGTATTGTTCAATACCACAATATCTTTGTTGATATTTTGTTTGGAAGATCTATCCATTTTTGATAGGGGGTTTTAAAACCCCCTACTATAATTGTGTTGCTGTCAATATGTTTCCTGAAGTCCTCCAAGATTTTCTTTATGTATTTGGATGCTCCTATGTTGGGTGCATATGTATTTACAATGTTTATGTCTTCTTGGTTGATTCTTCCCTTGAATATTATGAAGTGGCCTTCTGGGTCTTGCTTTATGGCCCTTTTGTGGAAATCTATTTTGTCTGATATGAGTATTGCTACCACAGCTTTTTTTCCTGTCCATTTGCTAGATAAATTTGTTTCCAGCCCTTCACTTTCAGTCTGTGTAGTTATTTTTTCCTAAGCTGGGTCTCCTGTAGGCAGCAAATGTGTGTGTCATGCTTTCTTATCCATTCAGCTATTCTATGTCTTTTGATTGGAACATTTAATCCCTTTACATTTAAGGTTATTATTGATAGGTATTTATTCATTGCCATTTTACTTCATACCTGTGTTCCTCTCTCTTTTCCTTCCTTTCCTTATAGCAGTCCCTTTAGCATCTCTTGCAGAGCTGGTTTGGTGGAGGTTTATTCTTTTAGACTTCTTTTGTCTGGGAAGCTCCTTATTTGGCCTTTTATCTTGATTGAAAGCCTTGCTGGGTAAATTAGCTTTGGTTGCAGGCCTCTGGTTTTCATTTCTTGGAATATATCTTGCCATTCTCTTCTGGCTTGGAGTATTTTTATTGAGAAGTCAGCTGCTAACCTTATTGGGGCTCCATTGTATGCTACTTCCTATTTCTCCCTTGCTGCTTTTCAGATTCTGTTTTGGCCTTGGAATTTTGCCATTTTAATTATGATGTGTCTTGAAATATGCCTCCCTGGTTTCCTCTTGCTTGGGACTCTCTCTGTTTCCTCAATTTGTGTGACTTTTTCTCTCAGCAAATTAGGGAAGTTTTCCATCATTACGTTTTCAAATAGGTTTGCCTTCTTTTTTTTACATTTTATTTATTCATTTTTAGAGAGAGGGGAAGAGGAGAGAAATATCAATGTGTGGTTGACTCTCCCACACCCTATCCTGGAGACCTGACCCATAACCCAGGCATGTGCCCTAGACTGGTAGTTAAACTGGTGACCCTTTGGTTCGCAGCCTGTGCTCAATCCACTGAGTTACAGCAGCCAGGACACAAATAGTTTTTCTATCCCTTCCTCTTCTTCTTCTCCTTCTGGTATCCCTATTATATGAATATTGTTAAATTTATATTGCCCTGCATTTCTCTTAACCCCTCTTCTCTCTGAGCCTCTTTTCCTTTTCTTGCTCTTCCTGGGTGTTTTTTCTACTTTGTCCTCTAGCTCACTGAACTGATCTTCTGCTTCATAGATTCTGCTTTTTAGTTTCTTCTGTGTTTTTCAGTTCAGTAATTGTATTCTTCATTTCCTCTTGGCCCTTGTTGATAGTTTCTATTTCCTTTTTCATGTTGATATATTTTGCAGTGAGTTCATTGTAGTATCCCTGTTGTTTCTGTTAATTCACTGTGAGCTCATTGAGTTTCCTGATAACCATTGCTTTGAACTCAATATCAGATAGTTGAGTTGCCTCTATTTCATTTAGCATTCTTTCTGAGGTTTCTTTCTTTTCTTTTATTTGGGGATTGTTTCTTTGTCATCCCATTGTTTGTGAGACTCTTCTTGTTAGTCTCAGCTTCTCAAATTGGTCTGTTCTGGCTCCCTGGGTTTATGGTATGAACTTATATGGTAAGACCCTGTGAGATTCAGTGGTGCAGTCTCCTTGATCTCTCAAGCTCACTGGTCTTGGGCTGTCTTTTAAGTTGGCTCTGTGTTTTTTGGGGGGTTTTGATTGTTGTTGGGTCTTTCTTTGATGGGTCCTTCCCACCAGCTAGTTAACTGAGTGTCACTCTGTCCACCACCTCTTGTATTTTGTTGTGGTAGTGATGGCAAATTGTATTGAAGTTGTTTCTTCCATGTGTACAAGGTTTTGATGATTCTCTCTTTCTCTTGTTCAGTTTTTTGTTTTGAAGTAATCTCTCCACTATCTAGTTGTATTTTCAGATAGGTCCTGGATTGAAGTTAGTGTGCCTCCCACTCCCCCCTTCACCTTCTGTTGTTCCCTGTTGGTGGTTCCTTTGTTGTTGGGTTTCCTCTTCCAGTGGGCATCCTAGTGTTCACAAATTTCACCTACTCTTTTTTGTGATCATTTTGAGCAGGGTGGCAAAATGGTTTAAGACAGCAAGAGAGTATTCTATGATATTTACAGTAGCAGCTGGTAGAGAAGAGATAAGAAATCCTTTGGCTATGTATAGTGTTAATCATGATATTCCACTTATCTAGCCACTTTTTAGAAAGGATGGAGAGAAGATAAGACTCTTATTGGGGAGGTAGGGGTTGTGAGTTGGATCTAGAAGGCAGTGAGATTGTGAGAAATCATGTTATAAGGAAACATGTAAGGTGAGAGTAAAGGATAGTAAATAGATGTAGTGTGTGAGAGAATAGAGTTAACCACTACAGTAATAGAGTTCAGGAAATCGTGAAGTGGGCTAAGATCTGGGATGGGTCTTGTGTAGTATTTACAATTGTATGAAACAGCTATTATTTACCATAATATTAGAGCAACAGTCATATGGCAGAATCTATGTGATCTGGATAACAAGAATAGGGAGTATAGGACCTTGACTAGTATGCTAATGGAACACAATTGAAGTGAAGGACAGTAAATTAGCAATACACTATGAAAGAGAGAACAGGGGAAACCTGTCAAATGATGCAATATAACCAGCCAAGCAAAGAAGACTAAACAGAAAGAAAAAGAATGCAAAAATACTATTAAAATAAAAGATGTAAGAATAATGCAAAAATAATAATACAAACACACAATAACTTGAAGGTTCTCTGTAATAGCAAAGTGAAATTTGTCTCACTGTCTCAGCTGTTGGGATGCCCCCTCTTTGGGCCCAACTCTGGTCTTTTCATAGTTCCAGATTGTTTTGTCTCACTTGTGGGTATTTAAAAAGAAAAAAAAATAGAGAAAGAGTGAGAAGCAGAAGAAGGAAGGAAGAAGAGACAAAATTGGAAAGAAAAGAAAAAGGAATAAAACAAGAAAGAAGGAGAAGAGGAAGAAGGAATTGAGAGATAAAAAACATAATAAAAATTAAAAAATAAAAAATTACTTAAAAAAAAAGCCTCTTGGTAGTTTCAAACTGGCCACACCGGTTTTTCTGGTCTTGCTAGCTGGAGCAGGCTGAGGGGCTTTTCTCCCTTCTCCATCAGCATTCAGTCAGCCTCATGTGCACTCTCGCCAGAGCTAGCCTGGCACCTCTCCACAGGGCCCTGGGTGCAGGATCCAGGACTTCCTAAGAGTGCACTCTCCCCAGGTTATGGGCATGCTCACTCAGCCAGGCCGCCTCCGGCCCCTGGGTTCAGGGGCACACCCTTCCAAGTGCTATGGTGCACAGGGTTTCCTGTGCCCCTTTGGAAGCAATGCCCAGCTGGGTGGGGAGGAGGGCAGAGCGATTTTTGCAGGAGAATTCTCCAAACAATGTCCCTTTTTTTCACTTTTTCTTTTTGAGAAATTCCTCCTACTCAGGCCTGCCACTCTGTACAACGGCCTGGCCTCTTGAACAGCCCAATTCCCCAGCCAGACTGGGGACTATTGGGGTCAGGGCCCACCATGGCATGGCTCTCAACTCTCCCCAATCAGCATCCGCAGACTTTGTGGGTGCTCACAGCCCGTGTGTTTGACACTTAGTCCTTATTCCCCTCTCTGCAACTTCAAGCAACCAGGTCTATCCTGGTGCTGCTAGAACCTTGTTTGGCCAGGGAGGGAGCAGTTGACCCAGCTCTCTCCTAAGAACCCTATGGCAGACCCCACTGGCACCAGGCCTGGGACTGCAGCTGCCCTGATGCCCGTGCTAGTCCCTGAGACCTTATTGTCCTGAAGCAGTCTCCTTACCATCTGGTTTCTCAATGTCCGCTACAATTTTTGGTCTCTTATTTTCATATATGCTGGGGTACTGTTGGCTGTTTGCTCTGTTCCTCTGCAGATTGGCTACATTTTTCTCCCATGTATAGGGGCAAGTGGAATCTGCTTCCTCCTACCTCACCACGATCTTCCTTTTTTGCTATCGTTCCTTTGATGAGCCCTTTCCCACAGAGTCTGAAGGTAGACACCATATCTGCATCTCCATCTATCTGGCTCAGAGTCTTCATCTAGCCCTGGTAACTCCCAGAGACCCCATCCCACCCAACTTATGGGTCCACCCAAGCTGTTTCCAGTAGCTTTTCCATATAAATAGACTGTCTTGGCTCATGCTTCAGATTTTTCTGAAATCTCTCAAACAAGCAGCACCTGGCCTCCAAAAAAACTCATATGTCTCTTTAAATGTCTCAAGCCCAGCACTGGCAATAGCCAAATGTGGTTCATAGCTTAGCCTTGACTAGGTACCTCCAAGTCTAGCACAAGTAGAAGCCATCTGCATATCACTTCGTAGCTCATGCTGAGTTGCCCTAGGCAAAATACAGGGAGCAGCTGACTTTGGCACATCCTTGGAGGCCCCAGAGCCAGCACACCAGTAGACAGCTTCAGACCACTTGGAAGCACCACCACCCAACCACTTCCATAAGCAACACAGTCAAGGGACAAACTCAGCAGACACCAGAACCCCAATGAAGTGAGTTCTGTTCTGTGGGGTAGACCCCTTCATGGCTAATACTCTTTAGGGGACAGAGGTTGGTGGTCATTGGTCATAGCCAGTTCTTTCAGTTGATCAGCCTGGTGGTAAATCTCTCCTGTTGATGTACCAACAGAAGTTAAGTCTGAACTGAAAGAAGAAGGTATAAACAGCCCACACAGGTGTGCACTTTGAGTGCTCAGCTTGGGTGACTGGGGAGGCTGTTCTACAGGACCCTACAGAATACCTACTACATAAGGTCATTCTATAAAGGCCATGAGACACAGAAGCTCTCCCTAATATATAGAAACAAGTGCAGGGAGGCTTCCAAAATGAGAAAATAAGGAAACATATCCCAAATGAAAGAACAGAACAAAACTAAAAAAAATCTAAACAAGATGAGGACAAGCAATCTACTATATGCAGAGTTCAAAATACTGGTTCTAAGCCTGCTCAATGAACTTAGAGAAAGAGTAGATGAAGTTAGTGAGAACTTCAACAAAGAGATAGGAAACATAAAAGCAGAACTAGAAAACAAAAAGTACGCAGTCAGAAATGAAGATTACATTACAGGGAGTCAACAGGAGAATAGATGAAGCATAGAATTAAATCAGAGATTGGGAAGATAAGGTATCAGAAAACTCTGAAATGGAACAGCAAAAAAAACCATTTAAAAAAATGAGGATAGTGTACCAACATTTGCATTCACATCAAGACAATGCTAAAAGGAGAAGAGAGAGAATAAGAAATTGAAAAACTATTTGAGAAAATAGTGACAGAAAACTCCATTAACTTGGTGAAGAAAATTGACATGCAGGTCCAGGAAGAATAGAGAGTCCCAAACAAGAAGAACCAAATGAGGGCCATGCCAAGACACAGCATAATTAAAATGCCAAAGATTAAAGACAAAGAGGATCTTGAAAGTAGCAAAACAAAAAGCAGTTAGTTTCCTACAAGGGAGCTCCCATAAGACTGTCAGGGGATTTCTCAATAGAACCTTTGTATACTAGACCCTTCTAAGCCTTGGCAAGAAATATTCAAAATGATGAAAAACAAGAATCTGAAACTATGATTACTCTACCTAGCAAAGCTATTATTTAGACTTGAAAGACAGAGAGCTTCCAAGACAAGAAAAGCTAAAGAAGCTCATTACCACCAAATCAGTATTATAAGAAATGTTAAGGGATCTTCTTTAAGAAGAAGAAGAAGAAAGTTCAAAAATAAAAACAACAAAGTTTCAATAAATACACAGCCATCAACAATTGAATCTAAAAAACAAAATGAACAAGCAGAACAGAAACAGACTCACAGATACAGAGAACATTTTGACAGTTGCCAGATGGAGGAGGGTTGGGGGTGAAGAAGGCAAAGGGATGGAGAAGTGTAAACTGGTTGTTACAGAATAGTCATGGGGATGTAAAGTACAGCATAGGTAAATAGTCAATAGAATTCTAATTATATGTGGTGCCAGATGGGTGTAAGATTTATCAGGATAATCACTTAATGAGTTATGTAATATCTAATCACTGGGGTATATACCTGAAACTAACATAATACTGTATGTGAAGTGTAATTGAAAAATTAAAAAATTAGAAAAAAAAACAAAACAAAAATCTAGGGTTTTAATATAAAAGAAGAAGAGGAGCATAGATATTTACATACCTAGCAACCATTTCCACTTTCAGTACTACTCCTACGGGTCAAACAACTACCTATAGATTCAATTCTAGCAGGAGTCAGAAGGGATTGAGGGAAGTCTAACAAAGCACTCTGAAACCCCAATTCTGATGACTGGGCCTGGCAACTTTGTATCTTTATTCCCTTAGTGACTCTCCACACTTCTCCCTATAGAAGGGTTCCCATCTTTGGGTTGTCTTAATGCCCAATCTCTCCTTGTCTGAGGTCTTTCCTTCCTTGAGTGGTTTCTGCTCCCTTTCTCTTAGTTGTTCATCCCACCCACCATCTCTAGAAACTATTAGAAACTATTAGAAACTATTACCTGGACCTTGATCCAGTCTGATCCCAAGGTCAAGGAGCCATTTCTTTCTGGAAGTTTGCAGTCCTTTGATGTCTTCCTGGACTACCGAGTATCATGGGGCTTAAAATTCCAACCTTTGGGCTCTGTCCACCATTAGGAAACACAGAGTCAAGTAAAGTAGAAAGAGTATCAGCTTTAGACTAGAATGGACCTGGGTTTCAGTCTCATGTCCACCACTTATTGGCCACCTGGCTTTGTGCAAGTTATTGCACTTTTATGTGGTACATTTTTCTCTTTTGTAGAATTGGAATATTAATAGTATCCAACCCATATGAGCTTCAATAAATGTCAGCTACCATTGTTATTAATACATCTAAGTGTCTGATTAGTAGAGTTACCTCAGGCAGATGGAAGGAGACCCTGCCTAGAGATGGAAGGTAGAACAAGCCCAAACCTATATGGTTGAATAAAATCTTCTGTATCTTCAAGTCCCAGGGTGAAGCTCACAAACCCCTTAGCAATGGTCTATATCATTACTTGGCACCTCAGTTCTATATCTGGTAGTGGGACAAAGCCTCTTCCTGCCTCTGAAAAAGCCTGCAGCTGATCTGTTCCCTCAAACAGGACATTCTTTTGTAGTTAGATGAGCGTTTTCAGGGACTCCTCCTGAGATATAACTGCAGAAATAATTTTTACAGAGCAAGCACAATTTACG
This sequence comes from Phyllostomus discolor, assembly GCF_004126475.2. Classification (NCBI taxonomy): domain Eukaryota; kingdom Metazoa; phylum Chordata; class Mammalia; order Chiroptera; family Phyllostomidae; genus Phyllostomus; species Phyllostomus discolor. The sequence goes on from NC_040907.2 coordinate 99,053,007, forward strand.
TTCCTATCTCATGAACTGAAGATAACTTTCCAGAGTCATAAACACCATCATTTTGAAAACTATCCTGGACTTCCAGCCAAGATGGATGCATAGGTGGATATACTTTCCCTTCTCGTATGACCAAAAGAAGGACAGCAAATTTGGGAACAAAAAAAAATAGCCAGAATTGCCAAAAAATTGAATTGTGTGGAAGTCAGATAACCAAGGAGTTTAAAAAGAAACATTCATCCAGGCAGGTAGGAGCAGTGGAGATAGGCAGCCAGGGTGGAGGGGACTCCCAGCAAGGCAGTATCTGGAGGACCCAGCAAGGTGACAGCTCATGGAGCAGGTGGCTCCACATTTTCATGCTGATAAGCCAGGAGGAATAACTGGGGAGCAAGATGAACTATGCAGCCCAGTATTCCAGTACAAGGAACTAAAGCCTCAAAACTTGTGACTGACAAAACCTATGGGAGTTGAAGTGGGAGGAGAAACTCATGGCCTCACAGAAGAGTTCATTGAAGAGACCCACAGGGTCCTAGAATGTACACAAACCCACCCACCTTGGAATCAGCAGTAGAAGGGCCCAATTTGCTCATGGGTAGCAGAGGAAGTGATAGAAAGTTGGCCCAGAGCTGAGCAAGTGGTAATGTTCCATCTTGGACCCCTCCCCAAATTACAGCGCCACAAGACAACAAAGTAAGTAGCCCTGCTCTGGCAAATACCTAAGGCTCCTTCCCTTACTATGTAACAGGTGCACCCATACCAAAAAAAAAAAAAAAGTCCAAATGAAAGAACAGATCAAAGCTCCAGAAAAAATACAATGAAGCAATGAAGAGATAGCCAGCCTATCAGATGCACAGTTCAAAACACTGGTAATCAGGATGTTTACAAAAATGGCTGAGTATGATAAAAAAAAAATAGAGGAACAAGTGAAGGCTATGAAAAGTGAAATAAAGGAAAATGCACAGGGAACCAACAGTGAAGGGAAAGAAACCAGGACTCAAATCAGTGGTTTGTAGTAAGAGGAAGCAATAAATATTCAACCAGAATAGAATGAAGAAACAAGAATTCAAAAAAAAAAAATGAGAAGAGGCTTAGGAACCTCTAGTACAACTTTAAACATCCCAACATCTAAATCATAGGGGTTCCACAAGGAGAAAAAGAACAGCAAGAAATTGAAAACTTATTTGAAAACATAATAAAGGAGAACTCCCCTAATATGGCAAAGGAAATAAACTTCTAGGAAGTCCAGGAAGCTCAGAGTCCCAAAGAAGTTGGACCCAAAAAGAACACACCAAGACAGATCATAATTAAGTTACCCAAGATTAAAGATAAGGAGAGAATCTTAAAAGCAGCAAGAGAAAAGGAGACAGTTACCTACTAAGGAGTTCCCATAAGACTATCAGCTGATTTCTGACAAGAAAATTTGCAGGCAAGAAGAGGCCAGAAAGAAGTATTCAAAGTCATGAAAGGCAAAGACCTACATCCAAGATTACTCTGGCCAGCAAAGCTATCATTTAGAATGGAAGGGCAGATAAAGTGCTTCCCAGATAAGGTCAAGTTCATCATCACCAAGCCCTTATTATATGACATGTTAAAGAGACTTATCTAAGAAAAAGAAGATAAAAAATATAAACAGTAAAGTGACAACAAACTCACTACTATCAACAACTGAACCTAAATAAAAACAAAAACAAAAGTGAACTAAGCAAACAACTAGAACAGGAAGAGATTCACAGAAATAGAAATCTCATGGAAGCTTATCAGCTGGGAAGGGGAGTGTGGGTAATGGGGGGAAAGGTACAGGGAAGCATAAATGGCAGGTACAAAATAGACAGGGGGAAGTTAAGAGTAGTATGGGAAATGGAGAAGCCAAAGAACTTATATATATGACCGGTGGACCTGAACTAAGGTGGAGGAATGATGGTGGGAGAGGGGATACAGGGTGGAGGAAAATAAAGGGGAGAAAAAAATGGAAGAGCTGTAATAGCATAATCAGTGAAATATATTCTTAAAAATAAAGTAAAATCCAGATGACTGAAAAAAGAAAAATATGTACTAATTAGTATATCAAAAAGTAAAAAAATAAATAAAAATTATCCTGTTTAATACTATTCTGAGGCAAATATTAATATTTGCTTTTCACAACCATGAAAATGAAGCCTGCAGGGAACATATGCACGTCTTCTTTAAATGATATAGACCTGTCCAATTTTTTTTTTAATATTTTATTTATTTATTTTTAGAGAGGGAAGGGAGGGAGATAGAGAGAGAGAGAAACATCAGTGTGCGGTTGCTGGGGGTTATGGCCTGCAACCCAGGAATGTACCCTGGCTGGGAATTGAACCTGGGACACTTTGGTTCCCAGCCCGCGCTCAATCCACTGAGCTACGCCAGCCAGGGCATGTCCAATTTTTTTTAACATCATATTTCCTTGTTTACAGTCTAATTTCAATATTGTTTTTTGGCAATATTGTTAATTTATTAACAATAAATTGAAAAGGAGAGTTATACAATATTTGTGAACTCAATATCTCTCTTGGTTTTATGAAAAAATGACCACTAAAATGCATTTGGGAGATGATGGAAAATTTGAATATTGACTTGTTATTATGCAAAATTAGAAAGTAATTGTTAAATTTCTTCAATGTAATGACAAAACTGTGGTTGTATAAGAGACTATCCATTATTTTTGGAGATTGTGGCTGAAATATTTAGGCATAATATTTTATGGTGTTACAAATTACATTGAAATGGTTCAGAAAAATTAAATATGTCTCTGGCAGTATATTAAAACAGAATATGGATATACTCTGTACTTGTATTTAAAACTTTCTGAGTATTTATTTTTTTCAAAATAAAAAAATGAACAAAAAAAAAAGAAAGAAAGAAAACCATCCTGAAAGCCTTTTTTCCATGGCCCAGTGACAGAGGCATCAGTCTAATCACACTTGCAATTTTCACTAGTGTCCAAGGACTCAGGGTAGACATTTGTCCCCACAACTCCTTGGAGTACAAAGGCAGAAAATAGTCAAAGTAATATGACAGAAACCTCTTAGTTATTTGATAATATTCATCAGCAAAGGAAAGCCAGAAGGTCTCACTAATGCAGTCAAGTGTTAGCTTTGCCACTAACAGAAATATGCCTGTCCCAAAGATCAAATCTTCCTGAGAGAAGAATCAGTATGGTTGATAATATTTGTTTTGACCATAATGAAACTTCTCTCTTAAAACTTTTCCAAAATTTTTGCAGTTTTTACAGATTTTGTAAATAATTTAACCCCTGAATTTTATCCATCTCCAAGGAAATATGAGAGAAGAATCAGTATGGTTGATAATATTTGTTTTGACCATAATGAAACTTATCTTCTCTCTTGAAACTTTTCCAAAATTTTTGCAGTTTTTACAGATTTTGTAAATAATTTAACCCCTGAATTTTATCCATCTCCAAGGAAATATTTTATATCAGGCATTCAACATTAATTAATCCAATTAAACCTCATTATCAGCCCTCTAGGTACCAGAAGTGTCACTTCCAATCAAGCCTCTACCTTTGCAAAAAAATGTGGTTTAACATGTAAACCGAATCCTGTCACTCATTTGCTTAAAGTCTTCAGTGGTTTCACACTAACTTCTAAATAAATTTTAAACTCCTTAGCATGACATCCATCCCAAGATAACTCCACTAGTTGTTGTTTCAATGCTGTCCCATATCATGAATACACACCCCCTCAATACACAATAAACATCAACCATCCTGAAGTTCTTGCAGCTTGTCAACATTCTTTCTCTCACTCCTGAACCTAAACATCCATTCCTCTACCTTCATTGACTTTTAACCTACCTTCTGACTGTTTTTTGGTCTCAGCCCTGACCTCCTCCAGAGTAAAGTCTTGTTTAGAAAGCTCTTCTATAAAATGCCATAGAGGCCTCACTCTTCACTAGGTTCTGAAATATCTGTCTCTACTATTTGGAAAATATTTTAGAATAAGTATATTATTTTTCAACTATATATTTTGCATAAGTTATCTATTGTCCACAAATGATCTGCACATCAAACAACCTTAAAATTTCAGTGGCATACAACATAAGACATTCATTTTTTTAAAGATTTTATTTGTTCCTTTTTAGAGAAAAGGGAAGGGAGGGAGAGAAAGAAATGGAGAGAAACATCAATGTGTGAGAGAAACATCAATTGGTTGCCCCTGGCATGTCCCCCAACAAGGGGCATGGCCTAAAACCCAGGCATGTGCCCTGGCCCAGAATCAAACTGGTGACCTTTTGGTTCAGAGGCTGGCACTCAATCCACTGAGCCATATCAGCCAGGGCCAGACATTCATTTTTTTTTCATGCCTCCAGGGTCTGTTGGATAGTTCTGCTGATAGATGGACTTGTTTATTCATCTGCAATCAGCAGGTCAGGACAGACAAGGGCCAAGTAGAAGGGTCTCAGCTAGGATAATTTATCTCCGCTCCATATGAACTCTTGTTCTCCATCAGGCTCTTTCAGAATTGATTTCATGGTAGAGGTAAATTTCTAGGACAGAAAAGAGAAGCACATAAGGCCTCCCAAAGCCCAGGATTAGAACTAGAACATGCCTGATGATGTATTCTTTTGGCCATAGCAAGGTGCAAAGCCAACACAGGGTAATAAATTTTACCTCCTGATTAGGGGAGGTAAAAAAGCACTTTATAAAGGCCCTAGGTCTAAGGAGGCTATTAATGGGGACCATAAATTCATCCATCCATGGCTTATCCTATAATACCTACTCAATGCCTGGCTTGTCAAGAAATGTCTATCAAATAAATTGTGAAGAAATTGAAATAAGTAGCCTCAGGTTTAAATGTCACCAGGGACATTAATATGGCAGCTGAGTCTGGCAAGTTGATACCAGTGAACTTGATTGGATAGCAAAGATGGAGACACATGGAATGTGCCCCACCCATTCCAGCAGGCCAAGATGACAGATGAAGACAGAAGTTTTTCCATAAAAGTGGGTTCCCGAGCATCCTTTAGTTATTACCCTAGTCTCTGTATTAATCATGGCTTTTAAAAATTTTTGTATTTTATGAAGATTTTACATTTTGGGGCTTTGAAGAACCAGGAAAGGATGGCTCCTCCCAGCATTAGCTAATTTCTAGAAATAATGTCCACACATTTTCTCCTTTTTTTAAAGATTTTACTTTTTTAGAGAAAGAGGTGCGTGAAAGGAGAAAGAAAGGAAGAGAAATGTTAATGTTGAGAGAGAAACATCAGTTGGTTCCCTCTTATAAGTGCCCTAACTGAAGACCAAATCTGTAACCTAGTCATGTGACTTGACCAGAATTGAACTGGAGGCCTTTTACTTTATGGGATGACTCCCAACCAACTGAGCCACTGCAGTCAGGGCACTGTCCATACCTTTGGCATGCAAACCAATCATTCCTGGGTCCATACTTTTACTTGCCTCCTTTTACTACTGTCCTGACATCTGGAACACTATCTTTTTGCCCTAAATTACCCCAAGACCAGGTATCAGACAACTAGATACCATCCATATATCTCAGAGCCTCCACAAAATTTTCAAGCTATTCAGTCCTAAACCTGCTAGCTTTGCCTTTCCCATTCTGTCCCACAAAAACCTGTTTTCCCTTCTTCCTCTACTGCCTTATAAACCCTGGTGTTTTCCAATGAGGCACTGCCAAGTATGGTATATCTCCTCCTAGGATCTATGCATAACAAGCTATTTTTTAATGCCAGCTATGTCATATAATTTAGTCAACATCATGCCTGATTAAAACAGTATCTCAGGTCCATTTTAAGCAATCTCAATACCTGCTCCCCAAGATCTTGGACAATGGGAAGGTAGAGAAATAGAGCAAGTCAAATGGACAAAGAAATGCTCTTTTACAGAATTTTCTTGAGCCTGAGGTAAATGGTGGTATGCATAGCATTTACTTGTTATTACATGTTTCTCTACTATCATCCCTTCCTTTTTTCCTCTTTCCTCTCCTATACTTATTTAAAGCTGTCATTTATACAACAGAAATATTCATAGTCTTATTTTCATCATTGTGATAGACAAGAAAGGAATATCAAAGCATCCACTAAAATGGAATAATAGTTTACACCATGTGGACACCAGCCTGCAGTGTCCTCGGTGTTGAGGATGAAATATGGGATAAAATCACACAGAAGGGATGACATGGCCATTCTCTCAAGGGGAGAGCACCTCAGAGTTCCTTGGTCACTCTCTCAAGAGGAGAGTGTCCTGATCCTTGCCTTGACAAGCTTTTATTGCTTTTCTGAGCACATTACATTGAGGATGGTCCTCATTTACTATGCACAGGTTCACTTTAGGTGGTTACCTTTTACAGAAAACAAAGGAGAGGATGTTGCTAATTACATCAGAAAAGAAGGATATTTGCAAATGCAAAGGGAAAAGTGGTTGAACTGGTTACACTGCTCCTTGGAATGTAAAGCATAGATTTTAGGGAGTTAATTTAAAGATGAAGCAACATTTTCTGCCTCAATTCTGTTTGAGGGAGTTTTAGCAAAAAACAAGTCTCAAAGTAGCCTAGGTACAATGCAGGCCTGATTCCCCATGGGCATGGGTCCTATGTACTGGAACTGGCTTTCCACTAGCCTTTCTGAGTGGGAGCTAGGTCCTCGCCAAGCAGAATGGTCTCCTATATTTCCCCCCTTGTTTTTAGTTAGGACTATTATAGATCCCACAAAGCTTGCTACTTGCTAGTCTCTCACATGACCCTGGGAAATTAATTTGCAAATGTGTCAAAGTACACAAAGCATTATTATAATCAGTAAGCAACAAGCGGCTCCAAAGACCCACATTCTCAGATTAAGCCTATCAATCATTGTCAGGCAGTAGAGATCAAATAATAGATAATATTCAAATAACTATGAGGTCTTATTTAGAGTCAGGGTCAGATAGCTAAAGGGCCATAAAACTTTGGGGGAAACAAACTTATTCCAGGCTTAGACTCTTATCATTTAAATTGAGGGCATTAGCAATGTAGGTTTCACAGGATTTCATGCATTCTTTCTTAGGCCTGATTGCCCTGGGGAACTCGCCCTTTCCAGCACAGGGCTGCACCCACCTCTGGCATTGTTTCAGGCTTAGGTTGAGCAGGGGAAGTAAGGCAGCCAAGAGGTTAGGAGACTTGTTACAAACAGAATGAGGACTCAGGCTAGGTCAAAGCTGAGGGGCAAGGGTCCATCACTCCCTTTTGCTATAGCCCCCCAAGTCCTTCTCTGGTGGCCCCCCACAACCATGCCTATCTTAGGTCATCCTTCCCTTGAGGAATCTTACCCATCATTGGCTAACCAGTCATGCACTGGAAGCCAGGCAGGGTGAAGTAAGGTGAGCAGAGGTGGTGCTCCTGCCAGGGAGATAAGCTTCATCTACTCTGTGGCTTAGGGTCCCAAGGTCTCTCATTTAGCATTAGCCATGGGGGTTATAGCTTCTAAAACCAGGCAGGGTGGTTCTCAACATCCTCTCTCCCCCTTTTTTGTTTGTGAACACAATTGCAGTTGTTAAGCCTATGAAACCTACTATTTGCTGTTCCAGAATGCAATCTTGAGCAAATGATCTCTATATACATTGTAAAACACAAATAAGAATTAAGACAAGGAGGCATCCAAGGGCTGCAATGACCCAAATGCGTAAATTCAGTCCATTGAACCAGTATTTAAGGTTCAGCCATTGTAAATTATTGTGGAGGGTCTGGAGCACTTTTTTGTTCGGTAAGGCCTTTGCTCGAACATTAAGAGCCTTGATGTCTCCCCATGTGGTGGGTACATGCCTAAAGGGAACATTATGGGGCACTGAGGGGTTATTGCCGTCTGCAGGAGGCACTTGAGCCTCAGCCCCTGTCATTAGAGCAGACCCCATCCTCCTCCATTGGCGGACCCAGACCTCTGAGTGATGGTGTGGGTGTCCAACTTTTCTTCTGGTTTTTCAGGGTCAACTGGGCCATCTAGTCTGTCAGTTGATCAGTTCTTGGCTTCAGGTAGCAGAGCTTGGTATCTATTTCGCTCATGATAAGGTTTTATTATTTTGGCTGGTAGCCAGACAGGACCTATAGGAATGGGAACACATGCATACACTCTTCCCCATGTTAAGAGATCTACAGGGTCCTGCCAGGAGCCATCTCCCAGAGGATCTCTGCATAAAACCTGAGAATAACATGACTTTGTCTCTTTCTTCTGAAAATATTTCTCAATTGGAGTACAAAGTGATTCATCACAATTTAGAAAATGATATGTAAACATGGCTAACATAATCAAATTGGGGGGGAGGACTCATGACTCCTCCTTTTTGTTTTTTAAGAAAAGTTTTAAAAGTATCATGAGCCCATTCTAGAATTGCCTGACCGATTGGATTGTAAGGTATTCCTAGGCTGGGTGGCACCCAGTTGATTGCTACCAGGAGTTGTTGGAGGTGATTAAGAGTTAAATCCTTGGGTGGATTAATTTGAAGGATTTCAGGCAAAATTGTCCTATTAAAAAGGATATAGCCTAAATATTTCCAAGGTTCTGAATGCTGTATTTTTTCTGGAGCAATTACTAACCCAGCAGAGACTACAGAATTTTTAAGAAAGGAAGCAGTTTTTGCTAAAATATCTTGTGAAGGAGCTGAGATCAGAATGTCATCCATATAATGATAGATAATTGAATCAGGAAACTGATCTCTCACTGGCTGAATGGCTGTATGAATGAAATGTTGGCAGATTGTTGGGCTGTTAGGCATTCCCTGAGGCAAAACTCTCCATTGAAACCTCTGTAAAGGCTGAGAGTTGTTAACCACTGGGAGGGAAAATGCAAAATGCTCCCAATCCTTTTCTGCTAAAGGGATTGTAAAGAAACAGTCCTTTGGTCAATAACTAAAAGTGGCCAATCTTTTGGAATGTAAGCTGAATTGGGGTCTCCCTGCTGTAGGGAGCCCATAGATTGAAGGGATTCATTGATTTTTTCTTAGATCATGAATAAGCTTCCATTTACCAGACTTCTTTGGTTCAACAAAAATAAGCGTATTCCAAGGGCTGTTAGAGGGTTCAATGTGACCTTCTTCTAAATGTTGTTTAGCTAAAAGATAGGTCTGTTCAAGTCTCTCTCCTTTAAGTGGACACCAATAAGCCCATAAGGGCATATTGAAGAGCCAGGTAAGTGATAGGAGAGTAGTGCGAACAAGGCTCCAAGTGGTGGCTGAAAAATAGCCTCAGTTTTAAAAGTGCCATTCTTTTTGAAAGACAGGCTCCTGCCATTTCTGCAAGCTGCATTGAGTTTGAGCAGCAAGTTAATCTCCCTGTTGTTCTCAGGACCAGGTAGCTCCTGTTTTCAGAGTTTTCAAGGAAAGTGGAAAAGTTGCCGGGCTGCTCTGCTTAAATATGTTTTAGACAAAAGTGGTTAAGTGCTAAGGACCTTTTGTGATTTGACTGATTAAACGTCCCCTCCAGGAGAATAGCCAGTTCTTTCCCAAGGAAACAATCAGTGTTTATAAGTACTGAGTTAAAAAATGGCACTTAGTCTCCTGGGGAGAAGGGCTAGTTCTCTCCAAAAGACAGTACACTTATATTTAATTTTTTACAATAAAAGGTTATGGCTCTGGCATAAATAAGGAGGATTCTTAATATTTCTTTAAGATGTCACACCCCACATCCCACTTATAGCATGCTTTAGATTGATAAATTTATGAACACATTAATAACTTTCAGAAACAGTTTTTTCTCCACTGGCAAATACATTTACTTTTTTGTTTGGTTTTGTTAATTCTTAGTGATTACTGTATTCCTTGAGTGTGCTCAAAAGTGAGCTGTCTCATTATCTAGTGCCCTTGACAACTTTAGGGAGCGTGGAGAAGAGGGAGGGAGGATATTAATCTTGGCACTGCTTATTCCCAGGACTGAAGCAGTCCCTGGGCCTTCAGAAGGAGGATACAGAGTAGTTAAAAAACACATTTTCTCATTATTTTTCTTCCTGTGCTTTCTACTGTCTGATGGATGTGAGATCCTTTTCCTTCTTTAAACAATCCATTTGAACTATTTCTGAGTGGAATCCTGTTATGATGTAACAACATGAGAAATTGTATTCCATTTACTAGAAGTTTAGCAAAATATTTTGAAACTGAGCAATTCCTTTCAAAACAAAAACAAAAACAAAATTCAAACAAACAAGTATTTTCAAATTAAATCCTCTAAAGGAAGGAGTAAGACACTGGCCTTAGAATTATATATCACACCACCTGGTGTTACTTCAACTTCTGCCCAACTTTTTCTGAATAACTAAGTCTGAAGATCCCTTATCAGGGAGACATTCAGCAGTCTTAAAAAGCTGCTGAATTAGCTTAAAACATTTTTCTTGTTCCTTAGAGAGCCAGTTCCCCATGTTTGAGGATTCACAGAAACCTTTAAAGAAATTTTTTTAACAAATAAAAGAAACTTTTCCTGAAATTCCTCCTGCCACAAGCTTGGCAATTACAAAACCAGTCTCTGGCTTTTCTCCACCTGCACCTTTAAATCCTTTACAGGTGGACGGAGTGAAAAGGTAAAATTGAAGGGGCTGCAAGAGACGCCTTAAAAGAAAGAATTTGCTGAAATGCTTGTAAATTGTCCTACAACTAATTGATGTTTTTAAAGCTGGTTAAAGGAAAATCTTTGCTCTTTCTCCCAAGCCTAGAACTATTTTGGGGTTGTGCTGTGGGGATGGGCTTGTGAGTGTTTTTACAGTGTTCCCTCTAATTGCGTGGACTTTTGCTTGCAGATGGCAGGAAACCTCGTGTTCTGTCCTGGTCCATGGCCCAGCTAATCCTCTCATGAGAGTCTTTATTGAAGACTCTCATGAGTCTTCAATACCCTTGTGGCTCTTAACTGCTTGACCTGTGCCCGTGAGATTGCAGCAAATAATTGGGAGAGGGAGCAAGGCTCCTGCTTACTAAAGAAGGTACAGTTGTGAAGTGGTTGCAAGAGAGGGCAACCTAGGAGGAAAACCCTTTTCCTCTGAAATCCAACACACCCTACAACCTAAATGAAAAGGACTCAGGGTCATCAGCATTTACCTGGGCTGATTCAGAAGTACTCCAACCAAGTTGGTGTGTTGTCCACAACGATGGCTTGTAGCCCTGGGTACCTGTTCTGGGGTGCCAGCTGATGTGGACACTGGCCTGCAATGTTTGAAGTGCTGTGGATAATATATGAGAAAAATTCACACAGACTACCGAGTCCTGTGGAGGAAAAGGGATGGCACGGCCACAGTCTCAAGGGAAGAGCACCCCGACCCTTGCCTTGACAAGCTTTTATTGCTTTTCTGGGCACATTACATTGAGGATGGCCTTCTTTTACTGTGCACAGGTTCACTTTAGGTGGTTACCTTTTATAGAAAACAAAGGAGAGGATGTTGCTAATTACATCAAAAAAGAAGGATATTTGCAAATGCAAAGGGAAAAGTGGTTGAACTGGTTACACTGGTCCTTGGAAAGTTTAGCATAGATTTTAGGAATTTACTTTAAAGATATGTAGTAAATGTTTGCTGCCTCAATTCAAGGTGAGAGAGTTTTAGCAAAAAGCAAGTATCAAAGTGGCCTAGGTACAATGCAGACCTGATTCCCCACAGGAGAAGCTATCCATGGGTGTGGTTCTGTGTACAGGACCTCGCTTTCCACTGGTCTTTACAAGTGGGAGCTAGGCCCATGCCACATAAAATGGTCTCCTACAGTTTACATCCACTTAACCTCTTTCTTCTTATAGCTATATCTCACTTTCCTTGGTTTCCTTGATCTACTCTTACCCCAAAACTTTGTATAGTATTATGTTTCTTTCTTGTTTCTCACTTGGGTAACAATTAGTATTTTAAGGGAGAACTGGAAAACTTCTTGATTTCAGGACAATTAACAAACGTGATTCATATCCACTAATTGCCAGTGGCATCTCCAGGTACTTGAACTTCCAAGTTACCCAATACATCTCCCTTTGAAATTCAATACTATAGCACTAGTTGAGAAGCAGAACATCTCTGTCTTTCTATCAAATTTTCCTTCTTAAGCTAAGATAACTAGTCAGTCTCATCCTGTAGGATCATATTAGTCCATTGTTTTGCCACATTGGTTGTTTCAACCTAGTGTGTTCTGTTGCTCTAGTGGCAAATCTGAGCTGAGATTCCCAGGAGAGAAAGGAGATAAAAAATACTATGTTCCTTGTTTCCATTTCTAGTGCACTGTGCCTCTGCCTATCTTTTCTTCTCCAACCTCTCTCTCCATCTCATCTTACCTCTTCCTTAGTTTCTTGTCTCTCTTATCTTGCAACCTGCCCTAAATCTTCAGCCCACCTTTACATATACTCAGTATCATAGCCCCCACTTCTGGCACATTCTGTTTCCCCCAGCTATCTCACTCAGACATAGAAAATATTTCTTCAATATGATTTTGCTGAGATCCAAGATGGAGGTGGAGCCGGTATAAGTTACCCTCACCTCCTCCCAGGACCAAATTAGAATTATAACTACATTATAGAACAATCAATCTGAATAACCAATTGAAGGCTAGTTAAACAGAAGTCTTAAAACAAAGGATTTATAGAAGAAGCTATATCAAGACTGATAGAAAGGCCAGAAACACAAAAAGGGCTGGCCCTACTCCTATGGGTAGTGGCTGAAGTTCTGGCATTCAGCTGCACAGTTATCCCTGAGAAGTAAGAGGTCTCAAATCTACACCAGGCTCCACCTGGAGCACTAAAGCCTGGAAGAAGAGCTCCCATAACATCTGGCTGTAAAAATCAGCAGGGATTTCACACATGAGGGTGAGAATAGAGACTGCTAAAAACCCAGACACCCTCTTAAAGGGCCAGCACACAAAATCGTGTTGATGGTCACTACCCCAGTTAGTTCTCCACTGGAAGGAAGGCAGCTCCAAACATATAAGGAAAGACTGTGTTATGTGACTTTGGGGAGATGGTTTAAGATTACAACCACCAAGTTTTCTGTGTTGGGATCCTCTCCTACACCACCCACTCATACCATCTTTCCTGGGTTAAGTACTCCCTCCCATAAGGCATAAATTGGGTAAATGCACTAGCCCCACCCTCCCAACTCCATGCAGCCCCACCCTGATAATCTGACATCCTGCAAAAGAGGTCAGCCTGGGCCTGAGGTACAGACTTTCTTGGAGGGCTCTTGAGGAGATTCTGACAGGCTCAGTGGATGTCAAAGACATAGACACAGACTGAATTATGTGGATCTAAGATAAGGGCCATTCCCCTGACTGGTACCATAACGGAAGACAAATTCACTAGTCCCAAACTCCTGGATCTGTGTGGCCCTTATCTACTGAGCTCAAACCCTGGGGAGGAGTTAGCTAGCTTCAGCTAGGCTAGGAAAATAGTGCAGACTTTCTTGGAAGGCTCTCAACAAGGTGCCCCTAGTGCTGTACAAACCCTCCTTTGACACATGCAAATCTTGGTCTGTGTTAACATGATAAACTCTAGTGAGCTGATCCTGACAATTCCCTGACTGCACCCCACTGCCAAGGTCCACAAGCCCCATTTGAGTCATAGTTGGCTTTGAGGTACCCTGAGATTTTTTCTGGGTGGCCTCAAATCTAGTACTGGTGTGGAGTTTGAAACTATATCAGGCTGGTGTGTAGGAGACGGTTCTGCATGATGTGGGCCCAGCTTCCACTCAAAGATGCACAGGGCCCATGCCCATGGATAGGTTCTCTGGTGGGGAATCAGGCCTACAATATCCAATATCCCTAGGCCTCTTTGAGTCTTGCTCTTGCTAAAAAAACTCCCTCACCCTGAATTGAGTACATTTACTGCAAAGTAAATTCCTAAAATCCATGTTAAACCTTCCAAGGATGAGTGTAACTGGTTCAACCACTTTTGCCTTTTCATTTACAAATATCCCTCTTCTGTTATGTGATTAGTGGCATTGGCTCCTTTGTTTTCTGTGAAAGGTAACCACCTAAAATTAGCCTGTGCATAGTAAATGAGCACCATCATGTAATGTGCTGAGAAACCCGATAAAGGGCGGTCACGGCAAGGGCCAAAGCTTTTGCTCCCCTTGAAAGAAAAGCCATGCTGTCCCTTTTCCTCCACTGGACTCAGTAGTCTGTGTAAATGTCTCATTTCATCCATAATGATGTGGACACTGTAGGCCAGTGTCTGGTGAATACCTGGTCTACATCACTGGTGAATACCACTCTCTCCTACCCGGTGACTCATTGAGAAACTACTTCACAAAACTCACTCACTGAAAGAGGTTCTTTCAGTGTCTAAGCCTAACAGGCAAATGGAAGTGAGGGGCAGAATTTGGGATGTCTTGAGCCTATAGCTGATCTGCCCCCAGGCTCCATGCTAGTAGAATCTGGCTTTGGCATGTAGCTTGGCCTCTCTTGTGTGCAACCAGACCCATATGAGGCAACTACAAACTGTGAATTATTTAGTGGATTCAAACAGGTATCCCAGGATTGGTCATTGGTCACAGGTAATATCTGACATTGATCTGCACTGGAGACCCTCCCAAGAGACCCCCAAATTAACATAACTGGTGGAAGGATTCAGACCACATTAGATCATAAAACAGCTCCCCAAGAGGCACATCCAAAGGGAGATCTCATCAGGAACCAGACACTACTGGAACAAAATCTTTGTGGGGTCAGCTGCCACAGAGCAGTTCATATACTGTGTTTGGGGTCAGTCCTTATAACCAGCTTGAGGGGCAACCACATCCATGAAAGCATCAAAAACAATCAAGAATCAACTGCAACAAGAGGGCACACATAACCCACACAAGACAAATTCCTGGAGTACTTAGCTCAGTTGATCAGGGAGACTGTGTTAATGAGCCCCACAAGACACCTTCTACATACAGCCATCATACCAAAGACTAAGAAACATAGCTGATCTCTTTAATATATAGAAATGAGTGCAGACAATGCAGCCAAAATGGGAGACACAGAAACATATTCCAATTGAAAGCTGAGGAGAAGTCCTCAGAAAAAGAACAAAATAAAACTGAGACAAAAAATCTACCAGATATAGAGTTAAAAACAATGGTTAGAAGGATGCTCAAAAAACTTCAGTGAAGAAAGAATGGATGAACTCAATGAGAACTTCAACAAAGTGTTAGTAACCACAAAAAGCACATTGAAGATATAAAAAAGAACCAGTCAGAAATGAAGAACACAATGTCTGAAATGAAGAATACATTAGAAAGAATCAAGAGAAGTTTAGATAAAATGGGATTAAATCAGTAACTTAAAAGACAAGGTAGAAGGAAATACTGAGTCAGGGCAGCAAAAAATTAAAATTAAAATAAAAAAATGAAGACAGTTTAAAGGACCTATGGGACAACATCAAATATAAAAATATCTGCATCATAGGGGTATCAGAAGGAGGAGAGAAAGGGATTGAGAACCTATTAGAAGAATAATAATGGAAAATTCCCATAGCCTGGTGAAGGAAAAAAACACATAAATCCAGGAAGTGCAGAGAGTCCCAAAGAAGATAAACACAAAGAGGACTACATCAAGACACATCATAATCAAAATGTAAAGGCTAAAGACAAAGAATCTTAAGAACAACAAGAGAGAGACAGCAACAGGGGAGCTCCTATACAATTATCAGCTGCTTTCTCAACAGAAAGGAAGCATTTTAGGTTAGAAGGGGTTGGAATAAAACATTCAAGGTAATATAAACCAAGCATATAAAACAAAAACTACTAGCAAGGGTATCAATTTTAACTGAAAGAGTGATAAAGAGCTTCCCAAACAAGAAAAGTTAAAGGGGTTCACTACCACCAAACAAGTTTTGCAAGAAATGTTAAAGAGACTTCTTTTAAAAGAATTTAAAAAGAGGAACAAAATTATAAATGATAAATGGCTATTAATATGTATCAACAATAACTTTAAATATAAACGTATTAAATGCTCTAATCAAAAAACATCAGGTAGCTAAATGGATAAGAGAACAATACTTAGATGTATGCTGTCTGTAAGAGATGCACTTCAGAACAAGACACAGACAGACTGAAAGAAAAGAGATAGAAAAAGATATTTCATGCAAATGGAAACAAACAAAAACAGCTGAGGTAGCAATACTTAAATCAGTCAAGTAGACTTGAACACAAAGGCTATCATAGTGCACAAAAAAGGATAAAATGATGAAAAAGATCGGTTCAAAAAGAGGTTATAACCCATGTAATCATTTATGCACCCAACACAGGAGAACCAAAATCTATAAATATTGATGAACATAAAGGAAGATATTGACAATAATACAGTAATAAAAGGAGACTTAAATACCCCAATGACATGAATGGATCTTCCAGATACCAACTCAATAAGAAAATAACAGCCTTAATTGTCACATCAGACTACGTGGATACAATTGATATTTTCATACCATTTCACTCCAAAGCAGCATAATATACCTTTGTTTCAAGTGCACATGGGACATTTTCCATGTAAGGCCAAGTTAGGACAAAAACAAGTCTCAATAAATTTAAGAAGACTCAAATCATTTCAAGTATCTTTTACAACAACAATGTATAAAACTAGTAAACAATTACAATGACAAAAACTGAAAAACACAAAAACACATGGAAGCCAAATAACATATTACTACACAATGAATGGATTTATAGTGAGATAAAGGAATAAATTAAATCAAAAGATATCTTGAAACAAATGAAAATATGAATACAATAACCCAAAATCTATGAGACACAGCAAAAGCAATCCTAAGAAGAAAGTTCATAGCAATATTGGCCTACATTAAAAACCAGAAAAATCTCAAATAAAGAATCTAACCTTACAAAAGCAAGAAAAAAAATAGCAAACAAAGCCCAAAGTGAGTATATATAATAAAGATCAGAGTAGAAATAAACAAAATGGAATTAAGAAAATAATACAAAAGAGCAAGGAAACAAAGAGCTTGTTCTTTGAAAAGATAAACAATATTGAGACTTCTGGCCAAGATGGAGATGTAGATAGACACACTGTGCCTCCTTGCACAACCAAAAGCAGGACAACAACAATTTAAAAACAAAAAATAACCAGAACTGACAGAAAATCGAACTGTATGGAAGTCTGACAACTAAGGAGATAAAGAAGACATATTCATCTAGACTGGTAGGAGGGGCAGAGAGAACTCATGGCAAGGCTGCAGATGGCCAAGAAGGCAGCAGCTGGCAGACCCAGTGAGGCAGCAGCTGATGGAACAGGCAGTCCCACATTCATGTGCAGATAAAGCCAGAGGAATAGCTGTGGAGCAAAACAGACATGGCAACCTAGGGCTCCAGTGCGTGGAAATAAAGCTTCAAAACACCAATTGAAAACACCTGTGGGAATTGAGATGGCAGAGGGAGAAACTCCCAGCCTCACAGGACAGTTTGTTGGAGAGACCCACAGGGTCCTAGAACATACACAGACCCACCCACATGGGAATCAACACCAGAAGGGCCCAGTTTGCTTGGGGGAAATGGCAGAGTGACTGAAGTCCAGCAGAGAGCAGAGCAAGCAGTATTGTTTCCTCTATGTAACAAGTGTGTCAAGATAAAAAACAAACAAACAAACAAACAAAACCAGCCCAAACGAAAGAACAGATCAAAGCTCCAGAAAAAATATAACTAAGCAACAAAGAGATAGCCAACTTATCAGATGCACAGTTCAAAACACTTATGATCAGCATTCTCACAGAATTGGTTGAATTTGGTTGCAAATTAGATGAAAAAAATGAAGGCTATGCTAACTGAAATAAAGGAAAATGTACAGGGAACCAATCATGATGGGAAGGAAACTGGGAATCAAATCAATGGAGTGGACCAGAAGGAAGAAAGAAACATCTAATCAGAAAAGAATGAAGAGACAAGAATTCAAAAAAATGAGGATAGGCTTAGGAACCTCCAGGACATCTTTAAACGTTCCAACATCCAAATTATAGGGGTACCAGAAGGAGAAGAGGAAGAGCAAGAAATTGAAAAATTATTTGAACAAATAATGAAGAACTTCCCCAATATGACAAAGGAAATAGACTTCCAAGAAGTCCAGGAAGCTCAGAGAGTCCCAAAGAAGTTGGACCCAAGGAGGAACACACCAAGGCACATCATAGTTACGTTGCCCAAGATTAAAAATAAGGAAAGAATCTTAAAAGCAGTAAGAGAAAAGGAGACAGTTACCTACAAATTTGTGCCCATAAGACTGTCAGCTGATTTCTCAAAAGAGACCTTACAGGCAAGAAGGGGCCACAAAGAGGTATTCAAAGTCATGAAAGGCAAGGACCTACATCCAAGATTACTCTATCCACCAAGCTATCATTTAGAATGGAAGGGCAGAGAAACTGCTCCCCAGATAAGGTCAAGTTAAAGGAGCTCATCATCACCAAGCCCTTATTATATGGAACATTAAAGGGATTCATCTAAGAAAAAGAAGATAAAAAATATGAACAGTAAAATGACAGCAAACTAACAGTTATTAACAACCACACCTAAAACAAAAACAAAAATGAACTAAGCAAACAACTAGAACAGGAACAGAACCACAGAAATGGAGATCACATGGAGGGTTATCGACAGGGGAGTGGGAAAGGGAAAGAGGGGGAAGATGGGGAAAAGGTACAGGAAAGAAGTAGCATAAATGGTTGGTAGAAAATAGACAGGGGAAGGGTAAGAATAGTATAGGAAATGTAGAAGCCAAAGAACTTACATGCATGACCCATGGACATGAACTAAAGTGCAGGAATATGTGTGGGAGGGTGTGTGCAGGGTGGAGGGGAGTGAAGGGGGAAAATGGGACAACTGTAATAGCATAACCAATAAAATATATTTAAAAATTAATAAAATAGCCCTGGCTGGCGTAGCTCAGTGGATGGAGCGTGGGCTGGGAACCAAAGTGTCCCAAGTTCGATTCCCAGCCAGGGTACATGCCCGGGTTGCAGGCCATAACCCCCAGCAACCACACACTGATGTTTCTCTCTCTCTATCTCTCTCCCTTCCCTCTCTAAAAATAAATAAATAAAATCTTTTAAAAAATTAATAAAATAAAAACCAATATTGATTAACTTTTAAACAGCCTTACCCACAGGAAAAAAAAAAGAGCATGTGTATAAATACAATCAGAGGTGAAAGAGGAGAAATAACAACTGAGACTACAGAAATACAGAGGATTATAAAAATATTACAAACAACTACATGCCAACAAATTGAACAATTGGGAAAAAGTGCATAAATTCCTAGAAACATACAATCTTCCAAGACAGAATGAAGAAAAACATAAAATCCAATCACACTGATTACAACCAACAAAATCAAAGGAGTATAAATATTCCCAACAAACAAAAGTTCTGGAACAGATGGCTTAACAGATGGTTTAACCAAACATTCAAAGAATTAATACCTACTCAAACTATTCCAAAAGATCAAGAGGAGGAAACACTCCAAAGTTCATTTTATAAGGCCTGAAAATTCTCATTGTAAAACCAGATAAAGACACTATAAAGAATAAAAATTAGCCCTGGCTGGTGTAGCTCAGTGGATTGAGTGCAGGCTGGGAACCAAAGTGTCCCAGGTTCGATTCCCAGCCAGGGTACATTCCTGGGCTGCAGGCCATAACCCCTAGCAACCTCACATTGATGTTTCTCTCCCTCTCTCTCCCTCTCTCGCTCTCTCTCTCCCTCTCCCTCCCTTCCCTCTCTAAAAATAAATAAATAAAATCTTAAAAAAAAGAATAAAAATTGTAGGTCAATATTCCTAATGAGCATGGATGCAAATATCTTAGCCAACTGAATTAAAAAATTCATTAAAAAGATCATACTCTATGCTCAAGTGGGATTTAATCCTGGTATTCAAGTTTGGTACAATATCTGCAAATCAATTAATGTGACAATATAAACAAAATGAAGGCTAAAAATTATGATCATATCAATAGATGTAGGGACAGCATTTGACAAAATTCATCATCCATTTATATTAAAAACTCTTAATATAATGGGAATTGAGGGAACATATCTCAATAAGAGCCATACATGACAAGCCTACAGCTAATATCACAGGTGTCAAACACAAAGCCTGAGGGCCCAATGGTCCTCCACCTTGTTTTATTTGGCCTTGCACCTTGTTTCTATCTGGAGGCAGCACTGAGCTCTCACTTAACTGTTAAAGAGTAGTTACATTTATACAGTCCTAAAAATTACATTCAGCCCTTTGAAAGCAACCACGACGCTGATGTGGCGGCCGGTGAAAATAAGTTTGACACCCCGAATATACTCAACAAGAAAAAACTAAAAGCTTCACCTTTAAGACTGGCAGGAAGGCAGAGTTGGCCAATTTCCCAACCCTTATTCAATGTAGACTGGAAGTCCTAACCATAGCAGTCAGACAAGAGGGAAAAGTCACCCAAACTGGAAAGGAAGAAATAAAACTATTGGTGTGACAGGACATAGCTGAGCAGTAGCTATTCTTAGGTAGGAGCTGACTAGCAGCCGTTCCCAGACAGCAGACATTCCCACATAAGCAGTTATCTCAAGGTTGTACACTAACCCCCCCATTTAGCAGCTGCACTCCTTCCCCTCCTCCTTCTACCTGTATAACAAGCATATAAGGAAACTTCAGCTTGAGCTCATTGCCCAGAATTTAGATTTTCATCTCCTCTGGGTCCGCATGCGTGAATAAACCCCACTTCACAAACTCCGAGGCTATCTGAGTCGTCTTTTCCATAACATTAGTAGATGACATTATACTGCATATAAAAAACCCTAAAGATTTCCCCCCCAAAAAACTACTAGAACTGATAAGTAAATTAATAAAGCAGTAGGATATAAAATAAATATTCAGAAATTGGTTGCATTTTTACACCAATAGTGAACAATCAGAAAGGAAACTAATATAACAATCCCATTTACAACTGACTTAAATTAAATTAAATTAAACTAAATTAAATTAAATTAAAATAAAATAACCTAGTAGTAAATTTAACTGAGGTAAACAACTTGTATTCAGAAAAATTATAAGACACTAAAGGAAGAAACTATAGAAGATACAAATAAATGAAAGCTTATACCCTGCTTATGAACAGGAAGAATTTACATCATTAAAATGCCCATATTACCCACAGCAATCTATACATTCAACAAAATTCCTGCCCAAATAACAATCGTGTTTTTTTTCACAGAACTAGAAAAATAAATCCAAAATTTTATATGGATCCACAAGAGACCCAGAACAATCACAGGAATCTTGAGGAGAGGAACAAAGTTGGAGGTTTCATGCTGCCTGATATCAAATACACTACACAACTATAATAATCAAAAGAGCAGCATGATCAGTGGAAGGGAATAGAGAGCCCAGAGATAAAACCCACTTACATGATCAGTTAATATATGACAAAGGAGGCAAGAACGTTCAATGGAGTAAAGATAATCTATTCAATAAGTTGAGTTTGAAAAATTAGATGGATGCATGCAACAAAAATAAATAAAATAAAACTAGACCACCCTCACACACCATATATAAGAATAAACTCAAGAGATGGATTAAAGCCCAAAATATAAGACCCAAAACCATAAAACTCCTAGAAGAAAACAGTCAGTAAACTCTCTGACATTTCTCTTAGAAATATTTTTTTCTGGTGTATCTCCTCAGGTGAGGAAAACAAAAGAAAAATAAACAAATGGATCTACATCAAACTAAAAAATTTTTGTACAACAAAGGAAACCATCAACAAAACTAAAAGAAAAGCTACTGAGTTGGAGATTATATTTGCAATGATACATCCAAAAGGGATTAATATCCAAATTTTGTAAAGAATTCATATAGCCCTGGGTGATGTGGCTCAGTTGGCTGTCTACAGGAGCATCATCCTGTAGACCCAATGATCACAGATTCAATTCCTGATTGGGCCACATACCTATGTTGCGGGTTCCATTTTCTGTTGGGGTGCATACTAGAAGGCAGCCAATCAATGTTTCTATCTTACATCTAGGTCTCTCTCTCTCTCTCTCCTTCTTCTCTTTCTAAAAGAAATTTTTAAAATGTCATTGGGTAAGAATAAAAAAGGAACTTATAAAACTTTACACAAAAAGAACCCAACAAATAATCCAAATTAAAAGTGGGCAAAGGACACCTCCACAGGTGGCCAATAGACATATGAAAAGATGTTCACCATCACTAATCATCAGAGAAATGCAAATTGAAGCCATTATGAGATACCCTCTCCCACCTGCCAGAATGGCTATCATCAATAAATCACAAATAACAAGTGTTGGTGAGGAGGTAGAGAAAAGAGATATTTGCACACTTTTGGTGGAAATACAGGTTGGTGCAATCACTAAGGAAGATAGTATGGGACTTCCACAAGTATTTAAAAATGGACCTGCCTTATGAACCTGAGATTTCACTTTTGGGTATATATCCAAAATTATCTAAAACACTAATTGCAATGATATATGCACTTCTATGTTCATTGCAGCATTATTTATAACAGGCCAGCTGTGAAAACAACCCTAGTGCCCATCAACAGACAAATAGATTTTAAAAACTTGCCATACATATATACAATGGAATATTACTCAGCTATAGAAAGTATAAAATCTTACCATTTGTATCAGAGAAAGACAAGTATCAGATGATTTCACTCATACGGAATCTATGAACAAAATAAATGAACAAACAAAATAGAAACAGACTCATATATACAGAGAACAGACTGTTGCCAGACGGGAGGTATTTGGAGGATTAGATGAAGAAGATGAAGGGATTAGAAAATACAAATTGTAGTTACAAAATAGTCACATGGATTTACAGAGAAGGAATATAGTCAATAATATTGTAATATCTATGTATGGTCCCAGGTGGGCACCTGAAATATCAAGAAGGACACTTTATACAGTATGTGATTATTTAACCACTCTGCTATACACTTGAAACTAATAAAGAATAATATTGAGCATAAAGTATCATTAAAAAATAAAACTTAAACAATATGAGTTTGCAGATATCACTTAGAATTTTTAAAAAAGTAACATTACTAAGAAAATAAGAGATAGAAAAAGAATCACATGATGGAAAGATTTGCTGCACTCATTCTTAGGTAGAGATACTATAACTCAATGTAGCCACAGTTTTGTCTGGCAGGCCACAGGATAGGTTCTTGGGCCCAGTAATTTCTTGTTGTTGCTTCAATGCTGACCAATGTACTCCAATTCTTTTTAGAAAGCTCCAGAATGGTTATGCTACTGGACAGGTGGGATTCTCAGTTTAGCCAGAGGCAGCTTTCTGGTTCTTTATCTATTTCTGCTTTACTATACCCTTTCCCTGTGCTGTTCAGTTTGACTCAGATTTGCAGCTACTTTAGCACCTGTGAATTTTGCACTGGTCCCCAACACCCTGGAGAAGGAAATACTTCAACCTGGGCTGCCTTTGCCCTCCTATAAGTCCTCCATTCATCCCTGTTCTCCCTTCATGTCTACTCACTCAATCCAACCTGTTGTAAGACCTTTGTTTGTCTGTTCTGTTCTATTCTATTCTATTCTATTCTATTCTATTCTATTCTATTCTATTCATTTGCTTGCCTATTATTCTAGGCTGGTATAGCAGAGAAAAAGCCCTGTATTCATAACCAGAATTCTGTCTTCTAGGGAGAGGCAACATCACCCATTAGAATAGACAGATTTTTGTTTAGAAAATACATGGGTGATTCTCTTACACAGGATAAATTAAGCCTCAAGGCATAACTCAGAAAGTATGGAAATAAGAACAATTTGATCTATATAATAAAAATAATAAATTTGAGTTTCTTAGAGGGAGGAAGAATAATTGGAAAAGCTCAACAAGAAAAGTATCTAGAAAGGGGTTTTGACCAGCAAAAATGACCAAAGGGCATTTTTTATGTAGGATACGGTTGTTTTACTGTTTATTCATTTTCAGTGCAGTGTAGCAATCCTTATAAACACATTCTCTCTACCTTTCTCACATACACATACATCTTATTCTTAAAACTTAAATGATCAAGGGACATAAAGGAAAGAATGAACAAATGAGATCTCATCAAAATAAAAAGCTTTTGCATGGCTAAAAAAACATTAGCAAAATGAAAAGAGAACCAACCATATGGGAAAACATATTTGCAAATGATACCTTGGACAAGGGTTTAATCTCCAGAATATATAAAGAACTCACATGACTCCATCCTAAGGAGACAAGCAACCCAATTAAAAAATGGGCAAAGGACTTGAACAGACACTTCTCCAAGGAGGACATACAGAGGGTCCAGAGACATATGAAAAGATGCTCACTATCACTAGCTATCAGAGAGATGCAACTTAAAACCACAATGAGATACCATCTCACACCATTGAGAATGGCCATCATAAACAAAGTAACAAACAACAAGTGTTGGAGAGGTTGAGGAGAAAAGGGAACCCTAGGGCACTGTTGGTGGGATTGCAGACTGGTGCAACCACTATGGAAAACAGTATGGAATTTTTCTCAGAAAAACTAAAAATGGAACTGCCTTTTGACCCAGCAATCCCACTGCTAGGATTATATCCTAAGAACCCTGAAACACCAATCCAAAAGAACCTAAGAACCCAATTGTTCATAGAAGCATAATTTACAATAACCAAGTGCTGGAAGCAACCTAAGTGTCCATCGGTAAATGAACAGATCAAAAAAGTATGGTACATTTACACAATGGAATTCTATGCAGCAGAAAGAAAGAAGGAGCTCCTACCCTTTGTGACAGCATGGATGGAACTGGAAAGCATTATACTAAGCAAAATAAGCCAGGCAGTGAAAGACAAATACCATATGATCTCACCTTTAACAGGAACCTAATCAACAAAAGGAACAAGCGAGTAAATTATAACCAAATACACTGAAGTTGAGAACAGGCTGACAGTGACCAGAGGGGAGAGGGGAGGGGATTATAGGGGAAAGGGGTGAAGGGTTTGCAGGAGCAATTATAAAGGACACATGGACATTAACAAGGGGGGGAACAAGAGAGGGAGGTGGGGAGGGCTGGAATGGTGGGGAGGGGTGGGGGAAGAATGGAGACAACTGTACTTGAACAACAATAAAAAATGTTAAAGAAAACCCTTAAATGTCTGTTATAGGCATTGCTGGAGGTACGTTAGGGAATAAGCTACAGGATAGAAGACAGACAGCATACCAACTATGTCATCCTGACAGGTGGTGAACAGGCAGTGTTGCAGAGCCTCCTGGAACACACTGCCCAGATTTAATCCTCTCTCTGTTACTAATTCTATAACCCTAGGAAAACTTCTTATATCTCTTAAGGCCCCAATGCCCTCATCTTGAAAGAGAATATTAATACCAGATTTATAAGGTTATATGAGTGTTAAAAAGTTAATATTGGTCAACCTAGCCCATTACAAGATTCGTTTAAATAAATTTCAAAGGTAAAATATATATTTCACTAAAATTGTTGAAAGTAGGCACACAGAGCTAAAAGTAATTAGAAGGAACTCAAATACCAGAAAGAGTAGGATAGTAGGCATCCTACTTACACATTAAGGGAACAAGCAAGTTTCATATAAGTGTGAGCAGACTAGGACACTGATGCCCATGACTCTCAGCCCCATTGCCATGCTGTTTTCAGGGCTGCAGTGTCTACTTTCTGCTGAGCACTGTTTCCAGTTTGAAGAGTTTTAGATGTGAGTCCTGTGTAAAGCAGAGATGATAGCCACATTCTGACTCCAAGCACAGCCAAGCACCTTTTATTTGGTTCTCATTTGTATCAGTAGAGTTAATATCAGCCTGGGTTCTTAGCTGTGAGCCACAGAAGTGAACTCTGACAGATTAAAGTGAAAAAGAAATTATTTTTATAAAAAAATGTTGAGTATATCTCAGAATCACAAAGAAACCTCCTCCATCACTCATGAGGTAGGAGTTTCCTGATAGGTAAGGAGGGGCTTAGCTGCTAGGCAGGCAAGGCCAGCAGAAAGGTGTAATACAGCAAGAAGCATGAATACCTTGTCCTGCTTGTGTGGGTGACCAGACATGCAGGTGGCTGTCAGCCCTTTGTTGTGGGGTTCCTGGATAACTTATCGTCCAAACTGTGAGGTCATTTAAACTAAACACTTCTGTAATGTCTATTTATATACCTGGTAATTTGGTCTTGTTTTATTGTTATATTGTATAAGTATTGCTACAAAATACATGTTCTAAATCTACTTTTAAGTCGATTTTATGTGTGTGAATGTGTACACAGTAAGTAGAGGAAACTTTATAGTTATTGTCTGAATTTACAGAATATATACATATTGGGTTGGCCAAAAGTTCGTTTGTTTTTGTTCTTTTTCTGTAAGATGGCTCTAGAAGCACTCAGTTCTCTTTAACTTCATTTGAAACAATTTTGTTAGATTGTGTTGTGACAGATGTCATATTAATGTGCCTTTTTAAAACACTTAATCAAAATTGGTGAATTTTTGTGTAGCCATTTTAATATTTAAGATGGAAGAAAATAGGCAACATTTTTAGCATGTTTTATTATTTCAAGGAAGGTAAAAATGTAACTGAAATGTGAAAAAAAAGATTTGTGCAGTGTATAGAAAAGGTGCTGTGAATGATCAAATGTGTCAAAAGTGGTTTTTGAAGTTTTGTGCTGGATGATGATCCATGGTCAAGTAGACCATTTGAAGTTGATAGCAATCATATCAAGACATTAATTGAGAAGAATCAATGTTATATCACACAGGAGATAGCTGACATACTCAAAATATCCAAGTTAATAAAGTTACTAGTGAAAATAGAATGTGTCTTTTATATTACAGAAAAAAACATACAGACTTTTTGGCCACCCCAATACATATAAGCAAACAATCATATACTTTAATCAGTCTTTAAGCTATATGTCTCTCTCGTATTATGTCACTTGTATTTTTCTAGAGTTGATCATTTCAATACAATCTTACTGTTTGTAAATGTTTCTTAACAAAACTGTCTGCAATGTTCTTATATATATTAATAAATTTATAAATAAAATATTTGAAATTGCTGACAACTTTAGTTGACCCTTCTTTGGAGAAAATAGTATTTTTAAATGAGAAAATATTCTTTCTACTAATGGAGAGCTACTTATTAATTTAGATCCAATATTACTAAACAGAGGGTGTTCTTATTGAAAATTATTTTATATCAAAGGAATACTATACTCAACAATTTTAAATATTATTTAATATTTCAATAAATAATTTTAAATATTATTTAATATTTTCTTCAATGAATATTTTAAAAGACAAGAAAACATATAAAATTTATTTCTATTATGTTTTGAAATGTTGCACCCAATTTGGATGATACAAAATTCTAGATCTTCCTACTTTATTATATTCTTGTTCAAAATATAAATTTTTCTATGAAAAATAAAAAAAAAAAGCCCTGGCTGGTGTGGCTCAGTGGCTGAGTGCCAGCCTGCAAATCAAAGGGTTGCCAGTTTGATTCCCAGTCAGGGCACATGCCTCGGTTGCAGGCTAGGTCCCCAGTGAGGGGTGCATGAGGGGGGACCACACTTTGATGTTTCTCTCCATCCCTTCCCCTCTTTAAAAGATAAATAAAAATCTTTTTAAAAACTTTAAAAAATAAAACAATACATTCTTCCTATAAGTCAAAATATTGCAAAGTATCAAATATTAAACTCATTTTTGTATATTGTCTGATCTCACATAATTTGTTTGTTTCCTCTACAAAAAAAACATATTTGTAGAAATAAACCATATTATCTTCTTCTTGGTAAATTTTTTTCTTAATAATCACAATTTACTAAAAGCTTTGAGAGCTGAAATTTTGGTGCTACATTTGTTGAGTTATTAAATTAAAAATTTCCATCCAATTTTGAAAAACATTACACTAAAATATAAAGGACTTGTTTACAAAATATGCTCATATCATGTAGCACACCTGGCTTGATATTAATGTAATCCTTCATAAAGCCTCCAACATTTCTAAGTTATTATTCATAATGAGCAACAAAGAGAAAACTCATAGAAAAGGCTGTATTTTTATTTAGTTTTACCTAACAAATTTTGTCATGTATAATGTGCACCTTTTTAAATTTTATTTTATGTTTTTTAATGTTGTTAAGTACAGTTGTCTCCATTTTCTCTCCACTAATCCCCCCAACCCCATGCATCCCCACTCCTCACCCTTGATCCTACCACCCTTTAGTTTTGTCCATGGGTCCTTCATATGTGGGTTCTTTCAGGAAAGGGTTTTCTGAAAACCCTTACCCCTTTTCCCCCACTATCCCCACCCACATCCCCTCTGGTTACTGTCAGTTTATTCTTAATTCCACAGTCTCTGGTTATATTTTGCTTTTGTTTGTTTGTTTTGTTGATTAGGTTCCTGTTAAAGGTGAGATCATATGGTATTTGTCTTTCACTGACTGGCTTATTTCACTTAGCCTAATGCTTTCCAGCTCCACCCAAGCTGTTGCAAAGGGTAGGAGCTCCTTCTTTCTTTCTGCTGCATAGAATTCCATTGTGTAAGTGTACCGTAGTTTTTTGATCCATTCATTTACTGATGGACACTTAGGTTGCTTCCAGCACTTGGTTATTGTCAATTGTGCTGTTATGAACTTTGGGGTGCAAAGGTTCTCTTGAATTGTTGTTTCAGTATTCTTAGGGTATATTCCCAGCAGTGTAATTGCTGGGTCAAAAGGCAGTTCCATTTTTAGTCTTTTGAGGAAATTCCATACTGTTTTCCATAGTAGCTGTACCAGTCTACATTCCCACAGTGCACTAGGGTTCCTTTTGCTCCACAACCTCTCCAACATTTGTTATTTGTTGTTTGTTGATTTGTTTGTGATGGCCATTCTGACTGGTGTGAAGTGGTATGTCATTGTGGTTTTAATTTGCATCTCTCTAATGACAGATGATGCTGAGCATCTTTTCATATGTCTCTGGGCCCTTCATATGTCCTCCTTGGAGAAATGTCTATTCAGGTCCTTTGCCCATTTTTTAATTGGACTCTTTATCTTCCTGGTGTGGAATCATGTGAGTTCTTTATATATTTTGAAGTTCAAACCCTTGTCCGAGGTATCATTGTCAAATATGATTTCCCATATGGTTGGTTCTATTTTCATTTTAATGCTGTCTCCTTTAGATGTGCTTTTTATTTTGATGAACTCCTATTTAATTATTCTTTCCTTTATGTCCTTTGTTCTAGGGGACATATCAATGAAAATATTGCTCTGTGGAATATCTGAGATTTTCCTGCCTATGTTTTTCTCTAGGACTTTTATGGTGTCATGACTTACGTTTAAGTATTTTATCTACCTTGAATTTATTTTTGTGTATGGTGCAAGCTGGTGGTTGAGTTTAATATTTTTTTGCATGTAGCTGTCCAGATCTCCCAACATCATTTGTTGAAGAGGCTAGTTTTACTCCATTTTATGCTTCTTCCCCCTCTGTCAAATATTAATTGACCATAGAAATTTGGGTTTATTTCTGGGCTCTCTATTCTGTTCCATTGATCTATATGTCTATTCTTAAGCCAGCACCAGGTTGTTTTGATTACAGTGGCCTTGTGATACAGCTTGATATCAAGTATTTTGATCTCTCCTACTTTGTTCTTCATTCTCAAAGGTGTTATGGCTATTCAGAATCATTTATTGTTCCATATAAATTTCTGAAATGTTTGCTCTATATCTGTGAAATATGTCATTTGTACTTTAATAGGGATTGCATTGAATCTGTAAATTGCTTTGGGTGGTGTGGGCATTTTGATGATATTAATTCTTCTAATCCATGAGCATGGTACATGATTCCTTTGTTTGTGTCTTCTTGCATTTTTTTTTTCTTCAGTGTTGTATAGTTTTCTGAGTACAGGTATTTTATCTCCTTGGTTAGGTTTATTCCTAGGTATTTTATTTTTCTTGTTGCTATAGCAAATGGGATTTTTTCCCTGATTTCTGTTTCAGATATTTCATTATTGGTGTGCAAAAATACCTTTGATTTATGAATATTGATTTTGTATTTTGCTGTTTTGTCAAATTCACTTATTAGGTCAAGTATTTTGGGGGGGAGTTTATAGAATTTTCTAGGTACACTAGTATGTCATGTTCAAACAATGACAGTTTTGCTTCCTCCTTTCCAATTTGGATGCATTTTATTTCTTTTTGTTGTCTCATTGCTATAGCTAGGACTTCCAATACTATGGTGAATAGGAGTGGTGAAAGAGTACATCCTTGTGTTTTCCTGATCTTAGTGGGAAAACTTTTAGTTTATGCCCATTGAGTAAGATGTTAGGTGTAGGTCTCTCATATATGGCTTTTATTATGTGAGAAATACTCCCTCTATTCCCACTTTGCTCAGTGTTTTTATTGTAAATGGATGCTGTACCTTATCAAATGCTTTTTCCAGAAATATTGATATAGCCATGTGATTTTTGTCTTTCCTTTTATGTTATGTATTACATTTATTGATTTGTGAATATTGTACCATCTTTGCATCCCTGGGGTGAAATCCACTTGATGATGGTGTATGATCTTTTTAAAGAATTGCTGGATGCAGTTTGCCTTGTTGAGGATTTTGTTGAGGATTTTAGCATTTATGTTCATCAGTGATATTGGCCTGCAGTTTTCTTTCTTTGTTGTGTCTTTTATCTGGTTTTGGGATTAAGATGATGCTGGCTTCATAAAAAAGTTTGGGAATCTTCCATGTTCTTGGATTTTTTGGAATAGCTTATGAACGAGAGGGGTTAGCTCTTCCTTAAATTCTCCTGTGAGAGAATTTTACAAAACATTTTTGACTTATTGTACAAAGATTTATAAATTTTGATTTGTTTTTAAAGGTAGAATAATGCATCCTATATTTTAGTACAACTAATTTCAAGTACATTTCTGCTCTGTAGATTTTTAAATTTAATTAATAATATTTTTGTCCATGATACTGTGCCCAGTAGAATTAATATCCATGATATAATAACACCAAATAATTTTATTATTCAGTGCTGATTAAGTTTACAATAGCATTCACAAATTATAGCAGATGATTCTCCACAAGATAAAATGTCTAAAAAGTTTACTTTAGTTGCATTAGTTGATTTAAAAGTTAAATAATTTTTGGCTTCATCTTAATGGAGTTTATATTTGAAGCATCTGCTTAGAAGTGGAATCATTTAAATTTTTGCAAGTTCTGCTGCTACTAATAGAGCTAAGACATTAACAGCTATCAGCTCACTTTTCATTCATGCACAAAGTTTGTAATAAAAATTCTTCCTGATTGTAATAAAATGTGTACAATTAATTTAGAATAGACATGTGATCTAATAAAAAGCTGTGTTTCACTGAGTGAGATGTAATGCACCCTCTGTAAATACACTTATTTAAGCATGGCCTTTGGGTACACACTTTTAAAGATAAGTACTAACTAAGAAATAGGAGCTGATATTTT
Source organism: Phyllostomus discolor (assembly GCF_004126475.2). NCBI lineage: Eukaryota > Metazoa > Chordata > Mammalia > Chiroptera > Phyllostomidae > Phyllostomus > Phyllostomus discolor. The sequence continues at coordinate 99,084,383 of NC_040907.2, forward strand.
GTTAGCAGATGTCTTCTGGTTTTCAAGGTTCCATGACACCACTATACTCCTATGGTTAATGGTCAATGTTGAATAACATTCTGTACTAATTGCATATCGATCATCAGCTCTTCTAAGAAACAAAAATCTAGTACTTTATCTTTCACTAAACTTGCATTTTCACTTTTTTAGTTTGCTAATGACAAAAGTTTAAATTGCAAACAACTATTAAAACTCAAATGACAAAAGAAATATTGTTTAAAAGAAATATTGTTGCAGTTCTATACCTACATGAATGATGAGACTGTTGTAGAAAGAATTAGACTACTTCCTACACTTCTTGCAGGAGGACCCCTCAGTGTCAGTCTCTCTTGCCCACTTAATGGACTCTAATGAGAAATTTCCCCAGGTTCTCATCAACCACACCCTGGTACAAGTGAATGACATACCACATGGTTAGCACAGTATCAGCATTTAATGCTTCTCTTGTTAGCACCCAAGGCCAAAAAGAATAAACCTTTCTCAGCCACTCATGTCTGAGCATACCTGATTTTACCAGGGAGCACAGAAAATTGCATGTAGGCTTTGAAAAGAAAGTGATAATTAGTATGGAACCAGGAAAAGCCAGGAAAAGAAAAAACAAGTTATTACTGGTTATCTTTTGTCTTTTACCACATGATAAGAGGGTCCTGCTTCCGGCACATTGTCTCACACACTGCTACCTGAGACCATGGCATAAACTTGAAGGACAAAATAAAGGTCTTCAAAATCTAGCCTGAATTATCTTAATTCAAAAATTGATACTAATATTTGGGTTATAATGAACTATTTGGGGGAAATATCAGTAAATGGAATTCCAGGATGGAGATTAGCCAGCTTCGGCAGGGGTTCGCTTTGTGCCCAGCATGTTTCCAGCTTGTGGTGGCCTTGGAGAAAGACCCCCACCTTCTCTACATAATTATCAGGGCTCAACCTTGAAAGTCTTCCTGGGAACATCATGACATCAGAACATCACTTTATGTCCTAATCCCTAAAATTGTTAATAGTCAGAACCCCAGGCCCTCCACAGGTTATGAGTGGAGATTCCCCCATAACAGACCACATGTGCCCTGAGTGAGCCAATGAGTCAATCATCATGCTGTAGTTAAAGAGGCTTTTTCCCCTAAAGCACAGTGACTATTGTACTTTTAAAAATGTTCTGAAGCATCACTGTTCTTCTTTGATTATTGAGATGACTATTATTCAGTATGTTTGAAATGCACCATATAAAATACAAAAAAAAAAAGACTGAATCTAATGTAGCTAACTATAAAAATTAACCTTCTTAGGAATCCACATATTTCACATTATATTTCAGTACTACATTTTCCATCTCTAGTAGGATGGCCATTTAAGAAAAGCCAATCTAGAAATGAACTCATAATGTTAAGTCATTTCTCCCAAATTATTTCTTTATAGCTTTATAACTAATTTTTCAATTCCTTGAGCCTGAGAATGACCCATGTATGCTGGCTGAATTCAATAAGAGGATTTACTAATTGCAGATAGTATTGTTTTTCTTCAGGAAAATAATAGGACCAGCAGGTTTAAAAAAGTTTTAGATTTCATGAAGATTAGCAAGAAAAACCACTTTTAATTACCAATATGATTTTATATATAATATATAGCTCTTAACTAGGAAAACTTTCCACAGAACTTGGAATTTGATTTAAATTTCCATTAAAACTTAAAGGTAGCCTAACACTTCCTGATCGCATTAATATCCCCCTTTGTCTCTGTTCCATGTTCTGTGTCTGATGGTGATTACAACATCACAATAAATGCAACTGCAAAAATGCCCAGAATTCTCATTTTACTCCCAACTCTATGTAACAGGAATCACAACAATCATTTCAGTAATCTGCAGAACCTGTGAGCTTCCAGTTTTGAGCCAGCAGGAGAGTTTTCAACTTTCCCAATGCAACCATGCAAAGTGTCCGATTATATAAAGATGTATAAACTGCTACTTAGTTTATCCCATGAAGTAGACATCAATCATATCTCAAAAAAGAAGCTCTTTTAAAGGGAATTGTATATAGAGAAAAGAACCCTGGATGATCTTGAGAATTGTTTCAAATACTGGACACTCTGTAAGTTTGTTAAATTGATTGCATCTAAAGAAAGGGTCATCTCATGTTGTGATATAATATGCAAAATTGTGAGGAGGATGGTGAGAGGCACAAACCCAGCATCTATGGTCAACAAGATGTCAATGGTCTTTAGGAAGAACAAAGTGTCAATAAAATAAAAAAGAATGTGGAAAAAAGAGCACAGTTATTGAGATGAAGAGTAGAATATTTAAAGAAAGAACAAACAGTATGTTGAGAAAAGTAATGGTAGGAATGATAAAAATGGTGCCCATATGCTTTTAAATCTGGGAAAGGCAATAAAGAATGGCCAATATGGCAAAATGAAATGGTAAGACTGAGATCATAGATAACTCAACCATTTTCCAGAACATAATGTCCATTGGAGTCCAGTAATCTGAGCCCCCATTTCCCAATGACCACCCTCAGCCTTTAAGTCAGACTTATCCCACTTTAATAGACACAGTTGAGGCTCTGACCTCCTTTACTCTTTCATTAAGGGGGAAAAAAACAACTTCAAAAGTGTAATGACTAAAAATTCACCTTTCTATGATCAAAGAAGAAAAATAAGTACCTTTGTTATATCAACCATTAAAGTGATACCTAAGAAGTGAAAATGGCCATAGTAATTTCCACACTTTAGTGTACTCCCTACAGAATTAAGAATATGTCAGCAACCCCATTGAAAATCTTCTTATTCAGTGGTTCAGAGCCCAGACTAACAAATCTACTTTGGGCTGTTCTGTAGATCCAAATAAATTGCTCTTTGCACATTTTAGAATAAATTGTAAATTCATTTCAAAGTTACTGGAATGTAAGAGGGTAGCTTTGCAGGTTTGGGGATAAATAGATTTGAATTGTGTGGCGTTTGCCATCTCTATATTTGTTACTTCTTAATGTCACAGATTTTTTTTTTTTAAATAAGCCCTTTCAAGCAGACTAAGGGAATATAATTC